>NW_012104388.1:485450-530747 GCF_000951045.1 Mandrillus leucophaeus | reverse complement strand
ACCATCATTCTGAGCAAACTATTGCAAGGACAGAAAACCAAACACTGCATGTTCTCACTCATAGGTGGGAATTGAACAATGAGAACACTTGGACACAGGGTGGGGAACATCAGCACTGGGGCCTGTTGTGGGGTGGCAGGAGGGGGAAGGGATAGCATTAGAATATATACCCAATGTAAATGACGAATTAATGGGCGCAGGACACCAGCATGGCACATGTATACATATGTAACAAACCTGCACGTGTGCACATGTACCACAGAACTTAAAGTACAATAATAAAAATAAATAAATAAATAAATTTGTGCTATTTTTCTTTGGTTTCATAATAATGAGAAGAACAAAGAGACTTCCTCCTTCTGAAGCCTGGAAGCAAGAGCAAGTGACTGGTTGGCAAGTTCAGACCACTGTCACTACCCTGCAAAGCCAACCCTGGAAAGCATTAGATCCTATTTACCACAGCTAATTTCCATTCCACAGCAAATGTTTCTGTCTACAAGGGCAGAATCAACTTTCACTTGGGAACTAGGATTAGAATGTGAAAAAGATGCTGGCTCTCAAAGAACAATATTTATTCAACTGAACTAGAAATCAAGTAATAATTGGCAAAGTAAATAGGTTTTTACAGAGCCATCTCTTCTGAGAAAGCCTTTCCCAACTGAAGAAAAACTTTTTGGTTGCTGTTACTGTTTTAGAATAACATTTTCCAGGGTTAATTTTAGTCTCCCGATTTACTTTCCATACTTTGTCATCATGCCTGATTCCTCAAGACAAAATACTGACTTTTGCCTTGACTTTGATCTTTGTTCTAGCAAAAATTTCAATGAGAAAGAAGTGAGCTTTCTTCTAAGCTGTGTGTCCTTTCACTGAGGTAGAAATGCAATGGCTACACAGCAGCAGCCACTGCTCAGAGTGGAGTCTAAAGCCAGCCAGAGAAGAGGCCTGGAGGCAGGAACACTTGAGTCCTTAGTGGTAAAAGCACAAATGAGTATTCTCTAAGTCACAGGGCTGCTCTCAATGACACAGTCACAGATAACGGGAAGCTGAGTGGGGTTCATGAAGACCTCTCTTCTCCATTCTGCAAGTAGCACCCTGCCGTCCTTACCTCGGGCACTGGAAGGGGCAGAGGTAATCATCTGGGATGGTGCTGAGTGAGTGGAACTCAGGCTGGAGGAAGAAGGGCTTGCCTGGGACGAGGACAGAACAGAGACGTTGGTGACCGAGCCCTGGTACCTGGGGTTGGGATACGCAAGCTGCAAAGGGAGAAAAATCAGCAGGATAGAGGTCTGAATGGCCAGGACTTTAGGGCTGGCACAGAGTTGGCTTTTTCATGCCCTGAGGTGCTCTGCCCCAGTGCCTTATGCTATACTCTGAGCCCTGATGGAGGCCAGGCTAATGGTTGGGCACTAGGGGCCACCCATACCACCCATATGGAACAAAGTTGTTGGGCTGGCCATACTACGGTGACCACGGAGGAAGCAGGACTAAGCCAACAGGAATGCCAGGCAAGGGGGCACTCTGGCAGAGGATCTTTCCCATGGGATCTCTTAAAGCAACCAGGGCTGAAGCTGGATTTTCTTCTTGGGAAATAAGGCCTGGGAACTGATACTTAGGATGGTGTGTGGAGGAAAGGCGGCTTTCTAGCTCTGATGAGGGGTGTTCTGAATTCGGAGCTAGAGAATTAGGCAGGGTTGCCAGCCCTCAGATCAGACATTGCAACAGCAAGGTGAGTCCTGTAGGCATGGTGCCCTGGCCCACTCTCCCTGGACAGCTCTGTACCTGCATGTGGTGGTACAGGTCCTCGGGAGCATCGCCCATGGAGCCGTCGCCCAGCATCACCATGTTTCCTGCTTCACTAGACGCATGTGAGGAGAGAGAGGATGATGAATGGCGGCCTGTGCCCATCAAGTTCATGGGGCTGTGAGCAAGAGTGGGAAATAGGGAGGAGTCAGGCCGATGGCAGGTGGCAGGGGGACAATAGAGCAGAATGTGTGGAACAGTCATCCCTGGTTTCAGCTACCACCGGTTTGGAGGGTTCCACAGCCAATGCTCATACCCATCTGAGGCCTGGAGCAGTCCTGAGCTGTACCCTGCTACTCAGGAGCCCTTGGTCTGGGAGAGACAATGGTGTGGTACACCGGACAAGCCTCTATCTACAGCTACATGGCTTATGGCCACTCAGTTTAACGACATTAGCAGTTTCTCAGGAGGAATAAAGAGATACGCCAAATCAGATCAAAGATCTCAGGTCCCCCTTTCTATGGGGTATTAGTCTGGGTCAGTGCCCACCCCTCCACCCCCCACACCATGATGGGATCTGCTCCTTGGTCAGAGGCTTCTTCCTAGTGTGGGAAGCTACCAAAATAGCCGGCTGTGAACTATCTGCAGTCCTCTTTCCACATCTGTGGCCAAAAGGCTTGTCAATAGCTCTCCTCTAGCAATACCAGGAAAACCTCTCATTCATTTGTTCCTAAGTGCCCATTCTGTGCTGAGTTGCCACTCACACTGGAAAACAAGCCTAAGTGAGGGGCTCCTCTCACTGGTCTCCTCCTCCAACCTGGCCTTCCTGGCCTAGAGACTTTCAGTATTCTCAGTTGAGCCCAGGCAAACCAGTCTTTGATGTTCACATCACTATGCTGTTTCTTCCTTAAAACTGACTTGGTGATCCTCATTCTCCTTGGGATCAAGTCCAAAGGCCTGCATGAACAAGGCCCATTCAGAGTTGGTCCTATCCCCTTTTCCATGCCCTGGAATCCTGCACTCCAGCCACTTGACTCTACTCAGAGTGCTGACCAGGCTGGCTTGTTCATATCTTGAGGCTTCTGCATGTGTCAGTCAATTTGCCTAGATCTTGCCCTATCACCCTCCTAACCCCTAGCAAACATCTATTTATCCTTCAAGACTTCCCCAAATGCCCCCTCCTCCACGCTGCCACAATATCATGTATACACTTCCCTTAACCAGGATAGTGACTGACTGAATGCAGGGTGTGGGTCCTATGGCAGGAGCCACATAAGTGTTTGCTGTGTGCATGGGTAAGAGGGAATATGAGTATACACAAGGACTCTTTTGTCTGACCCTTGACAATTTAGACTCACCTCTCCAGAGGGAACCCTCCCCAGCCCTAAGGCCATACCTGTGCCGATGGGTCATCTTGATGCTCTCCGGACTCATGGGGCTATGGGATGCCAGAACATTTCCCCGTGGGGTGCTGGTGCCTGAACATGCAGGACTTAGCTTATCCAAACCTGGAAACTCCTGTTGAGAAATGAATGCCCCTTCATAGAGAGTAAAGAATAAATAAGTAACTAAGGGATATGAGGGAAGAACTGACTGGTGATCAAAAATCTAAAAGAAACAAAAAAGAGTCATATGGTTGGCTGAACCTGAACTGCTTCCTTTTGGCAACGCCCCCTTCATGACTAAAACACCCTCCTAACTGCATGGGAACCTAGACCCAAGGCCGTGTGCGAGGCCCCAGGTTGACTCCACACTAAGAGAAGCATATCTGGAATGAACTGAAGCTGGTCTGAGCTCATAGGAGTGTGTTAACAGGTTTTCTCGCTATGGAATAAGTAGAACAAGATTTGGGAAAAAGGAGAGGAAGAGCTTATTATTAGTTGTCAATCAGTGGGCACCAATTACATAAGGATTGGTGTCAAGTTTTATTAGACTGCTAAATGGCCCAGCTCTTAGTGACCTGGGTTGTCTGTGACACAGTCTACGGGGAGACAGAACATAAAATCCTGATGTATGTAACTGAAAAATAGCACAGATCTATTTTAGCTTAATTTATTCATATTAAGTATACAGATTTCTGGGCACACACTTCTGATCTCAAACCCTACTAGGTGACAGCATGTTTGTTTGCGTCCCTGTGTGCAACTCAGAGGAAATAACTGTTCAGGTTTCCTCAAGTCCTTCAAAATCTGTAGTGAACAGGGGCCCTACGTCCACTGGGGATATTTCTGAGCTTGGTGTGAAGAAGCACCGGGTTTTCCACCCACTTCTTCCAAAGTATACAGAGGGCTAAAATGTATTTCTGTAGCTGGATAAAGGATATGTGTGCACACGGAAGAATGTGATGTATATAGGAAAGTGTTTTGTGCTTTTTGCTGCAACCCACATGGCAGAGAACCTCCCCGCTGGCCAGGCTCCAGCCTGCCTGGGTCACCTGCTGTGATGGGGAAGTATGCAGGAGACCTTGGAATGAGAAGTAGTGGAATGAATACCCACCAGGCTCAGCAATACTGCCCAAGTTCCTAACTAAACGACACTCCAATTTTAAGGCGGAGATGTAAAAGAGCTTCTCTGCATATTTCACCTTGAAATACCACGGGAGAATCCTAACAGATGGGAGAAATTTCAGGATCTCCAGGCTTTCCTCTGGAAAATGTGCCCCTACCCCTCAAACTACAACAAGCTTCTTTTTCTCTTTTCATGTTATCCACACTTGTCCACACAGGCTGAGACCTGCACTGGGAGCCTGGAGGGACAGAGATGACCAGAACCTGCAGCATCCATGAACAAAGCAGGTCCGCCCCAAATGGGTCAGGCCCACTGTGTTTAAGTAGTTCAGCCTCCCTCAGGGCTCCTGTGGCCATGGGTATTCCTAGAGGGGGATGCTTTTTGCTCATGACAACCTCGTGCAGCTCAAACAGCTCTGCTTCTTGTCGACCTGCCACTACCCAGTGGTCCTGGGTGATGAGAAGAGAACTTGGCTTGGGTGCCAGGTAGCAGCAGGTAATTGGGCTCATACCCCTTAAGATCTGGGAGACAGCCTGTTTAGCAGGAAGGGATCTATAGAAAACATTTGGAGTCGGCTCCACAGTTGAAAATGAGGTTTGGGTATGTGACTAGGGGGCTCTATCCTCACCCAGTCAGCACTTCCTCTAAGACCCTGCCAAGGAATACTGGTCCTGGAATATAAGTCCTGTTTGTGTGTTTAAGTCCTTGGGCCAAATGCTACTGTGGAGGCTGAAGAGCTGGGCCAGAGTTAGGGAGACTTTCAGGAGCCTGGTCCAGCCCCAGGACCTGGCTGACCCCTTTAAGAACCGCTAGCATCAAAGTACTGCTCATCCTAGACTATCTCAGATGTGAGCTTGGATCACCAGACATGATAGAGGAAGCTGGGAAGGAGAGGGAGGGAGGGAAAGAGGGAGAAAAGGGAGTTGGGGGAAGAGTAAAAAGAGGGAAAAGAGAACGATTAGAGGGAGAAGAATGAAGAAGGGCAGAGAAAGAGAAGAGGAGGAGGAGGGAGATGGGGAGAGAAGGCTGGCTCAGGCCATGCCTACCTCTTTAGGTTCTTGAGATGAAAAACATCTCCAAAAAGATCCCTACATGTGGGCCATATACTTTAGCTCTTTTCCTCCACATATGAAAACCTGTTCACTAGCACAGTGCTCTGAAACATGTTCTCTGCCCTTGAATCTGGCTCCTCCTTTGGGAGTGAGTGAGTGAGAGGATCCTTAGCATCCTTCCCCTGGATATAGCATCCATCCTTGCCCCCTGTCCCTCTGTGGGGAGGACAGCCTCTCTCCCTGACCCGGCCCCCACCCAGGCTCTCTCCCTCCTATTTTCCTTTGGCTTGTGGTATATAGGTCTGGAGAAAGTGACACCTGGTTCTACTGCAGCAGGGGCAGGACAGGGATTAACTTACATGGTAGAGACTGGCCCGCATCATCTGGAACTGATCAATTAGCTTCTTATGCAGAGGTCGCATTTCTGGGTGCACAAACTTCTCATGAACTGCTAGCCCAACTCCAAGGACATGAACCTATCAGAGTCACAAACAAGGCCACTCTGTGAACCATGAGCAGCCCCTGAGAACTGAAGCCATCTTGTAGTGCATGGCTTTTCTCACCTGGCTGCTGGTCCCCAAGCTCTCCAAGACATACCTGCTCCTGCATAAGCTCCTTGAGCTGGGTGATCTTCTCAGCATCTCCTGGGTGCTTGTTGATGTAATCTTTATCAAAGAAGGCCTGTGAAAGGAAAGGCCAAGTCAGGAAGACTCTTCCCAGGACTACTACTTATATGGGGCCCAGGAGATTTGAGTTCACTAATGCCACCTAAAACGTAGCCAGGCTGTCTCCTCATAGGTACATACACCAGTCTGGCCTGTTTGAACTTCTGGCAATTAGAGGTGTGTGTGTTTTATTTTATTTTATGATATATTTTTTGAGACGGAGTCTTGCTCTGTCGCCCAGGCTGGAGTGCAGTGGTGTGATCTCGGCTCACTGCAAGCTCTGCCTCCTGGGTTCACACCATTCTCCTGCCTCAGCCTCCCGAGTAGCTGGGACTACAGGCACCCGCCACCATGCCCGGCTAATTTTTTCTTGTATTTTTAGTAGAGACGGGGTTTCACCGTGTTAGCCAGGATGGTCTCAATCTCCTGACCTCGTGATCCGCCCACCTCGGCCTCCCAGAGTTCTGGGATTACAGGCGTGAGCCACTACACCTGGCGAGGTGTGTTTTTTGTCTGAGAAGGATTGAACGTGGCCAAGCCATCTAAGTCTGGATGCTGACCCCAGTCCCTTATGGAGCCTGGATGGCCTAGGCAGGGCAGGCAGGACTGGTGGACTGGGAGTAAGGGCTAGCCTCTTATCCAGCCTACGACTCACTTCTCATGATGGGCTGGGCTCCAAGGCTCCTCTTGGAGGGCACCTAACATCTTCCCATAATCAGGATTACAGATTACCCATATCAGAGTTCAGAGAATAAAAATGAAGAAAAGGCCCTACCAGAGAACTGTGCCAAAGAAATAGGGAGTGATAGGGAGCTTAGGGCCTCGTTCCAGGACCATCCCAAGTTAGTTTAGCCAAGAGAGGGCATGTAGGGAAGGCTACCTAAGGAGACTACAATCTTGAAAAGAGAAGCCTGTGAGTCACCTTCCCAGCCAGGCTGCCTGCATGGGTTTGGTCTGTGGCCACAGCTCACCTCCTGATAGCGTGCAATGCCTCCATTGACAGCTGCATCAATGACACCATTCAGGCACATGCTTAGCAGGTTGATGTTGCCATGCACCTGCTTGTGTTGATACTGGCTGATCAGGGAGCGTAGCTCCTGGTTCTTATTCTCAACCACTTGGATGGCATTCTCCAGAGGGCTCACCTCCACCTAGGGGTACACAGCACACAGAGTCATCCCAGAAACGATGATAACCCCTCATCATATTCCTGAGACCTGGGGTCTAAGATCTGTGGTATTGATTCCCCTTCCTTGTTCCTGTGAACTTGAGACTCTCTGGACACTTTCCACTTCTGTTTTCTGATTTATAGGCACTTGGAAGTACAGCAAATAGTGAAGAACACTAGTTCTGAAATCAGAACACTCTGCTTTTTGAATCTCAGAGAATAGTTTTCTCATATGTAAAGTGGGAGGCTGAAAATACCTGCTGCTCAGGGGTGTTGTATGGATTAGATGAGAGAAGATACACAAAGATCCTAGCACAGGGTTGACCTGTGGGAGCCTAGGCCAGGCAGGTGGCCGAAGCTCTCTTTATCTTCAGTCCTTAGAGAAGGGCCCCCAGAGCTGGGGCTGAGGGAGCAGTTGTGAAGCTCAGCTTCATCTGAGACATGTCTCACCAGTTCCCTTCTCTCCACTTCAAACCACCGAGAGATGCCAGGCAAGCTGTGGGTCAGGGTCAGTGTGGTACGTTCAATCCACAGGCTCTGTAGGGAGGGAACAGGCAGGTGTGGGCAGTTAGGCAAGTTTTGCCACACCCTGCCTACCTGAGGGATAAAACAGTGAGTTCCCAAGAAAGTTGAGCTTGCCCCTGGACTTGCTGTGTGTACTGCCCCTGTTTTCCTGATTTGTTCACCTTGAATTCATTCTCCTTGTCCTTGGGGCCTTTGTGAAAAGGCCTGTCGTACCGGAACTTCCTCACATTGTTGACGCGATAGAAGCTCTTGACGCGATCTGGTACCCTATCCATCTGCAGAACATCCACATAATCTGGAATGGGCGTCACTGCATAGATCTGCAAGTCTGGGCAGGAAGTGAAGGAGAAATGCAGACTTGCCAGAGATGGACCTGAGAGGTTGACTCCTGTTATCTCCTCAAAGGGGAGAAGTGAACCATAGCCCCTGCTCCTTACTGACAGCCCAGTGGTGGAGGCAGTGGCATCTCCAGGGGCAGATTAGAACCAAGCACAGTTACGTAAATCTCTATCTGCTCTCTCCCTCTCCCTGCTCTAGTAGTTGAGTTTCATGAGCACTCAACCAAGGTGAGATGTCAACAGCCAAGTGTTCTCTGGTGCCCCTTTAAGAAACAAAGGGAAAGAGGGGAATGCAGGCATCCACCCCATGGGAGTGAGAGAAGGCTACAAGGGTCTGGGCTTCCCCTCTATAGGTAAAGTATATTTACTGAAGAACAACTTTTAAATAAAATACTGTTTGAAATCTTTGTGGAAAAAAAGCAGGTAAGAGTCCACTTGCCCTCCCTTCTCTGAAACAAGCTTGCCATAGTCATGGCATCTGTCATGTGGTCCCCAAGGAAGCTGTGTGTGAAAGGTGAGGGGGAGGGCAGTGTTTCCATTCAGACTTCCAAGTGCCACCAAACCAAAGGAACTCCCCCATCCTCTCCTGCTTCGCACATCCTTGGGCCCTGCCCCAGTCTGCCTGATGAAGACAAGAGACAATAATAGAACACATGGGAGTGGCGCAGGTCACAGCACAGGTGGTATTCCTGTGACAAGAGCCCTGATAGGACCCCAAGTCACCCTGTACAGTGATTGCTCCTGGCTGCCTGGGCAGACTCCTCACAGGGCAGGGTGAGGATTAAGCTGTTGGAAGCAGCCAGTCTGAGGGATAAAGACCTTCCTGAAGTCCCACTGATGACTAGACCACCCACTGCTAAGGGCACGCCAGTGCTTCCTCTTTGAGGCATTAGTGAGTTTCTAAGTGTGTGCTAAGCAATGAGGACACACTCAGGTTTAGGGCTATGGGATATCTAACCTATATGGTTGGCAATGTGGTAGAGGGCAGCTGACTGGGTGGACCTCACCTCCCAGGGCCCCTGCCGTCCTCCCACCCAGTATCAAAAGATACACTGGGCATCGCACTGTAGGATGGCGTCATCAGGATGGTTGGGGTGCTGCATGGCGACAGCCTGCGGGAACTCACTGAGCATCCTCTGCTGGAAGGCCTCCAGCCTCTCGTAGTCATGGCCACGGCATACGTATTCTTTGTTCTGCCACAAACATAAGAGCACACTCTATGTATACCTTATTTGTAGCCCCCAACCTCCACACTGGAGTCAGTAGCTACATACATCACGAACATATCTTAGGAGTCTTCTCTGTATCAGGCCCTGGGACAGGCGCAGGGCATTGCCCTCAGTCTCCAGACAATCAAGGAGGGAGAAGAAAAACAAAGCGAGAATTACACTGTGGTGTGGCAGCCCCGAGGGCAGGGTACAGGCTGCAAGAAGCTTGGAAGAAGGAGAAAAACCTTACACAGGAAAGAGAGCAAGGTGGGAGATGTGATTTTAAAAAAATTATGTTTAAAAAATGTCCTGAAAGGTCCACCTAGGTCAGGCTGGTATGGTATGGTATGAGTGGAGAAGGGCAATCTATGTGGATACTGTGACAACCAGGGCAACAACTATCAAGACAGGAAAAGGCGGAGCTGGAAAGAAGGTGTCTGTGTAGAGAACTGGTAAAAGCAGTTGGGCAGAGGGGCACTGCCAGCCCCTCTTGGCATGTCTTCAAAGGAAGAAAGAGAGAAAGAGGCATCACAGAACCAGCCATATGCTTCCTGGGACAGGGTTAATCACTGGGCAGGCCTTGGAAGACCCTGACCCTGACTCCAGTGTTACCAAGGGGTGATTGCTATGGGTGCCATCAAATAAATTTAAATGGCGGGGGGCAGTGATCAAGTGTGTGATTCTGAAGGATCACTTTTATTAGTTGAGACAAACAGTCTAATGTTGCCCAGTGCCCAGGAGGCATTCAGTAGCTGTTTATTGCATTAATAACCCTTTGGCAGCAAACTCCTTTGCAAACATGTCAGCAGAACAAATAGACATCATTCTAAGTACAGATTTCTTAAAATTTTACGTTATGTCACATTTAGTTTGGGTTATGTCTCAGTTTTTCTCTTCGTGGACAAGGCACCCCCAACTCTACTTGCTTTGCCTATATCATAGCTGGTCATGAGTGGGTGGCTGCAGCAAGTTCCCCTGAAACCCACCGGTGACACAGTCTGCCCAACCAACTGCCTAACCAGACCCATTTCAACAAAATGGTATCAGGCACTGACAGCCCCTCTTGGCATGTCTTCAAAGGAAGAAAGAGAGAGAGAGCCATCACAGGGCCAGCCATATGCTTCCCGGGAGAGGGTTAATCACAGGGCAGGCCTTGGAACACCCTGACCTTCTTGAAATAGGATTTCTGTCTCCCTTTTACTTCCTCTCTCACTATGGGAGAACTTGGCTAAGGCTGGGCCATGTATCTGTATTGTCTTTTGTTTTTTTGAGATAGAGTCTCACTCTCTTGCCCAGGTTGGAGTGCAGTGTTGCAATCTGGGCTCACTGCAATCTCCACCTCCCGGGCTCAAGTCATTCTCCCACCTCAGCCTCTGAAGTAACTGGGATTACAGGCATCTTGTACCATGCCTGGCTAATTGTTGTATTTTTAGTAGAGATGGGGTTTCGCCATGTTCGCCAGGCTGGTCTTGAGCTCCTGACCTCAGGTGATCCACTTGCCTCAGCCTTCCACAGTGCTAGGATTATAGGCATGAGCCACTGCGTCTGGCCTGGGCCATGTGTCTGGATGAATCAGAATGGAAGGGCACACTAGAAGGGAAGTTAAGGTCAGGAGGAACAGGCTGGCCTCTCCAGTGGAATAGACCAGTAGTCAAAGGACAGAGGCATTTCTACATCTTTGGCTTGATAAACAAAACTGACAAAGAAAGTACTTGTGAAGAACTGGCCTTTTCATATCATTCATATGTACAACCCTCAACAATGTCTGTTCATGGGTCAAATGATGAGAAATAAAAATTCCCTCAAGAAGGGAGGGTTGGATGTTTTCCTGACTCTTTGCAGATTAGTAAATAATCACATTTGTGAGGGGAAGCAGGCAGATGGTCCAGAGAAACCAAGCTGACAGAGCTAAAGTAATAGATGGCCTGTGCATTCAGGGATGGTAGGAGAGTAGCCTAGCCTTCTGGGGAAGGCCCAGCAGGAAGAATGCACAGTGTTGACCTTGAGGCTGACTGTTGGTTTCATGTTCGCCTGGGCAAGAGCCCCAGCATTCCCACAAAAGACAGATCTGGCCGCCACTCCTTTGTACCTGGTTCTTACCATCTGCAAGGCAAAGAGCTACCTCCACTGGGACTTATTATGTTTGCCACAGATGAACTGAGCAGCTGAAATAAGGGAAGGTAGCATGTGGGTTGGCCGAGGAAATTTGTATGCATGAATTATACATGTATTATACCTCCCCTTGAGATTGCATCTTGTGTGGAGATGGGAATGTATTGATGGGTGATATTTCCTAACACCCCTTGTTATTCTTCCTCCATTACCAGGGTCTTTGAAACCACATTTGAACATTTGTACTGTTACTTGTGAGCATGGTTTGGATGGCTTAGATGCAGGTTTTATGCCAGGTCCTACCTGTCAGAAAGCTCCAAGCACCCTGAGACACTAATGTGCCCTGTGACATGGCGCATGAAAGGGTGGGAAACAGGTTGGACCATGATGGAGCATTCCTGCTTGGCAGAATAGAAACAGGGGACACCAGGGCCTGATTCTGTAATATCCAAAATAATGATGTTTTACAGTGAAATCTCAATTTTGATGTACAAATTGTGGATCTACACAAGAAGAAGAAAATGACAAGAAAGCATAATTTGCAAAGATAAAATGAGAAAAAGGCAAGTTACAAGACCAGAATCATTAGTTTGTCAAAGGACTTTCTGGAAACACTTTTGGTTTCTAATTCTTGTACAGCTGCTTCTACTTCTTTTGCTGACCTCCACCACTTCCATTGTTCTTATATGATCTATGTTGATGGGGCTAGTAAATATGCCACTTCTGAAATGCCTGGGCTGGATGGTCACTAGAGATGAAGGAGGCCTAGTCCTCTTAAGAAAGTCTCTCTTCTCATTTCCGGCCAGGTGCGGTGGCTCACGCTTATAATTCCAGCACTTTGGGAGGCCGAGGCAGGCGGATCACTTGAGGTTGGGAGTTCAAGACCAGCCTGACCAACATGGAGAAACCCCGTCTCTATTAAAATACAAAATTAGCTGGGCATGGTGGTGCATGCCTGTAATCCCAGCTACTTGGGAAGGCTGAAGCAGGAGAATCGCTTGAACCTGGGAGGCGGAGGTTGTGGTGAGCTGAGATCATGCCATTGTACTCCAATCCGGGCAACAAGAGCGAAACTCTGTCTCAAAAAAAAAAAAAAAAAAAAAAAAAAAAAAATTCTCTCTACTCATTCCCATTCTGCTACTAGAAACACACTCCTGTGGAACAGTTATAGCCTTCCCGGGGATCACAACTAGGTAAATTAGGCAGTGAGCTTGCTGTTCCTGTCATATTACCAGTGCCCACACAGATCATTTTTTCTTCTAGCCTAGAATGACTACTGCCCAAGAAAAGTGCAAGTTGACCTGCCTTACTTCTGCAATGTGGTTAGCCTGGACTCTGCCGCTAGCAGACTAGCTTTTTTTAAGGAGCTATTAAGCCCGGTTGACCTTTGATGTGATAACAAGTTTGTTATTGCTCATTGGCTAACCCAATTTCTCCAAGAATACAGGATCCCAAACATATCAAAGGGAATTTTCCCAGCTACTTTCTGAGACTTGTGGACAGTGAACTTTAAAGATATCGGAACTGGGGGTGATCAGAGATTAGGTCTCAACTGCTCCAGGGCCCACACATCAGGGCAGCTTCATTTAGATCATCTGAGAACACATCTCTATGGGACTCAGCCTGCAGTGTATGTTGACTGACTACTCCTGGAGCCTCTGAGTTGTGCTGAATAAATAAGAAAATCACAACTGGTGTCAGTAGATCTATACTCAGTCATCCTTTCCACTCTTTTTATATTCTGGTTCAACCTGCCAGGGAATGGTAGGGAGAAAAGGCTGTTGTCATCCTGGGTCAGAGAACTGGCTGCCTATAAGAGGCTTTCTACAGCCAAACGCAGTGCTTGGCAGCTCCCTCAGGATCCCAGGAACCACATGCTGGCTACAGTGCAGCCAGGAGGAAAAACCATCATTTCAGATGACAAACCCTAAGAGGTCAGTCTACTGTTAAGGTCAGGGCTTTACTGGCGCCCTGTATGGCTGAGAAGACTCACAATGGAGGTTCCAGGCACTGGAGGCAGAAGTTGGAAGGTACCTATGGGACATACTTAGACCCTGGTCACTTCCTGAAGAAACTCCATTGATTTGGTAAGAAAGCCACCCTCACACATTCCTGGTAGCTACAGAACAACAGAGCAGACTAAAACAGAGTCTGAAGTTGGCAGCCAGTCCAGTCAAATAAAACCAAATGCCTGTTGTTAACTGGTCTATCCTCTGTAAAAAAGTATTCAGCAGAAAAGGCAAAAAGGGGAAGACAAGAATACAGGTTTTAAGTGAATTATGTGTAAAATTATATAAGTTCTTGTGACCATCTGAATGGACTCACCCGAAGAAAGAAAGGAAACTTCCTGCCATAGAAGCCGACCCGAAAGAACTCAGGCTCCAGGCGTTGCTGCTCCATAATGTTGTCATAGTAGCTGGCCTCCATTTTCTGTGAATGAGAAAGGTCTTCGGGTTGGCTTGACTGCTGTTGGTATCCAAAGCAAGTTCTCCTAGGCCCAACTGGACACTGTCTTCCGGAAAGGGATCATGGCAACTCAATCTAGATAAGAAGTAAGTGAGCCTCTAGACATGACCAGCCTCTCTCTAGGGAGTTGCATTATGGAAGAGAAGGCCCTCCATCACCACTGTCTGATGGTGGGATGGGGACAGGCCTGCCCACTGCAGCCCTGTGTAGCTGCTGTGAATGTCCTTCCTAGGGAGTGGACTCAGCCCTATAGATTCCTGTACTTGGGAGGCACACTTTTAACATGGACTTTTTCTGCCCAGGGATTTCTGGTTTTGACCAATACTCACTATACCAGTTGACCCCTGACTAGGTTGCTTGTAGCTGGCTATCAGCAATTCTCACCACCATTTTGTATCAGTCCAACTCTTGTTCATCTATTATCTGACTAAAGATGCTAACAACTGTAGTGAGGAAGGCTCAGATGCTAACAGCACTGGTACTCATTCCAAGTTAAGATAGTTTAAATTTGAAAAGCTAACTAATATCCATGATGTCTAGCATTCCAAGGTCTGTAACTTTTTTAGTTGTGGCTGACCTGGCTTCACACTCACACAAAACTCACTGAAACTTCGATTGGGAAGATAGCTCTAATGCATTAAATCAAGCCAGCCTGCCAGAACGGGTTAAGAAGCCACTGCTAGAGGAACATGCCCAAACACCAATCTGGATCAGAGAACAGGAGAGTTAGCCACAAGGATGAGGGTGCAGAAAGGGTGAGTTGAGACTGCTAGCCTCTTTTTCGCTGATGAAATCAGCAGCCATTATGATTGAGAACCCAGCACCAGCAACCAGAAAAAATTTGGTGCAGACCTTCAAAGCCCATCGGGCATTTAATTTAATTTTTTAATATTCTGCATCAAAGAAGGCAGCAAGTACAACATGTTTAAAATTGACCATAAGCAAAGTGGGGAAAGCTCTTATAAAGATTTTGGATGAAGCATCCATAAACAAAACCATTCCAGGAAAAGCTTCTCTGTGAAGCTGAGCTGCCACCTCCTTCTCTTTCTTGAAACCACCATCCTATCCTGCCTATGCTACTTCTCCCTTCTCTGAGCACCATGGCTCTTGGGGTCCAGATCATACAATTATTTTTCAGGTGTTATTTTTGGTTTCCTAGTCAGACTGCAAGTGTCCTGAGGGCAGGAGTCTTGGCTTTTGTTTCTCTTGTATTGTCCACAGCACTAAACCAAGGGCTAGGCCCACAGAGAATGCTCCTTTAGAAACTGATGCCAGTCAGGGCTGGGGTGGGGGGAGGGGCACAGCTCACCCGAATCCAGCTGAGGCTCTGGTAATCATAGAGGCTCTCGTACTGACACGCCAGCTCCCTGCACAGTGGGATCCCAAACTCCCAGCTCTGTGTCAGAAATAGAAACAGGGCTTCAGCATCTCATCCTCAGAATGGCCGAAGCCCACATTAAATACATCAGAAGACACACAAAAGGTCTCCCGCCAGCTCCAACTCGTGTCACAAAGAACATATGCCTCAAAACCAATTTGGGGGTCATGACACAGCCGTGTGGCTTTCTAGCTCAAGCATAGCTTTTAGGTCTCTGCTCAAATGTCTCCACCTCCAAGAGGCCTTCCCTGACTACTTTGTCAAGAAGAGGCACTTCCTTGTCCATTTCTGTTCTGTTACTATGAAGTTATCTTAATTTTAAAAAATTACTTACTTTTTTGTTGTATTAGTCTCAATCAGATGATAAACACAAAGAGGGCAGGGACCCTGTTTGTTTTATTCTCAGAGACTAGAACAATGCCAGGGATGTATCAGGTACTCAGTAAAGATTTATTTGATAAGTTAATGAAACACTGATTTTTAGATTAAGATTGTTTAAGCTCCAAAACAAGTATGGAAATCAAGAAGAAAATGCCTGAGTACTCAAGGACTTGGCAGTAGGTCGGACAATTTCCTTTATGGAACTATTTGACCTTAAATTAGGCTTCAGATGATCCTTGCCTAGTTAGATTCCAGGCTTTCTGTGGTATGGCTCCTGTTATAGTAACATGCCCATGCAACAGCCTGAGGGAAGGCTGCAGTGGCCTTCATTAAGAGGTGATATTATCCATTTCCTCCTTTAAAAAATATATACCTCTTTTGGAAGTCAAATTGTCCCTGTTTGCAGATGACATGATTGTATATTTAGAAAACCCCATCGTCTCAGTCCAAAATCTCCTTAAGTTGATAAGCAACTTCAGCAGTCTCAGGATACAAAATCAATGTGCAAAAATCACAAGCATTCTTGTACACCAATAACAGACAAACAGCCAAATCATGAGTGAACTCTCATTCACAATTGTTTCAAAGAGAATAAAATACCCAGGAATCCAGCTTACAAGGGATGTGAAGGACCTCTTCAAGGAGAACTACAAATCACTGCTCAATGAAATAAAAGAGGACATAAACAAATGGAAGAACATTCCATGCTCATGGATAGGAAGAATCAATATCGTGAAAATGGCCATATTGCCCAAGGTAATTTATAGATTCAATGCCATCCCCATCAAGCTACCAGTAACTTTCTTCACAGAATTGGAAAAAAACTGCTTTAAAGATCATATGGAACCAAAAAAGAGCCCACCTTGTCAAGAAAATCCTAAGCAAAAGGAACAAAGCTGGAGGCATCACACTACCTGACTTCAAACTATACTACAAGGCTACAGTAACCAAAACAGCACGGTACTGGCACCAAAACAGATATGGACCAATGGAACAGAACAGAGCCCTCAGAAATAATGCCACTCATCTACAACCATCTGATCTTTGACAAACCTGACAAAAACAAGAAATGGGGAAAGGCTTTCCTATATAATAAATGGTGCTGGGAAAACTGGCTAGCCATATGTGGAAAGCTGAAACGGGATCCCTTCCTTATACCTTATACAAAAATTAATTCAAGATGGATTAAAGACTTAAATGTTAGACCTAAAACCATAAAAACCCTAGAAGAAAACTTAGGCAGTACCACCCAGGACATAGTCATGGGCAAGGACTTCATGACTAGAACACCAAAAGCAATGGCAACAAAAGCCAAAATTAACAAATAGGATCTAATTCAACTAAAGAGCTTCTGCACAGCAAAAGAAACTATCATCAGAGTGAACAGGCAACCTACAGAATGGGAGAAAACTGTTACAATCTACCCATCTGACAAAGGGCTAGTATCCAGAATCTACAAAGAACTTAAACAAATTTACAAGAAAAAAATCAAACAACCCCATCAAAAAGTGGGCAAAGTATAAGAACAGACACTTCTCAAAAGAAGACATTTATGCAGCCAACAGACATATGAAAAAATGCTCATCATCACTGGCCATCAGAGAAATGCAAATCAAAACCACAATGAGATACCATCTCACACCAGTTAGAATGGTGATCATTAAAAAGTCAGGACATAACAGGTGCTGGAGAGGATGTGGAGAAATAGGAACACTTTTACACTGCTGGTGGGACTGTAAACTAGTTCAACCATTGTGGAAGACAGTGTGGCGATTCCTCAAGGATCTAGAACTAGAAATACCATTTGACCCAGCCATCCCATTCCTGAGTATATACCCAAAGGATTATAAATCATGCTGCTATAAAGACACATGCACACATATGTTTATTGCGGCACTATTCACAATAGCAAAGACTTGGAATCAACCCAAATGTCCATCAATGATAGACTGGATTAAGAAAATGTGGCACATATACACTATGGAATACTATGCAGCCATAAAAAGGATGAGTTCATGTCCTTTGTAGGGACATGAAGCTGGAAACCATCATTCTGAGCAAACTATCACAAGGACAGAAAACCAAACACCGCATGTTCTCACTCAGGTGGGAACTGAACAATGAGAACACTTGGACACACGGTGGTGAACATCACGCACTGGGGCCTGTTGTGGGGTGGGGGGAGGGGGGAGGGATAGCATTAGGAGAAATACCTAATGTAAATGATGAGTTAATGGGTGCAGCACACCAACATGGCACATGTATACATATGTAACACACCTGCACGTTGTGCACATGTACCCTAGAACTTAAAAGTATAATAATAATAATAATAATAAATATATATATATACCTCTTTTGGTTAGATTGAGGGTCATTAGTTTACTTGATATTTTACCCAGACTCCTCAACTTCTCAATACTAATAAAAATTTTTTATTATAGGAAATTTAAGCATATGGAAAAGTAGAGAGACTAGAAGAATAAACCCCTATCCATCATCCAGCTTCAACAATGACCAACTCACAGCCAATCTTGTATTATTCATACCCCATTCACTTATTCCTCCCCATAGCATTTGAAGCAAATCTCAGATATAATTTCACCAGTAAATATTTCAGCATAAATCATTAAACATAAGGACTATATTTGTAAGAATACTCTTTGAAATAGCATCAGGGAGAAGGAAAATATTGTTTCATTTGCAATTGTGTTTCTCAAAAGAATATATTTTTCTATCCTTCAAAGAAATTAACACCACATGGATTGAAACTGCAGGACCGATTAAAAAGATTAAACAAACCAAAGAGGTGTTTGTTGTTGTTGTTGTTGTGTGCGGTTTTTTTTTTTTTTTTTTTAGAAACAAGGTCTTGCTCTGTCACCCAGGCTACAATGCACTGGCATGCAACCTTTAATGCTTGGGCTCAAGAGATTCTCTTGCCTCAACCTCCTGAGTAGCTAGGACTACAGGTGGGGCTAGGTGTGTGCCACCATGCCTGGCTAGTTTTTAAAATATTTTATAGAGATGGGGTCTCGCTATGTTACCTTGGCTGGTCTCAAACTTGTAGTCTCAAGCCATCCTACCACCTTGGCCTCTCAAAGTGTTGACATTACAGGCATGAGCTACCATGCCCAGCCAAACGGAATTTTAAATAGACCCTGACTCCTTGCTTTAATATAATGCCTGTGCCTCAGTGAGCTAGAAAGCCTCTTGTACCCCCATTATCACAGCTTTCAAGAGGGCGTATATCAGTCCTCTGCAAGTGCTGCTTGGGCAGGTTTCAGCAATGGACCCAGAACAGGGTCTATCTGGCTGGCAGCTTCATGGGGGCTAGCTAAGTTTATAGCTGAGTTGTGTAGAGACTTCTGGCCAGCCTTTCAAGAGCCACTCCATGGGAGACTGCTCATTTAGATGACAATGGCTATATGTGGGGCTAAAGATGCCCTGTCTGCTAACAGTAGCTTCCAATAAAAACAGGTCTTCTCCTCCACTGGGATCAATGCTCATCTATCTTGCTGGCATCTCTGCCCTAGCTTGTAACCCTGATGCTCCAAGGCATCCCTCCCCACCATACTTATCTTTAGAATGAACCAGGACCAAGAATTTTAAGACACCCTGCAAACCTTGAGGGGTATGCTGGAACACTGGTGGGCTTGGGGGCTTTGAGAGCTGCCTCTGCACAGAGTTAGTAAATATACTACAGGTGCAATGCATTCCCACCCACATCTTTCGCCTTGGTTTCCCTCCTTCAGGCAGGAGGCAAAGCTGACTCTAAAACTCCCTACCAGTGTCTAAAATCCAGTCACCTCTACCAGCTCCTGCAGATTTGTGCTTTTGTTTTGTTTTGTTTTGTTTTGTTTTGAGACAGAGTCTTGCTCTGTCACTCAGGCTGGAGTACAGTGGTGCAATCTCAGCTCACTGCAACCTCCACCTTCCACGTTTAAGTGATTCTCGTGACTCAGCCACTCGAATAGCTGGGACTACAGGCGTGCGCCACCACACCTGGCTAATTTTTGTATTTGTAGTAGAGACGAGCTTTTACCATGTTGGCCAGGCTGGTCTTGAACTCCTGACCTCAAGTGATTCGCCCACCTTGGCCTCCCAAAGTGTTGGGATTACAATTGTGAGCCACCTTGCCTGGCCTAATATGTGCTTTTATAGATCCTTGTTGCTCCCTTGCAGGGACAGCACAAAAAGTTGTACTGACTTAGGGCTCATTCTAATCAAATGGCAAAGGAAGGGAAAAGCATGGGCCACCAGTCTGTTTGCACATTACATATTAGAAGTAACAGTCATTCCTTCAAAAGAGTGTGGACCATGGTAAACCCTCAAGCAGGAGAGCTCAAGCCCACTCCCACAGAAGTGGTTGGTGTAGCCCTGATGCTCTGCTAGCCTCTGTCCAGCTTCTCCTCCTGCCTGCTTCCTCCACCTAGAGATAAGGACCAGTTCTGACCTTCACATCACCCCTTTCTTCTCTCAACTCTCACCCTGCCACATCCTGTCTCTTTGGAGTTTCCTTCTCTCCTTGTCTGGCCTGGGAGAGCTGACTCTCTGTGGACCAGAGCCCAGTCCAACTTGTAGCAGGTTTATAAGTCAACTACCTCACTACAGGACAGAATGGCCCAGAACTAGACTATGGCCATGTTATTAGCCACGGCTAATCCTCTTGGGTACCCAGGACATAAACATGGGACCAAGGGAGATTGTGTTGTCTAACGCAGACACCAGAGAGCATGTGCCAGCTTTGAGGGGTGTACAGGAACAATGGTGGGTCTGGGGGCTTTAAGAGCTGCCTCTGCACAGAGGTAGCGAATGTACTACAGGTGCAATGCATCCCCATCTACATCTTTCCCCTTGGTTTCCCTCCTTCAGGCAGAAAGCAAAGCTACTCTAAAATGTCTTACCAGTCTCTGAAATCCAGTCACTTCTCTTCTACTACTCTTTGTCCTCGTTCATTCTAAAGATAACTGGAGTAGAGGCCTTGGAGCGAGTGCCTTGGAGCAGCAGGGTTACAAACTAGGGAAGAGATGCCAGCAAGACAGATGAGCCTTGATCCCAGTGGAGGACATTTGTTTCACTGGAAGCTACTGTCAGCAGGCAGGGCATCTTTAGCCCTACATGGGGCCATCATCACCTAAATGAGCAGTCCCTATGGGGCAGGTCTTGAGGGTAATGTGTGGAAGAAAAGCCAGGAGGGGCGTGCCTTGTGAGGCAGGGTGTGCTGGCAGTGTTGAGAGGTAGAAACTCACTACCTGTTCCTCCTTTCTTTCTTTGCCCTTCTCTTGTTGCCAAGGTGGCTTTTCTCTTGGTGCCAAGCATCCCTGCCATAAGAACATCTTTTTCCCATAGCATCTAGGTTTTGCTTTTCTAGAACCATGGTTTTCTTCTTGAAAACCCTGAATATTTTCAAGAAGAACTGGTTAATCTCACCTGATGGTTTCATCATGAGCTGAGGCACAGGAACAGACAAGGTAGGCCTCCTGTGTGAGCCTAGGACAGTGGGCCTGATGACTGCTCCTTTGAGGATAAACTCATGAGAGGGCTCACTGAGTGGTCTCTACTCAGCATAGACTCTGCTTCTCCAGCAATTCAGGGCAAAGGCAGGATTGCAGAAGTGAGGAGATTCCTGAGAAGGTGGCCTATGGAGTCTCCTAGTCCTTCTCTCCTTCTTGTCCATCTATAGTACTCAGGCACACTTTGTGTTTTACTCCCTAGTCCATGTTAAAGTTTAATCCTGCTTTTCTATGCATTACCATAATGTGGGATGAAGAGGGGACCATCAATGCTCATGCATCCCACAGGCAGACTCAGTGAGATTAGAATAACTCTCTACTCTGTACTTTGTGCCCATGGAAAGAAATGAGAATGAATGCACTAGAAGCACACATGCATACTCACACCATGCTTATGTCATTCCCTGTGAGCTAGGAGGGCTTGCTGGGCATGTAGGTGAGGGGCAGCTCCAGGTTAGCCAGGAGCCAGAAAACCAGCCTAAAACTGCAAGTGAGGGGCTCTGTGTCAGGTCCTGGATCAGCAAGGACCAGAGGTTTTGGGTCAGCTTTGTGGATCAGTCGCACAGGCTGGCTGAGAGCTGAGCATGGGCATCCTTTCTGGGCTAGGTTACATAAGAGTTTCTGTGCTTTTGGAAAGGTTCCTGCTTACCAGTGCATTCTCTGCATGGGGAAATGTTTTCTGAGTGAATATTTTTGACAAACACAGAAGTCCCCCATGTTATGTAAAACTGAAGAATGTTTTCTGATTTATAGGCAAAAGCCATTAATGTTTACATCTTTCTTTTTGATGAAAAAACTCATCTCAAAAACCAATTTCTATTTGAGTCAGGGGCTCAGTTACTACAGTTCCCTGAATGACCCTATTTCAGCTTGAAAACGTGCTCAAAGCTTAGTAATGAGAAAATGGCTTCAACAAGTTTTTCCAGCACATGGGCCACATTCAACAGTAGGTAGTCAGAGGGCCCCACATAGAGCTCTCCCAGTGATGGGAGCAGAATGGCTGGAGCCCCAAGGAAGCCTAAACCAGTGCTGACAATGCTGCCAATCCCATAGAAACTAGTTTGATGGAAAGTAACCCCAATACGAGAGGAGCCCTGGCTGTGCTGTAGGGAAGGGAAATCTAAAAAAAGAACACATACCAGTAAGAAGCAGTTTAGGCCTCCTTTGGCTGTGATTAAAATCCATTCATTTCTACCACTCATATTTTATAGGGCAGCAGATTAGAAAGCCATATTAGTTCTTTAAGTAAATCCAATAAAAACAAACAGGGTTCCAGAAGCCCCTGCTGTAGAAGCATTCATATTTATAGATAGGCAAAGCTGGTATGTGGGGTAGTCTCTAACACCTACAATCTGGATATGGCTTTCAAGTCACAGAATTAAGCTGTTGTCTTTTTCTCCCTCAGAGAAAATCATGTGGTCTCCATATCTCAGGCACATAGATAGGCACCCACCCACTCACCACCCCACACACCACCCCCTGTAGCTGCTAACCCTATGATGTCAAGATGCCATGCATCACAGCAGAAGCTGAAAGGCTAAAGGGCTTGCCTAATGACGCGTACCTTGCCTTTGTTGAAGTAGTGAATGATCTTCCGGCACAGTCCCTCCTTCCGCTGCCACTCTGTCTGCGATGGGTAGTGGAGGAATTCCCGCAGTGGCCGGTCCTCCCACTGCAGCAGCTCACAGTAAAGGAGCAGGGTAAATGCGGCCTCTGTGGGGACAGACAGCACGGAGGTCCAGGGGCTTCCCTTGCTCAGGGGCCCAGGAGCAGCCTAGAGTCAGAGGACTATGCTGGGCAGAATGCCAGCGCAAGTCATGTGCAGCCCAGGTCAGGGACACTGGATACCAAAGACAGAACAGTGGGCCTGCTCAGCAAGCCAATAACCCTCGTCCATAGCATGAAGGAGCCAAATATCCTGGTAGACACCTTCCTTCCATGGCCTGGTCACCTGTTCCGGCCTCCAGATTAATAAAGAATGACTCAGCTACCCAAAAGTCTGTGTACAGGTGGCTTTGCTGTGGGAGACGTTGACACATCAGAGAGAGCTCTTGGGTTCCTTTCTGCTCAACTGACTACAGCTTCCTTTCCAACCTTCTCAGAACTGGCTCTTAGGGCTCCATTACCAAAGGAACCTAAATTGATACTAGACCCAGAGTGAAGGCCTGGCAACATCTTACTCTATGTGTGGAACAATTAGAGAGGGTTATGTAAAACAACAGCAGTGAAATACCACGGCTCCCTACATTCCGAGGGATGAGTCACACTGAATCACAGCCACGGCTCAGGGGCCTCATTACACAGTTTTCTCTCTTCTGTTCTATTTGTTCATTTTTAGTGGGCATCTCCTACTGGCAAGTTAATTAGTTCTAGCTTCTGTGCTTCTGCCTGGTTTTCAAGGTTCTACTCAAATCTACTCTCCATGACTATGAAGAATCTCATTTCTAACCATTTATTGACCCACTTCCAGCTTTAGCTAGGCCCACTTGCCTGTGTCCACTCTTTAGGCTCCTCCTCATCCTTGCCTCTTTGCCTGTGCCCTTGCCACTGGAACTTCCTGTCAAGGAATGTACACGCCTCCTCATGGGATCAGGAAGCCTTTTTTCTCTAGCGACAAGCCTTGTGGAACTCACGGCCTCCCTCTGGAGCTTAGGAAATCATGGAACGTCTTTTTCTTCCTTGCCTACATTATTTTCAGATGTCATTCCCTGAGCCATCAGAGACAAGGCTTAGCACTCTTTCTCTGTTAAAGTCCCTGACCCAGCCTCTCAGTCATGGCCCAGTTCCCCAGAAGTTTAGCAAATGCTTCTGCTGATACACAACATTTATTAAAGTCTTTCTCTTCACTGCCCTCTCAGAGGGTTGCTGGATCATGGGTGCAAGTGGATGCAGAGAATGGTAGACTCAGCCCAGTCATTTTATTAGTCAGCTGAATTTAAGATTCAAAGCCCAGTCATTTTAGATTTAATTATTGCCAAGCTGTGCTATCAGATAATATATCATCTATGCCAAACACTCTCTAACAGTTAGAGATAAAGAAGGAGGATTCTCTGTTTCTACAAATCTATCTAATTGCAATAGTGTTTGCAGAGAAGGATAGCTTAAATTTCCTGGTCTATCACACAAATTCAAGTCCTATCACCTAAGAGCTAAGACATAATGGCTGGTCACCACAGTGGAGAAAATGGTTCTTTGGGGGGAACGATGGCATGTCAATCAGACAGGACACACACACATGCGCACAACCCCTGATTCAGCGTGGTTCTCAGTAAACAGTTGTGACAGCCACTCTGAAATGCTTTAAAATTTGTTCTAGTTAGAAAAGGCCTTGATGTTGGATTAAATTGTAGATACTATGACAGGCCCTGTCTGGCCTGTCAAGAAGTCAGATGAACACTCTTCATACTCTGCACTGGGAGCGCAATGTGAGCCTGCTATGCAGTTGCAGGGTCTAAAGAACCTAGCCTGCAAGGAAGGTCTGCTAGTGAGTTCTGGAAGTTCCAGGGTTAGGGGGATATTCCTTTGTTATAACCTTAGCTCCAGCTTTGAAAGTCCTCAAAAAGGCTCTCTGTTCATAAGGAGTGACAGTTAGCTCAGGATGCTCTGAACCTGGTGCACCAGAATTTGGAGGTCACCCTTGAGACTTCAGAGGGGTGGACAGGAGGGAAGGAGAGTGAAACAGCCTCAAGTAGTGGAGGACATGGCACAAAGGCACAAGTGGAAGTTCTGCCTGCTTTCTCTCTACCATGTGCCACAAAGGAGTTGAGGGAAATGAGTGAGGTGAGGGGATAGCACAAGTCCCAACATTCTGCTGAGATCTGGCAGGCACCACCCTGAAGCCTTTCTCTGCCTATTGTACAAATCCCTTCAGTTTGTCCTCATGGTCAGGCATGGTTCTCTCTTTTCCCCACTTACCTGTGTAGTTTTCGGCCTGCAAGTGCATGTCACAAAGCTTATGGATGTAGCGGATATACATTTCTTCCTTGTTAATCTCAGATTTGTAAAAATTCTATAATAAAGAGAAGGAAACACCTGTCAACTACCTGTGGAGGCCATAGCCAAGCTCTGGGCAGCTGGCCAAAGCTGTGGGTGTGCTGGGCAGGAGAGGGAGGGCAGGCTCCTGGAGGCAGACAGCACCAGAAGGAGAAAGCACCAGCCAGAAGGAACACCTGCTGTGGGTGGAACCACTGGCAGGTCTATGGGAGCCCTGGGTAGTGTGAAAGAGGAAAAGCATCAGGGCAGATCAGGAGTCAGGGTTGACTGTGAATTGGGGCATGTCAGAGTTAGTGGGTCCCTGCCAAGAGGCCAGGCTAGAGTTCGGTACAAAGAGAAGCTCGTTTCATTCCTTCCCCAAGTAGGAATGTGTCTGGGGAAGTGCAGGCCTCTAAGATACCAGTAACTGGGCTGATGTCCTGATTAAAACCCTCAGGCCTATAGCCATGTATTGTAGAAGGGCCAAGCCAATCACAGCGCAGGACAGAAACCATTTCAGTAGGCAGAGAGGTCAGGGCCCATGTCCTCTCACCATCAGGTTAACAGTACAGCCAATCTTCTTATTCTCTGTTTCCTCTCCTTTCATGCAGTCCCTGGAAGAGACAGCACAGATGAGCACCAGATACGAAGTGGGGCCTTGAGACAACACATAGAACTGTACTATTACTGGGGCATTAGTATGACCAAATCCCAGATTGAGATGGCCTCCAACAGGAACTGTTTCCATAGATGAGGAGTCTACTGTGAGCTCCTTCAGCTTTGGACCCACTCTTGGGGCTCAAATATCTCTTCAACTGAGCCCCTTATTCTGGTGGCAGAGCACAGACAGAGCCCAGAGCTACATCAGGGTATTAAGTGGCACCTACAAAGGTCCTTGGCACAAAAGGGCATATTAATTAAGTGAAAGGCCAAATCCTCAACTTCCCATAAAGGGAGGCACAGAATTCTCCTTAAAGGACAGGTTTCATTTTGTAGGAGTGCTGAATAGAAGCCAAGATCCTCCACTTCATGGCCCTAGCTTCAGGGCTCTGTACATGTTCACCACATAGTTGACATTTCTCCCTACGGTTTCCTTCCTGTGTACTAGTCTTTGGAGCCATCTATCACCAGAAGCAGCAGGTCTCGTGCGTAAAGCATCAGCCAGGACTGAGCTGCATTCATACCTAGCAGGGTCTGGGTATAGGAGGTATCAGGGATGGCCTGTGAGAGACAGGAAAATAGGAACACTGAGAATGGATCCTTTCCAAGATAGGGAGAGGGTTGGTCAAAGCCAAGCTCCTCTGGAAAGGAGCAGAAGCCTGGCACAAGGAGATGAAGGAGAATGAGAACCAGACTGGTGAATCCAGCAAGAAGTCTCCTATGCACACAGCCAGCCAGAGAGCCATCTGCCTGATGTGTCTCCTTCCATAGCAGCCCACACTGCTCTAGAGAAGATCTAGTTTCTTGTGCAGCTGTATATTAGCAGCTCTGGGGAAAAGCTGCAGAAAGGGGTTTATACAGATTTCTAGGGTCAGGTTGGAGAGTGTCTTTGGCTTTGCTCCACTGACAGGCACAGGGCCCAGTGAAGAGCAGTACAGCTGGGAATGAGGGGCCCTAGGCCAAGTCACTGAGCCTCTGGATGGCCATTTGACAAACCCAGTTCTCCCCACCTTCCCATCATGCAGAGGAAGAACCCCGGGATGACTCCTTTGAAAGAAAAAGATGTTGAAAATCCATACTCCTCTCATGATATTTTGCAAAGCCAAATGTCCTTCCTGTGGAAGTCTCCAGTCAGAGTTGACAGGTTTGTGATGTTTGGAACCAAGGCCCTCCTTTCTTGAGGGGGGGGTTGACCTATCACCACATAAGACATTTGGTTCCTATGTAGCCAGACATGAGGGTCCTGAACATCCTTCTGCAGAACCTGTCCCTTTAGTGTTAGCAGGGCCAGGAAACTGCTTGACTTTTCAAGAGAAGTGAGCCTGAGGTCAGATGGCCAAGTTGTTACAAGCAACCCACACAATGGTAGAAGGCATCTGTCTCCCCAGTAAGTTGGCCCCATGAAGGGCAGTGAGATCTTACCTCGCCACTTCAGCATTTAGTGTAGCCACAGGCAGGCATGTAGCTGTGCTACAGAATGGGGGGATGCTTAAGACAAGAGCACATTTCCCAGGAATTCCATTTCCATTTAGTGATTTGTATTTTCTATAAAGCATCTGAAACACTTACCAAGCATTAACTTCTGTTTGGCCATAACCAGAACTTCATAGCTAAGTCCCTTAAACAGAAAGGCACTGGCCTCAACACTGTGATACCAGGGGCATCCTATACACTTCTGTGCTCTATGACTGCTTCTCCTCTGCACTGCTGACAGCAGACTCTTTTTTTGTGTAGCTTTGCATCACTTCTGTGTGGCTACTTCATGGTGGATGCCTTTTAAAGTTTGACTTAGGTGCAGCTGTTGCTTTCCCTCTTGCTCTTTCTCTGAAGGGTGAGCAGGGAAGACTCCTGAAAGAGGCTTCTGAAGCATCTGGCTCACCTGGGTAGTGGGCTGGCTGGGGACTACATCAGTGACCAGGCAGCCCTCATTGCAACCCGAGGGGTCTGGGAAAGGCAGGCTTCATAACCTTCAGTTGCCCGTTCCAGGTACAGGTTCCACTTTGAGCCACAAGGGCTTGGCAACTCTAGCTCTGTCCCTGTCTGTTCCAGGCACAAAGAAAACCCTTCTAGGGCCCTGCTTCCTATCCTGGGAAATATAGTTACTACCAGTGAGAATCTTCATGTTTGACACAGAGTGTCTGAAATTCACACAAAAGTTAAAGACATTGATATAAAAGCTGACGAGGTACTCCTTTGAGTATCTAAAGTTTTGCTAGTCTAACACTGAATCTTACATAACAAGTTCAGGTAATTCTAGAGTACAATCTGTTGATTATGTTTAATCAATGTATATATTTTAAAACTCTGAACAATTATTTTTTTCCTTTTTGTTTGATGTCCTTTCCTTGAGTCATATCAACAACTATTTTCTTTTACTTTTTTTTTTTTTGAGACAGGGTCTCATTTTGTCACCCAGGCTGGAGTTCAGTGGCGCAATCTTGGCTCACTGCATCCTCCACCTCCCCAGATAAAGTGATTTGCCCACCTCAGTCTCCAAAATAGCTGGGACCACAGGTGCATGCCACCACACCTGGCTACTTTTCCAATTTTTCATAGAGATGGGGTTTCACCATATTGCCCAGGTTGGTCTCGAACTCCTGAGCTCAAGCAATTTGCCTGCCTTGGTCTCCCACAGTGTTGGGATTACAGGCATGTGCCATTGTGCCTGGCCAATAACTCTTTTCTTAGTAAGTTCTTGAACTAACTGCATTGAGGTAGAGGAAAAGAGTTGCTTGGTTTCTGCATGGTCTTTCCAACAAGTTTATCACTCATTATTTACTCTGTACCTGCCAGGAGCCAGCCCCCATACAGGGGAACAGGGAGATAAGGACAAGGTTCCTATCCTCAAGGAGCTGGTCCTCTTTTGTAAGGTAAGACAGAAAGATGATAAATGATCATAGTTCAATGTGTGCACAGACAGGTAAGCTCCTGGCTTGGGAAAGCTTCCTTAATAGGGGTGAGTTGGAAGACCACTCTTGGGAGAGAACACAGCATATAGAGAAACCTGAAGGGAAAATACAAGTGGTTAAGTGGTGACAACATGGAGAAAGAGACAGGGCATGGTTCTTGAGTCAGCTAGATCTGGATTCAGATCCTAGCAGTGGTACCTCTTAGTTTCTCCTCATGGATAAAAAGAATGAGGATGCTTATAGGATTAGAGAAAATGTATGTAGAGCACTCAAGTGGTGGATTTTCAATAGACAGGGGCCATCATCAATATTATGCTGTTTCCTTTCACATTAGCAAGGAGCAACACTGGGAGGCTGGGGTGTAGGGCATGAGTACTGGGGACTAGCAGCAGATTGGTCTGGAGAAGTGAGCAAAGGCCAGTGATGCCATATTAAGGATTTTGGACTTTTTGTAGATACCACCACCGAGACAAGAAATAGAGAATGAAGTTGGTTTTGGGCATGAGTTTGAGCAGCTTGTAGAAGGTAGCTAAAGAAATCAAACAGGCAGCTAGAACAAAGCCTTGGAGCCTAAGAAATTATTTTCTGCTCCTTCGTTAGGACACGGTGAATGAAACCAAACTTTAGAAAATGTTTTGGTAAGGGGGAGGTGCAGCACTTTGTTCACCTCTCTTCCCTTTCTAATTGTAGCTGCAGGAGAAGCTACGGACCTGGTGTGAACAAAGAAGTCTCTTGCTGTAAAAGGGGCCCCAAGGCCAGCTTTGAACTTGAAAGGCCCAGGAAAAACGGCCTGAAGTTCACACAAGCATAGCTGTGCTACAGAATGGGGGGATGCTTAAGACGAGAGTACATTTCTCAGGAATTCCATTTCCATATCCAGGCCAGTGCATTGGACACCTGAGTCTTTTGCACAGCAGCACCTTCTACTTCAGCAGCAACTGGAGCCAGGCTTAACTCTCCTATTTCCTGATCCATGAGCTCAAAATGCTCTCCTCATTTGGCATTTGCACAGCTTATAGCACAGAGAAGGCAACTATTGCTTGGAGCTGGGTTTCATTTATCATTTCTCCTCACCTTCCTCCAGGCTCCCAAAAGGTACCTTTAGCCATCACCTGAACCCTGCTGAGAGAATGATTAAGGCTGCAGTTGTGGTTTCATTGTCATGTTTGGACTAATTCAAAAGCCATGATACAACTGAGAAGGCAGACTTTCATTAAGAAATTCTAATTCTGGCTGGGCGCAGCAGCTCAGGCCTGTAATCTCAGCACTTTGGGAGGTCGAGGTGGGAGGATCACTTGAGCTCAGGAATTTGAGACCAGCCTGGGCAACACAGTGGGACCTTGTCGCTACAAAAACAAAAAACAAAAACCAAAAAACAAAAAATTAGCCGGGCATGGTGGCATGGGCTTGTAGCCTCAGCTACTCCGGAGACTGAGGTGGGAGGACAGCTTGAGCCTAGGACTTCGAGGCTGCAGTGAGCCATGATTGCCCTCCAGTCTGGGTGACAAAGCAAGACTGTCTTCAAAAAAAAAAAAAATTCTTATTTCACATGAACTCCCAGACTGAACATAATATGAAGATCTCTGAGCTCACAGGCTGTTTCCTCTAATCTATTCTGGCCATGACCAGGGGACAGAAATAAGTAGACTTTAGACAAAGAATACAGGCATTGAAAAGTGGGGTCCCTAGTCCCTGGAAAAGCCAACTTCATGTCCTCTAGGTGATACTTCTCTGCTCATCTGCCATATGGTTCGGAGGAAAGTCTGCACTAAGGACCTATAGCTGTTCCCTGCCCTGCTCTGGAGATAGCTTTACTCTTCCCTCTTGCTGTGCCCACTCCTCTGAGCCTTAACCCTTCTGGATGGAAGGCCAGATGACTACATATCCCCAAGATCCCTCCTGGGTACATGTGCCCACATTTTAGCGGGGAATCCCAGGAGGCCCTAGCCTACCCCTGGGAAAAGTCTCTGTCTCTGTCTCTTCTTGGTCATCAGCAGATTCCTACTGACTGGTGATGGCACCCAATATCACAACAGTGCTCCCCATGAAGGGCACATGGTCTCAGTTTTCAGGTCAGGGGGATTCCCTTGCTAGAGAGAGTATCCTGACAAAAGAAGAGGTGAGCGGGCGGCTGAGAAGATACCTGTAGTCAAGAAGACGTTCCATGAGGCGGGTGACTGAGGTCACAAAGGAAATGCCGGTCTCACGCCATGTTTCTTGTTCAACCTTCTCCAACAGGCTATTGGTGGAGGGGTGGAGAAAGCAAACACAATTCATGAGCCTTCCCCTGGGCACAAGAGTGAAGTCCAAGAGCCCATGGAGGCTGTGATGGATCTGGAGACAGCAGACTTACCACACTGCAGTCTTACCTGGGGTAGGGCCCAAACAGCTGGGTTCTACTCCATGCAGCAGAAAGCAAAGACAAGGAGGTTACTGAACTGGCAGCAACAAATGAAAACACGTCTTCTATTTCCATGTACAAGTTCCTAAGGATGCCACTGAGGAGGAGGGGAGGGAGGGGCTCGGCTCCAGCCACCTTAGGCATACACTGTAACTACCTTCTGTTCTGAAGGAGTAGTTGAACAAGAGCCCACTGAGGGATAAGCCTGGCTTTGCCAATGGCTGACTGTCTTTATCACTGCCCAGAGTCATCCTCAGCAAACATACAAACCAAGCTCCGTTTTTCAAAATTTTAATTTTTCTTTTTTAAGATGGGGTCTTGCTATGTTGCCCAGTCTGGTCTTGAACTCCTAGCCTCAAGTGATTCTCCTGCCTTGGCCTCCCAAAGTGTTTGGATTATGGGCATGAGCCACCGTACCCAGCCTAAACCCATCATCTTCATGGAAACTAAGGGAAAGATTCTCATTAGTCTTGGGGCCCCAAAATAAGGGAAAGTGAGCAAGTCCAGGAGCTATACTTGGCCATCCTACTGTTGCAGGGAATGCTCCCAAGCAAAATGTGCCAGAGCCAGGAGCTAAATGCCCAGGTTCTTTTCTTACTTGACAACCTCATGCTCCTGGTACCTCAGGGCAGCCCCTGGCTTCTCCAAAAGCCTGGCTTCTGAGATCCTCTGCCATCCCACAGGTCTTTCCTAAGGGACAATGACTTGAACTCTTTCGGCTCGCTCCAGTGATGAGCCATCCTTCACTCCATACAATTTTATTCCTGATTCCTTTCCACACTGTCCCTTGCTCTCTAAGGTCATGAGAGTCACCTGGGGTGGCACACCCAGCTAGGGGTCTAGCACTGGGTACTCAAACCCACAGCCTGACTGCTGTTAATGCTGCTGCTACAGTGATGACTGTCTCCTTGCACAGAGCATACTGCCTAGGCCAGGCTTCTGGGAAAGTGAGGGTTCTCCAGGTAACTCCTGTTGTTAGAGAAGGTTAAGAACACTGAATCTGACTTCTGCGGCTTTATCCATTGAGAAATGTACCAGCATTTTTCAACTGTGTTCTGCAGAGGTCTCTGTCCTAGAGGACAGGTGGAAATGTTCTGTGAGCACACAAGCATGGGAAATTGGGAAATGCTGATCGCTATACCCTCCTGTTGGAGATTTTTCATATCCTTTTTTTTTTTTTTTGAGATGGGGTCTTGCTGTGTTGCTCAGGATAATCTCGAACTCCCAGGCTCAAGCAATCCTGCCACCTTAGCCTCCCAAGTAGCTGGGATTACAGGTAAGTACCACTGCACCCAGCTCATATCCTTTTGCACAACAAAGTCTTTGAGAAGTCCTAATAAAGAGGCTTGTTCAATTTTGCTTAGTTGAATCTTTTCTAAACTAATTCACCCATGATTTACATTTTTTTTTTAGCTTCCAAAAACACAAATTTGAAAATGCTGCTCCATGTTATGAGTGGTTCTCAGTTCTTAGACTGTTTTAGAAGAGCTTATAAACATGATTTGGTCAGGTAACTAGTAATTGCAGATTATTTTTGTACTTTTTCCTTTGTAGCAGTCATTTGTTAGCGGCCAAGGAACACTGCCTTGTTTCCACAATTAGACAAATCTTCGGCTAAAAAAGAAATACTAAAGGATGGATTCATTTTCACAAATTATAATTATTTAAATTTAAAATAAATTTACATTTTACCTCATGACTCCTCAAGAAACAAAGTGGGCATGGTATAGCGGAAAGACTCCCCCATCTGGAAATTAGAAGATCTGGGCCCTCCTTCCAGAGCTGTCTGTTACTGATGACACAACTGAGGGCATGCTGGCACTTCCCTGAGCCCAGTTCTTTATTTCTCAAGTGGGAGGGAAGATAATTTCTACTCTGCACACCTTGCAGGTATGTTGTGAGGATCAAATAAGGTAAGAAATGCCAACACATTTTGCACACTGGAAAGTTCTAAGCAAATGGATAGTATTATTCCTGAAAAAATACGCTAGAGGTTTGTTTTCAAAATGGAACTAAAACAATGAACATCTCAAAGTTGGACATAAGTACAACAGGGAGGGTATTCTAGAGCTGTAAATATCTTAAGATTTCATTTTTTAGGAAGATAAAATAGCAACATCACTATCTACTTGGGAGGCTCATAGTTCCCCTGGGTCTCTCTTCAGGTCTCTTTGCCTCCATCAACTTAAGCCAGAAACCATGGAATGGAGGACCCAGAACCCTGACATCATTCAGTACAACCATCTCATTCCACAAACATGAAAACTGGCCTGGAAAGAGTGTTGCAGCTTGTTCAAGAGCTCACTGCAATGTTTTTCAACCTGACTGTACTAACTTACCAAGCAGGGCAATCAGGAACCTGTCTCTCAAAGGAGGATTTATCCCCCACCTTGAAATGCCAGCATTGAGCCCAGAACTGAGTCTCCATGAACTGTCTGCCCCCCATCCAGATGCAGTGCATGTTATGAAGACAAACAATGATCCTTTTCCTTTCAGCAAATCTAGGAGCTCAGAGGTTACCTGTTTTCTATCTTTTCAGTCAACTATGGGAATCCCTGAAAGAGCTTGGTTTCTTGGTGACAGAAGTTGAGCATTGCTACCATCAGGAACAACCCAGGTCTCTCTTGATAACTAAACTCTAAAGCCTGCCAGTGCAGTTGCAAACTCTACTTTTCATTGGCCCACTTCATCCCATCCCCCATTGTGATGTGCCTGGGGCTGGAGCAGCTTACAGTAGGCTGAAGAGCTCCCTGTAGCTCTCGTCACCTTTCCCTTCTGATACCATGCTGTCCAGCTTGTCAATCAACTCGGCCTCCACCTAGAAGGAAGCAGAAACTTCATAAACCTGAGATGACCTCAGAAGAAGAATGGGAAATCCAGTTCCTGTGGTGGGTGAGGATGGCGGTAAACTACTTCCTGATTCTGTCCTTGTTCCAAAGAAATCCCAGGGAAGATAGTATCTTACCTATAGCACCAAGAAATCACTCTGCCTCCCCAAATCAAGAAGGTCTCCCACCCTAGTGGTCTGAAAAAGAGGTAGGACTTAAAAGTCTCAGGTACTCTTTCCCATCTAAGGGCAAAAGGCAAGGATTCCCTACCGAGAAAAGTATTTTGGATTCAAAAGAGGGCTTTTTCAGATTTTTCCCCCCTTTAAAAACATTAATTCAAAATAATTTGTAGGCATAAAATACATTTGGTTAGAACTTTACCCTCTAGTCAGCCAGTCAAAAAAGATGCTTTCTGGGGAGCTTGTCCTCACTCTAATGGCTGGCATTAAATGGAGCTGAATGAGATTTGAGTGTTTCCTCCTGAGATTTTCCTTCAGGATAACAGGCTCCACTGTTTGTACCCACAGAACCTAGAGCCCTTGAGGCTGCTGTTCCTATCACTGGACCATCACTGGGCCCCTGCATTTGTTATTGGATACCTAAATCATAAGAAGCAAGACTATATTTGTTCCTACCCTGTGGATTTGCAAGGGCATTCAGCAGTACTCACTTTTCTTTTTTTAATTTAATTTAAAGTTCAGGGGATACCTGTGCTTGACTGTTTGATTGTTGACTGATTGATACCTGTGCCAGGTTTGTTATGTGGGTAAACATGTGCCACAGTGGTTTGCTGCACCTATCAACCCATCACCTAGGTATTAAGCCTCAGATGCACTGGCTATTTATCCTAATCTCAGCCATTTTTCTAATAGGTCTCACTGGATTTACTCTGAGGTGAGAAACTGGTTGTAAGTGATATGATATAAAATTGTTTTAACCTTTTATTAACCTTTATTTATTTATTTTGAGATGGAGTCTCACTATGTCACCCAGGCTAGGTGTGATCTCAGCTCACTGCAACCTCCACCTCCCAGGTTCAAGCGATTCTCCTGCCTCAGCCTCCTGAGTAGCTGGAATTACAAGCATGCATCACCATGCCGGCTAATTTTTGTGTTTTTAGTCGAGATGGGGTTTCACCATGTTGCCCAGGCTGGTATTGAATTCCTGACCTCAGATGATCCACCTGCCTCAGGCTCCCAAACTGCGGTCAAGCCACCGCACTTGACCCCTTTATTAACCTTTAAACTATAGTACTGTGACATTATTTATTTAGTATTTAATATAAACAAAAAAGTCACAGCATGGCTGCATGAAATAATGTGCTATAAACAGAAGCCTTTCTCACTCTACAGAGAACAAAGAATCCTGAGGCTAAGAAATAATAAAAGAGTAACTGAATTAGTAAATTCAATGAAGGCAATTAGGGCCTCTGAAGTCCGATGACCGGAAAATGAGGCCTTTTTTTTAAATAGTGGTCTGCTACATGGCCAGGGCAGGGATGAGTGAGTTGCTTGAATACACATTTGAGAAGAAGCAGAGACCCGGAGTCCTTAGAGATTGAAGCCCTCTCACTCTCTCTGTGTGGAGAAAAGACATAAGCAGGGACTTGCCTGGGGTTATGTTACGTCAGGTAGAGCTGCATCTAGAAGCCAAAGTGGATTAGTCCCAGTTCAGAGCTTTTCTTGCTCACTGGGTCAACCTGCTGGCTAAAAGGCCCCCAAGAGAAGGGCCTGATTATAACAAGGGATCTCTCTTCACACATGGTGGTATAGGTAGATTGTGCCTTCAGAACACAGCAAAAAGGTGGGGAGGGGACCTGGAGCAGCAGAGCGTACAACAGTGTAAACAGGGTACAACAGTCCACTGGAATCTAAATGGTTCTCAAAATGGGTCTCTGGGCCAGCAGCAGCAGTTTCACCTGAGATCTTGTTAGAAATTAAAATTCTCAGGCCTCATCTAGTTTGTCGGATCAGAAACTCAGGGTGGGAGTGCACAAGCTGTGCTTTAATGAGTCTTCCACGTGCTTCTGAAACCTATTCAAGTGTTTTGAACTTTGTATTAGGCAAAGAAGCTGGTGATGGGGCTGGGCGTGGTGGCTCAGGCCTATAACCCAGCACTTTGGAAGGCTGAGGTGGGCAGATCAACTGAGGTCAGGAGTTTGAGACCAGCCTTACCAGCATGGTGAAACTCCATCTCTAATAAAAATATAAAAAAATTAGCCAGGTGTGGTGGCACCTTGCCTTAGTCCCAGCTACTCGGGAGGCTGAGGCAGGAGAATCACTTGAACCCAGGAGGTGGAGGTTGCAGTAAGCCAATATCATGCCACTGTATTCCAGTCTGGGCAACAGAGTGAGATTCCATCTCAAAAAAAAAAAAAAAAAAAAAAGCTGGTGATGGAAGGATATGGGAGACATGACTTAATCACCCCTACAGAGCTCATAAAGGAACAAGTTATTAGGAGAAATCTTGAAATCTAAAACATGGGACACTGAATATCAACACATGCAAAATCAACATCTCTAAGTCAAACAATAAGTTCTTCAAACATACTGGGTCATAATTAGTGAGACTGATCATCAAGTTTGCAGTTACTTTTATTCCATAGAAACAATATTCCTGAAGTGACATCTTCATTCAACAAATATTTGTCCTGTGACATAATGATATACACAGTTCTAACATTTACCTCTCTAAGCCCAATTTTCTACGTTTGTGAAATAGAATGGTGGTAACATTCCTCTTTGGTGTCACTGTGCCCTGGATCTTGGGAAGTACTTAATAAATGCTAGTTTTGATTTTCATCTCTATGAGCCTACCATGTCCCAGGCACCATGGTGGGTTCTGAGATATAAAAATGCACAAGAAATAATCCTGGTCCCTAAAAGCCCATCATCTGGCAGAGGCGGCAGGTAGGACAGCTGACACAGCTCAGCATGGTAATTGCTTAGATGGAACATACACAGAAAAGGTAGTCTGGATTTCAAAGAATTGTGCTATAAAAACTTAAGAAAGGTTTTTGAATCTTTGATCTAGTGATTACAGGTTGAGAAATTTACCTAAGAAAATAAGAATAAATGTTTTTGGCAATATTAACAACAAAAATTTGGAATGAACCTAAATTGCTAAAATTAGGGGCTGAGAGAGGTGGGTCATGACTGTAATCCCAGCGCTCTGGGAGACGGAGGTGGGTGGATCACATGAGGTCAGGAGTTTGAGACCAGCCTGACCAACACGGTGAAACCCCATCTCTGCTAAAAATACAAAAAAAATTAGCTGGGCATAATGGCGCACACCTGTAATCCCAGCTACTTGGGAGGCTGAGGCAAGAGAATCGCTTGAACCTGGGAGGAGGAGGTTGCAGTGAGCCAAGATCATGCCATTGCACTCCAGCCTGTACAATAAGAGGGAAACTCCATCTCAAAAAACAAAACAAAACAAAAAAAAGTCTGCAATCCCAGCACTTTGGGAGGCCCAGGTGGGCAGATCATGAGGTCAGGAGCTTGAGACCAGCCTGGTCAACATGGTGAAACCCAGTTTCTACTAAAACTATAAAAATTAGCCGGGCGTGGTGGCATGCACCTATAATCCCAGCTACTCAGGAGGCTGAGGCAGGAGAATCACGTGAACCCGGGAGGCAGAGGTTGCAGTGAGCTGAGATCATGCCGCTGCACTCCAGCCTGAGCAACAGAGAAAGACTCAGTCTCAAAATAAATAAATAAATTAATTAAAAAAATTAAATTAGGAGCTTAACAAAATACGTTATGATCCAGCCATACAATGGAATATCATATAGCCTCTAAACTGATGGGGTAGTATAGGGGAGCATTAATTCACATGAAGAGGTAGTCATGACAAGTTGCTACCAAAAAAGGGAGATTACAAACCAATATATACAACACTTTCATTTTTTGGGCCATTTTTTTTTAATACTTGAGGTTCTGGGGTACATGGGCAGAACGGGCAGTTTTGTTACATAGGTATACACATGCCACGGTGGTTTGCTGCACCCATCAACCTGTCATCTACATTAGGTATTTCTTCTAATGCTATCCCTCCCCCAGCCCCCCATCCCCTGACAGGCCCTGGTATGCGATGTTCCCCTCCCTGTGTCCATGTATTCTCATTGTTCAGCTCCCACTTATGAGTGAGAACATGCGGTGTTTGGTTTTCCGTTCTTTTATTAGTTTGCTGAGAATGATGGTTTCTGGCTTCATACATCTCCCTGCAAAGGACATGAACTCATCCTTTTTTATGGCTGCATAGTATTCCATGGTGTATATGTGCCAGATTTTCTTTATCCAGCCTATCATTGATGGGCATTTGGGTTGGTTCCAAGTCTTTGCTATTGTGAATAGTGCCACAATAAACATATGTGTGCATGTGTACAGTAGAATGATTTAGAATCCTTTGGGTATATAGCCAGTAATGTGATTACTGGGTCAAATGGTATTTCTGGTTCTAGATCCTTGAGGAATTGCCATACTATCTTCCACAATGGTTGAACTAATTTACACTCCCACCAACAGAGTAAAAGCGTTCCTATTTCTCCACATCCTCTCTTAGCACCTGTTGTTTCCTGACTTTTTAATGATTGCCATTCTAACTGGTGTGAGATGGTATCTCATTGTGGTTTTGATTTGCATTTCTCTAATGACCAGTGATGATGAGCTTTTTTACATATGTTTGTTGGTCGCATAAATATCTTTTTGAGAAGTGTCTGTTCATCTTCTTCACCCACTTTTTAATGGGGTTTTTTTTTTCTTGTAAACCTGTTTAAGTTCTTTGTAGATTTTGGATGTTAGCCCTTGTCAGATGGATAGATTGCAAAAATTTTCTCCCTTTCTGTAGGTTGGCTGTTCACTCTGATGATACTGTCTTTTGCTGTGCAGAAGCTCTTTAGTTTAATTAGATCCCATTTGTCAATTCTGGCTTTTGTTGCCATTTCTTTTGGTGTTTTAGTCATGAAGTCTTTGCCCATGCCTATGTCCTGAATGGTACTGCCTAGGTTTTCTTCTAGGGTTTTTAAGGTTTTAGGTCTTACATTTAAAGTCTTTAATTCATCTTGAGTTAATATTTGTATAAGGTGTAAGGAAAGGGTCCAGTTTCAGCTTTCTGCATATGGCTAGCCAGTTTTCCCAGCACCATTTATTAAATAGGGAATCCTTTCCCCATTGCTTCTTTTTGTCAGGTTTGTCAAAGATCAGATGGTTGTAGATGCATGTTGCTATTTCTGAGGCCTCTGTTCTGTTCCATTGGTCTGTATATCTGTTTTGGTACCAGTACCATGCTGTTTTGGTTGCTGTAGCATTGTAGTATAGTTTGAAGTCAGGTAGCATGATGCCTCCAGTTTTTCTTTTTGCCTAAGATTATCTTGGCTATGCAGACTCTTTTGGTTCCACATGAAATTTAAAGTAGTTTTTTCTAATTCTGTGAAGAAAGTCAATGGTAGCTTGATGGGGATAGCATAGAATCTATAAATTAGTTTGGGCAGTATGGCCACTTCATGATATTGACTCTTCCTATCCATGAGCATGGAATGTTTTTCCATTTGTTTGCATCCTCTCTTATTTCCTTGAGCAGTGGTTTGTAGTTCTCCTTGAAGGGGTCCTTTGCATCCCTTGTAATTTGTATTCCTAGGTATTTTATTCTCTTTGTAGCAATTGTGAATGGGAGTTCACTCACGTTTTGGCTGTTTGTCTCTTATTGGTGTATAGGAATGCTTGTGAATTTTGCACATTGATTTTGTATTTTGGGACTCTGCTGAAGTTGCTTATCAGCTTAAGGAGATTTTGGGCTGAGACTATGGGGTTTTCTAAATATACAATCATGTCATCCACCAACAGAGACAATTTGACTTCCTCTATTCCTATCTGAATACCCTTCATTTCTTTATCTTGCTTGATCACCCTGGCCAGAACTTCCAATACTATACTGAATAGGAGTGGTGAGAGAGGGCATCCTTGTCTTATGCTGGTTTTCAAAGGGAATGCTTCCAGTTTTTGCCCATTCATTTATGATACTGGCTGTGGGTTTGTCATAAATAGCTCTTATTATTCTATTTTGTTGATCTTTTCATAAAACCAGCTCCTGGATTCACTGATTTCTTGAAGAGTTTTTGTGTGTCTCTATCTCCTTCAGTTCTGCTCTGATCTCAGTTAACTATTTCTTGTCTTCTGTTAGATTTTGAATTTGTTTGCTCTTGCTTCTCTAGTTCTTTTAATTGTGATGTTAGAGTGTCAATTTTAGATCTTTCCTGCTTTATCTTGTGGGCATTTAGTGCTATAAATTTCCCTCTACACACTGCTTTAGCTGTGTCCCAGAGATTCTGGTATGTTGTGTCTTTGTTCTCATTGGTTTCAAAGAACATCTTTATTTCTGCCTTCATTTCGTTATTTACCTAGTAGTCATTCAGGAGCAGGTTGTTCAGTTTCCATGTAGTTGTGCAGTTTTGAGTGAGTTTCTTAATCTGTGGTCTGAGAGAGTGTTATGATTTCCGTTCTCTTGCATTTGCCAAGGCGTGTTTTACTTTCAATTATGTGGTCAATTTTAGAATATGTGCAATGTGGTGTTGAGAAGAATGTATATTCTGTTGATTTGGGGTGGAGAGTTCTGTAGATGTCTATTAGGTCCACTTGGTCCTGAGCTGAGTTCAAGTCCTGAATATCCTTGTTAATTTTCTGTCTCATTGATCTGTCTAATATAGACAGTGGGGTGTTAAAGACTCCCACTATTATTGTGTGGGAGTCTAAGTTTCTTTGTAGTTTTCTAAGAACTTGCTTTATGAATCTGGGTGCTCCTGTATTGGGTGCATATATATTTAAGATAGTGCTTCTTATTGCATTGATCGCTTTACCATTATGTAATGCTGTTCTTTGTCTCTTTTGATCTCTGTTGGTTTAAAGTCTGTTTTATCAGAGATTAGGACTGCAACCCCTGCTTTTTTTTTTTTTTGCTTTCCATTTGCTTGGTAAATATTCCTCCATGCCTTTATTTTGAGCCCATGTGTGTCTTTGCATGGGAGATGGGTCTCCTGAACACAGCACACTGATGGGTCTTGACTCTTTATCCAATTTGCCAGTCTGTTGTCTTTTAATTGGGGCATTTAGCCTATTTACATTTAGGGTTAATATTGTCATGTGTGAATTTGATCCTGTTATTATGATGCTAGCTAGGTATTAGCTAGAAACTAGCTAGCTAGTTTCTTCATAGTGTTGACGGTCTTTACAATTTGGTATGTTTTTGCAGTGGCTGGTACTGGGTTATTCCTTTCCATGTTTAGTACTTCCTTCAGGAACTCTTGTAAGGCAGGCCTGGTGGTGACAAAATCTCTCCACATGTGCTTGTCTGTAAAGGATTTTATTTCTCCTTTGCTTATGAAGCTTAGTTTGACTGGATATGAAATTCTTGAAAATTCTTTTCTTTAAGAATGTTGGCTGGGTGTGGTGGCTCACGCCTGTAATCCCAGCACTTTGGGTGGCTGAGGTGGGCAGATCATGAGGTCAGGAGATTGAGACCATCCTGGCTAACACGGTGAAACACCGTCTCTACTAAAAATACAAAAAAATTAGCTGGGTGTAGTGGTGGGCACTTGTAGTCCCAGCTACTCGGGAGGCAGAGGCAGGAGAATGGCATGAACCCAGGAGGCGGAATTTGTAGTGAGCCGAGATCGCACCACTGTACTCTAGCCTGGGCGACCAAGTGAGACTCAGTCTCAAAAAAAAAAAAAGTTGAATATTGGCCCCCACTCTCTTCTGGCTTGTAGGGTTTCTGCAGATAGATCAGCTGTTGGTCTGATGGGCTTTCCTTTGTGGGTAACCTGACCTTTCTCTCTGGCTGTCCTTAACATTTTCCCCTTCATTTCAACCTTGATGAATCTGATGATTATGTGTTTTGGGGTTGCTCTTCTCAAGGAGTATATTTGTGGCATTCTCTGGATTTCCTGAATTTGAATGTTGGCCTGTCTTGCTAGGTTGGCGAAGTTCTGCTGGATAATATCCTGAAGAGTGTTTTCCAACTTGGTTCCATTCTCCTCATCACTTTCAGGTACACCAATCAAACATAGATTTGGTCTTTTCACAAAGTCCTATATTTCTTGGAGGCTTTGTTCATTCCTTTTCATTTATTTTTCTCTAATCTTGTCTTCTTGCTTTATTTTATTAAGTTGATCTTCAATCTCTGATATCCTTTCTTCTGCTTGATCAATTTGGCTATTGATACTTGTGCATGCTTCATAAAGTTCTTGTGCTGTGTTTTTCAGCTCCATCAGGTCATTTATGTTCTTCTCTAAACTGGTTATTCCAGTTAGCAATTCGTCTAACCTTTATTCAAGGCTCTTAGCTTCCTTGCATTGGGTTAGAACATGCTCCTTTAGCTTGGAGGAGTTTGTTATTACCCACCTTCTGAAGCCTACCTCTGTCTATTCATCAAATTCATTCTCCATCCAGGTTTGTTCCCCTGCTGGCTAAGAGCTGTGATCCTTTGGAGGAGAAGAGGCGTTCTGGTTTTTGGAATTTTCATTGTCTTTGCAGTATTTTCTCCCCATCTTCATGGATTTATCTACCGTTGGTCTTTGATATTCGTGATCTTCTGATGGGGTCTCTGAATGGACGTCCTTTTTGTTGATGTTGATGCTATTCCTTTCTGTTTGTTAGTTTTTCTTCTGCCAGGCCCCTCTGCTGCAGGTCAGATGGAGTTTGCTGGACGTCCACTCCAGACCCTGTTTGCCTGGGTATCACCAGCAGAGGCTGCAGAACAGCAGATTGCTGCCTGTTCATTCCTCTGGAAGCTTTGTCCCAGAGGGGCACCTGCCAGATGCCAGCCAGAGCTCTCCTGTATGAGGTATCTGTTTGCCCCTAATGGGTGGTGTCTCCCAGTCAGGAGACATGGGGGTCAGGGTCAGGGACCCACTTGAGGAGGCAGTCTGACCCTTAGCAGAGCTCGAACGCTATGCTGGGAGATTTGCTGCTCTCTTCAGAGCCATCAGGCAGAGACGTTTAAGTCTGCTGAAGCTCCGCCCACAGCTGTCCCTTTCCCCAGGTGCTCTGTCCCAGGGAGATGGGGGTTTTATCTATAAGCCCCTGACTGGGGCTGCTGCCTTTTTTTTCAGAGATGCCTTGCCCAGAGAAGAGGCATCTAGAGAGGCGTTCTGGTCGTAGCGGCCTTGCTGAGCTGTGGTGGGCTGCATCCAGTTCAAACTTCCTGGCGGCTTTGTTTCCACTGTGAGGGTAAAACCACCTACTCAAGCCTCAGCAATGGCAGAAGCCCCTCTCCCAACCAAGCTTGAGTGTACCAGGTTGGCCTCAGACTGCTGTGCTGGCAGTGAGAATTTCAAGCCAGTGGATTTTAGCTTGCTGGGCTCCATGGTGATGGGATGCACTGAGGCAGACCCCTTGGCTCCCTGACTTCAGCCCCCTTTCCAGGGGAGTGAAGAGTTCTGTCTCACTGGTGTTCCAGGCACCCCTGGGGTATGAAAAAAAACAAAAACAAAAACAAACTGCAACTAGCTCGGTGTCTGCCCAAAGGGCCGCCCAGTTTTGTGCTTGAAACCCAGGGCCCTGATGGTGTAGGCACTGGAGGGAATCTCCTGGTGTGCGGGTTGCAAAGACCATGGGGAAAGTGCAGTATCTAGGCCGGACTACACCGTTCACAGTCCCTCATGGCTTCCCTTGGCTAGGGAAGGGAATTCCCTGACCCCTTGTGCTTCCCGGGAGAGGTGACACCCCACCCTGCTTTGGCTCACCCTCTGAGGGCTGCATCCACTGTTCAACCAGTCCCAATGAGATGAGCTGGGTACCTCAGCTGGAAATGTAGGAATCACCCGCCTTCTGTGTTGATCTCGTTGGGAGCTGCAGACTGGAGCTGTTCCTATTCGGCCATCTGGCCAGCCCTCTAACAATTTCATTTTTTAAGTTAAAAAAAGCCTACGTATTGAGAAGAAAAAGTCTAAAAATGACATAAACTGCCTCCTCTCCAAGTTCCCAACAATGGTAGGATTGTGTTAAAATTCTGCATTATAGCTATTGCATTTTTTAATTTTTTTGAGATGGCGTCTCGTTCTGTCGCCAGGATGAAGTGCAGTGGTGCAATCTCAGCTCACTGCAATCTTCACCTCCCGGGTTCAGGCGATTATACTGCCTCAGCCTCCTGAGTAGTTGGGACTACAGGCACATGCCACCACGCCCAGCTAATTTTTGTATTTTTAGTAGAGATGGGGTTTCACCATGTTGGCCAGGATGGTCTTGATCTCTTGACTTTGTGATCCACCTGCCTTGTCCTCCCAAAGTGCTGGGATTACAGGTGCAAGCCACCATGCCCAGCCCACTATTGCATTTAAAATTTTTCTACATTAAATAAATATTGTTCTATAATTAGAAAAAGTAGTTTTAGGCTGGTCAGTGTTAGTGATGGTGGAATGCAACCCAGCCCCATTTTCAGCTGACTCAGATGACCCACAGTGCAGCTCTGCAATGTCATCCACTTCTTGGTAAATTTTTTTTTTTTTTTTTTTTTTATAATCAGGTGGTGTGCATTTTGCACATTTAGAAGGCACAAGTTGTGACAATACAGAAAAGTAACAGTTTCTGTTTTGTTTGAAGTTATTATTTCCCAAAGACCTGGAGGCATTAGAGTTACACACTCCCAAACTGATCTAATCTTAAATACTATTTACCCATGATAAAAAGAATCTATAAAAAACTTAGAGCTAGTATCATATTTATTTATTTGTTTAATAGGAGAAGCACATAAGGATAGTATCATATTCACTGGTAAAACACTGGTGAATACTTTCTTCTAAGAACAAAGCAAGTTTCTCATTGCTCTTATTTAACATCATCCTGGAGGTCCTAGCTGATGTGATATGGCAAGAAAAATAAGAGATCTATAGAGTAAAAGGGAAGAAATAAAACTCTCTTTTCTCAGATGACATGATTGTCTAAACAGAAAATCCCAAGGAATCTGCAAAAAAGCTTCCAGAACTAATAAGTAAATTTAGCAAGGGTACAGGATATAATGTCAATATATGAAAATCAATTGAATTTCTATATCCTAGAAACAAAAAACAAAATTTAAAAATTGCAATTATTTATTTATTTATATAAACAAAGTGGAACATTTTAATTGAACTTTCTTAAAACTAATGGATCAAGTAGCAAAGCAGTAAGGCTACAGAAGTTCAAACAATATAATTAAGGAGCTTGAGCTACTAGATAAACATAAATTTTACTCCCTCACCCACAGAATACCCATTGTTTTCAAGTTCATGTAGAACAATTTTTTGAAATGCTGCATACTTGGCAATAAAGGGAGTCTAAAATTTGCTCAAGGAATCAGTATCAATCAGTTGCATGGAATTATTTAGAAGAGCACCAAAAAAACAGGAAATACATAAAAATCTAATAATATATGTGTAAGATCTCTATATAAAACACTGATGAAAGACATAAAAGAACACCTAAATAAATGGAAAGATATA
>NW_012104388.1:482891-485325 GCF_000951045.1 Mandrillus leucophaeus | reverse complement strand
TTATATATTACATATATATATATATATTTTTTGAGACAGAGTCTTGCTCTGTTGCCCAGATTGGTGTACAGTGGTGCGACCTCAGCTCACTGCAACCTCCCTCTCCCGGGTTCAAGCAATTCTCCTGCCTCAGTCTCCTAAGTAGCTGGGATTACAGGCACCTGCCACCACGCCTGGTTAATTTTTATGTTTTTAGTAGAGATGGGGTTTCACTGTGTTGGCCAGGCTGCTCTCGAACTCCTGATTTCAAATGATCCGCCTGCCTTGGCCTCCCCAAGTGCTGGGATTGCAGGCATGAGCCACTGCGCCCGGCTCCCAATTTGATTTACAGAATCACTGCAATCCCAGTCAAAATCTCAGCAGGAATCTTATAGATATTGACGTACTGATTCTAAAATTTATTTAAAAAAGGAAAAAGAATTAGACAGCTAACACAATACTTGAAAAAAAAAAAGAACAAAGCTGGAAGATAGATTCATATCACCTAGTTTTAAGACTAACTATAAATCTACTATAATAAGGTAGTGTGGTATTGATGAAAGAATAAACATTGATCTATGGAAAGACTAGAGTCTAGAAAGAGATTCACACAAATATAATTGATTTTTTAAAGTAGTTTTAAGTGACAATAATTATATGTATTTATGGAGTACAATATGATGTTTTGATATATGTATACATTGTGAAATGGTTAAATCAAGCTAATTAACTATCTGTCACCTCACCTATTTTTTTTTTTTGCAATGAGAACATTTAAAGTCTACTCTTTTAGCAATTTTTAAATATACATTATTATTATTATTATTTTGAGATGGAGTCTCGCACTATCACCTAGGCTGGAGTGCAGTGGTGCGATCTTGGCTCACTGCAACTTCCACCTCCCCGGGTACAAGCGATTCTCCTGCCTCAGCCTCCTGAGTAGCTGGGACTATAGGCACGTGGCGCCAAGCCTGGCTAATTTGTGTACAATATATTATTATTAACTATAGTCACCATGTGGTGCAATAGCTCACTAAAGCTTATTTCTCCTAACTTTGAAACTTTGCATCCTTTGATGGTCAGTTGATTTTTTCTTTTTCTTTTTTTTAAGCCTCTCCTTATCCAAACCCATCTGTTTTTCTTTTTTTTGGCGATTGATTTTTGACCAAAACATAAAGACAGCTGAAGAAAGGATACTCTTTTCAACAAAAGGTGCTGGAATAATTGGACATCTTGTTGCAAAATAAAAAAAAGAACCTGCTCCATCCTTCATACCTTATACAGAAATCAACTCAAAATAGATCATAGATCTAAATTTAAAATGTAAAATTATAAAACTTCTAGAAGAAAATATAGGAGAAAAATTTTTGTGGCCCTATGTTAAGAAAAAGTTCTTGGGGTATGACCCCAAAAGCATGATCTATAAAAGAAAAACACTGACAAATTGGACTTCATAAAAATTAAAAACTTTTGTTCTAAGAAAGATATTGTTTAGTAAATCAAAAGATAAGCTAAAGATTTGCAGAAAATATCTGTAAATCATATGCTCAACAAAGGACTTACACACAGAATACATAAAGAACCCTAAAATTCAACAATAAGGAAAGCAACAACTCAAATGAAAATGAACAAAAGCTTTGAACTCATTTCACCAAAGAAATATAAGGATGGTAAATAAGCACACGAAAAGGTGCTCAACATCATTAGTCACTAGGGAAATAGAAATGAAAACCACTATGATATACAACTATACACCTATTAGAATGGCTAAAATAAATGAACAGATAATAGTAAGTACTGGTTAGTATGTGGAGCAATTGATTATATACTGCTGCTGGGACTTCAAAATGGTATAGCTATTTTAGAAAAGAGTTTGAGAACCTCTTTGAAAGCTAATTATACACTTGTCACAAGGCCCAACAATCCTATTCCTAAGTATTCACTCAAGAAAAATGAAAGCTTATATGCATACAAAAACCTGTAAAGAAATGTTTTTAGTAGCTTTATTTATAATTGACAAAAAAGGAAACAACCTAAATGTCTTTCTTTTTTTTATTATTATACTTTAAGTTCTAGGGTACATGTGCAGAATGTGCAGGTTTGTTACATATGTATACATGTGTCATGTTGGTGTGCTGCACTCATTAACTTGTCATTTACATTAGCTGTATGTCCTAATGCTACCCCTCCCCCTTTCCCCCACCCCACGACAGGCCTCGGTGTGTGATGTTCCCCATCCTGTGTCCAAGTGTTCTCATTGTTCAACTCCCACCTGTGAGTGAGAACATACGGTGTTTGGTTTTTTGTCCTTGTGATAGTTTGCTCAGAATGATGGTTTCCAGCTTTATCCATGTCCCCATAAAGGACATGAACTCATCCTTTTTTATGGCTGCATAGTATTCCATGGTGTATATGTGCCACATTTTCTTAATCCAGTCTATCATTGATGGACATT
>NW_012104388.1:451863-482835 GCF_000951045.1 Mandrillus leucophaeus | reverse complement strand
ACCAACAGTGTAAAAGTGTTCCTATTTCTCCACATCCTCTCCAGCACCTGTTGTTTCCTGACTTTTTAATGATCACCATTCTAACTGGTGTGAGATGGTGTCTCATTGTAGTTTTGATGTGCCATCTCACACCAGTTATAACGGCGATTATTAAGAAGTCTAAATGTCTTTCAAATGGTGAATGAATGAACTAAATACTTCTCAGCATAGAAAAACTACTGATACATGCAGTAACATGGATGAATTTCTCAAAGCATTATGCTAAGTGAGAGGGGCCAGTCTCAAAAAGGTGCACTTTGTTTGATTCCATTTATATGACATTCTAGAAAAGGCACAACTATAGTGATGAAGAACAGACCTATGGTTGCATTTGTTAAGTATAGGGGAAGGGTTTGACTACAAATAGACAGCAAGATCGAATTTTTAAGTATTCAAAAACTCTTGATTAAAGTGGTGGTTACACGAGTATGCATTTGCCAAAACACATACAACGTAAATCAGAAAGAATACATTTTACTCTATGTAAATTTAAAAGTAAATAAATATTTAAAAATTACTGCTTCCCTGGTCTACTTCTCACTGTTACAGTCACCTATTCTAAGACCACTGGTTCATCCTAGAATCACAGGCTCAGAAGGAGCTTAGTGGGGAACTAGTGGGGAACTGGTACAATTCCCAAGCCAATACAGAAAATTCCCCTAGAGGTGTCCTGGGAGCTTCTGCTTGAAGATCATCTGCTAAGACAGAAAATCTCTACCTCCCAAAGCAGGCCTGCTTACAGTGGACAATTTTTGTTGTTAGCAAGTTATTTGTTTTATTAGCTAAAATTGGCTTCCTCACCAATAGCCCCTATTGGTCCTGGTACTATGCCCTAGAACTACAGATATAAAAGCAGGGGCCATGTCCTCCACCTTAGTGATGGCAAAAGAACTACACAGAGGACAGCCTGAAGCCACTCAGTTGAAAACCAAGGGGCCTGTATCTCCTGGACCAACCTCTCTGTGCAGTAGTCTGTAAAATGCTGGGCTACCCTGAGCCATGAGAACTCAACTGGTCTGGGCTACTGCCCTAGAAATGCCTGGACTATACAGTGAAAATCCTCTGTAAAGGAATGACATCACACACTCCCAGGGCCCTATCCTGAATGAAACTGGGAGGCTACAGTCTCAATCATTCTCTCCTTGATCAGAAAGTTATAGTGATGTTCATTCTTTGCTGGCCTCATTATTTTCTGGCCTCTAACTTCATGAAGAAAATCCACAAATCAATTATGGCTAGCAAGTAAGGGAAAACCCTTGAACAGGATTCAAATTAGCCAAGCTACAGCCCATTCCCACTAGAATCATGGCTTGGTCATCTAGGCCACCTGCCTAAGCAGAAGGGATCCATTCCAGAGAATACCCTGAACACTGTGCCAGGTTTCTTACCTGTTTGAAGTTGCCATTTTTTCTCTGCTCCCAGTCCATCATGTCATGAAAGATGGGAATCATGATATTCCGTACTTCTGGCTGTGGGACCAGTGTCACACCCAGAAAAGGACCAATCATTCCCGGAATAAAGTGGATCTTATGTTCACCTGAAAAACAAAACCCAAATTAGTTTATGCCTGCTTTGCTCCTTTCATGGAAGATTCCCAAATGGGGCCACAACACATGCTATAATCTATATTGGAAGCTTCCAAGAGCAAAGCAAGCTCTCCCCTATGGTTTTCTGAGATACTCCCCCTCAATTTTTTAGAGTTTATGGATAAAGTTGGCCTAGCCCAGTTAAAGTAAATGTGCAACAGTCACAAAACTGCTTTTCCAAAGAACTTCCTGACAGGTCCCACAAACTACCTGAAAATCTCTCTGAGATGAAGGAACAGAGTTTGCTACTCTAGACAGAACAGGTTTCTGAGTAACCTATGAGTGTCAGATGGTCTATTCACAGTGTTTATTTAACAGGAAAAGCCTATATATTTCTGCTTAAATACAATGCACTCCCCTTGGAGTTTCTAGCTGTAGCCCAGAGACATTTAAGTGATGAGGATATCCAGTCCCTGGTCTAGCCACCAGAGGCCTAACAAGTCCATGGACCCTTACACCGCCTATGTTCATCTATGCCAAAGAAGTCCTCCTCCTGAGCTAGCAGGAGCCTCCTGTACAGCCCTACCCTAAAAGGCTGGCTTAGAGATTCTCTCTTTACCCATCCTGAACTCCCTTTGTGTTCATATTGCATTTCTGATGGTACCATTACACCTACTTGGCTCAGCTCAACCCTCAACTTCCTTAATGAAGCATTTCCATAGTAAGTGCGTGATGTGGGTTTCCTTCTCACTGGCCTGCCATCTAGGGTATGTTACCAGAAGCCAGAGACAGTCCTGTGGATGGTGGGATAGGATTTTTCTCTTCCTTGCAATGGTAAAATGGAGTGAACCATTTTTCAGAGCTCTGCTCTCAGTCCTTCAGAGACTAAGGAGGAGATAAACTGTGGGTCTGTGCAATAAATGCTACAACCAAGTAAAACCATTTCTTAGGGACCAGAGAATGTCATTTCCACCAAAAGCAATGAGGCAGTAAAGGCTTTATCAGGCAAATATGGCATTTAAAAAATTTCCATTTTGAAAACCTGTCTAAGAAGCAAATGTTTAGCCCTGAAGCTGGTTCAGCATATTCCAATTTTGGTACATGGCACAGTAGCCAGTCTCTTGCATTCCTGGGAATTTCAGAGTCAACTTTGGGTTAAAATCCATTTCCAAACTGTGCTGGATACAGGGAACCAGAATGCTGGAAAGTCATGCTTGGGGAAATGCATCCCCACTCATGAATAGAAGGCCCTCCCACTGGCAGAAATACCTCACATCTTGCTTGCTGCCTCTAGGTTTGTGGTGGGGATGGTTAACAGAGGACTGGAGATTTTATGACTATCATTCCTATAGCTTCAGAGCCATGAGCTCAGCTGAAAGCAAACTTTATTTGAAATAATAATAGTTATCTAGCATCTTGACAGGCCACTCAGAACTCTACAATATCACAGGATGGCCCACTCAGTCACCAGGGCAACCCAGAAATTCTACCAAAAACACTGATCTGACAAATTTAGATTCAAAGCAGTGGCTATTTTCAAAGCTTTCAAAGCAGAAGCTGTGCAAAGAAGGAAAGCCAAAGCTGATCTCACTCAGAGGTTGCAGTTCTCTTCTCATATATTACTCCATGCAATTGGTGTCAAGTATCTGATCTGGATGCATGAATACCAGAGATCCAAGAAATGTTTCAATCTTTATTAAAATCAATGGCCACCTCTGCTCATGTACTGGGTATCTCCGATCTAAGCTTTTGAGCCTGCAACATCCAGACTGGGAAGTGAAGAGTATGGAGGATCTTACAGGCATGGGTTCTCAAATTGGAAAAAAACTACTACAGCCCTCCTCTTCTTTTTCTTTCTTTTGACTTTAGTTCCTAAAAAAGGGGATTTTGCACATATATTACTGACGTCTTATTTCTCAGCCAAACTCTCCTTGCCAAGGGCTTTATGCACATGTGCTACACCATCCATCTGAGGTGTTATGTGAAAGATATGTAAGGATCTCTTGGGTCTGAATTAACATTCATAAAGCCTGGGAGATGTTATTAGTCTTGCTACTTTCTATTTGGCTATGCAATATATAGAAGGGAAGAATAGAGATAAAAAACATACCCAAATTCTGCCACATGCTGAACAGTTCATAAGCCATCATTACACGCATGTCCCCATACCTAAGAATAGTAACACAGGAGCCAACCGTTAGTGGGAGAAGGTTCAGGAAGATAGGGCTGCAAACCCATGAGGCTAGTACTTCAGTACTGTTTGTTTCTAATGCTTCCCAATGCGCTAAGCCATTGGGCTCTCAACTGAACTCCCACACCTGGCCCCTGGGAAACCACCCAGCTGAGAACCTGTGAACCTCTGAAGGAACTCTCATGGAAACATAGCCCTATTTGGCCAAGTGGTAATGAGATGAATATAAGACGTTTATCTTACTTATCTAGAATCTTCTTCCTTTTGACTGAGGTGATAATTTCTAGCTGAAGGCTTGGCTGATTTATGAATAGAACTGCCAGGCTAAAATAAGAATTCCACACCTAGAGAGACAGAGAAAGAGAAAACGTGATAGTCTAAGAACTCAATCTTGTAGGGAGAGTTACTAAATACATACATGTAGCATAGAACCCATTTTATAATCTTAAGATCCTCATTTTTTTTCCCCTTTAAATATCTTTGTGAACAGGAATTTGTTCTTCTTCTTTCCCCTCTTGACTCCTTCTGAAGCCAATTGTGTTGATTCTGGACTAGAAAGCATACTCATGGAAGTCTGGCTACCAACACTTTCAACAGGCATACCCCAGGTCATATTCTAATCATCATCAGGCTTAGAAGCTGTTTGATACTATGAATCTATTAATAAAGCAAAAACAAGTGAGCTTGGTTTTGGCTTTCTAAGGTTATTGCAATAATACTGATGGATTTCAGGAGTGCCTACCTTAAAGTCAAAGTCAGTCTCTGTGAAATTCTTGTGCAGTGCAGAGGACAGGTACTGGACAGTAGTGACTATAATACTGCAGTAGGGAAACAAGGCATTGGCAGAATTAAAAGACTAACAATGGCATCTGATGGCTTGGCATCAGCTGTCTATAGCCTGTGTGCAAGCTTCTTGGGTACAACTTGTTCCCATGTAAGATGTGACTATAAAGGAAAGAGAAAATGGTACAAACTCTATAGAAAAAACTCTACAGAAAACCAGTCTTGGATAAATGCCCCACAGTTGGCAGGACAGCACGGGACGTCACTGGGTTCTAGACCTAGTTCTGCCATTACCTGGCCTTCATACTTCTCTCTGGGTCTCATTTTCCCTACCTATAAAAGGTGGTAGGAGTTCGATGGTTCTTTAAAGTTTCTCTCAGTTCAGAGTAGTTCTAGTATTTTGGGGACCTCTGGGTAATCAACAGATATTATGATCACTTTGTGGGACTTAGAACATAATTTTATTATTATACTGGATAACAGGGGTTTATATAGGTAATAAATCTTTGCTTTAATCATATACTATTATTTTCATCTATGTGTCATTTGAATTCAGCTCTTTTGGTCTAGCTTGAGTAATCACTCTCAATCTTAGCCTGGGCACACAGAAGGGACAATGGGAGGCTGTCCTGCTGGAACAAGAGAGTGAAATGGAGAGGAAGTCTAGTGGGACAGTAGGTTTCATTTTCATTACATAGGGCCTTGGCTACCTGACAAAGAGACTTATGTCTAACAGTGGCCACCTCTGCTTAGATGCAGAAGAACATGACAAAAACAGTGCATTAGAAACACTAGTCCACCACTAGAGGGGGTGAAAAATTTAAAGGGTCACAGCTTTGAAAGAAAAAACTGCTCTTGCAGGACAGGCTGGGGAGCCTGAAGTGCTCTGAATGGAGTTAAGAGAGAAACAAGAAGGATTCAAATGGAAAAGTCACTATGTGAGGAAGTATCTGTGCAGCTTTGTTTATAACCATCCTTCTATTCTTTATAAAACATTTGCATTTTGGAAAAAGTTACAGTGCGCTATAAAAGGTGTAAAGTGGAAAGACCATGCTAGTATCTTGTTAATATATCTAACAAATACTTTCATTATATTTTATATGTCAATATAAAAGGCAGATCAGTGGGAGGAGGCAATGGGCTAGAGTGTGTAGGCCAAGTAGCCTTCTTCTGAAGAGAGAGAGACCAGATGAGCCAGCCCCTTACCACATGCATCATTTGTCTGGTTTGCCAGGAGGAAGCACAGGCTAGAAATATAAATGAGGCAGTCAGGTTAGGGTTATCTTTAGAGTAAATTCTATGTCAGTAATCAGAAGTGGTCAGAGCCTTGCAGCCAGGTCTCAGGTGGGTAACTGGCACTGTCTATGGTAGACAACACAATTTAAATCGAGAAGGCGGCTTGGGACAATGCCTGAACCTACAGGGCAGCAGAGGCCAATGGGACACTAAGCAGGCCTTCCTCAAGGAAGAACCCTTCTCAGGATATTATATTTCACATCCTGAAAACTTCCTTCTCTATCCTTACCGTGCCATCATCTGCCAAGCACAAAAACGTTTTTCTCATTTGCCCTCTCCTCTCTTTTCCCATGGTCCTGCCCTTCATTTGTCTTGCTCATGTGCTCCCTCTCTGAAACACACATACTCTTCTTAGTCTGAGAACAGCTCAGTAATGCTGACACAGAGCCCTTCCATACTCACTTGCTTGTGAGCAGTCTCATTACCATCCAGTCCCGAGGGAACACACTCATCTTCATCAGGTTCCGGAACACACAAAAAATCTTCAGCAGAAATTCCTGACAGCAGAGGAAAGCTGATGTGAGATACCACCACCACAATATGCATCTCCTCAATAGGCCACTCCTGGCCACTAGATCATCAGAATGGGTGGGACCAGTGAGTTAGGTATGGTTCTCTCTGTGAGTTGTTTCTTAGATGCCTACATGAGAGTGAGTTCTGGGTACTCTCACAGGCCAGATGGGAGCAGACCCAAACTGGGCAGAACAGAGGTAGCTCTATTCCCACAATGCCCAAAGCAGCTCTATACCCACTCTATACCCACAAAGCCCAAAGCATGGGACAGACTAAAGTCTAGCCAAACTGGTGTCCGACTGAATCCACAGGCTTCATTTTCTGGGGCATGGCCCCTGAGCGTTTGATTATAAGAACATGCTTTTTTGGATATTAAGAACACAATGATGGGAGAGGCATTTTAGGAATGGCAGATCTCTGAAAATCTACTTGTCCATGAAAGCAATGGGGTGGCTAACACTGGTTAACCAAAGGCTTGTGACAATCCAAGAAATGTTTATTCAATGATAATGGATGAATAATAACAATGAGCTTTGTTGAATTTTTAACTTGCACTATTCCCATCCCCTCCTACCTCCACAGTAGCCTTAAAAACAAGCTGCTGTAGAATCATGAAAGTCATGAAACACCAGCAGCCTAGCAGCCATTAGAAGGGAGAGAATGGTTTTGGAACTCCTACAAAAAGTTCCGACCCACAGAATTGTTATTATTTCATCTGTTTGGCAGCTTCTTGGAAAAACTCCATTCATAGGGCTTGTCTTAATTTAACCTGACTCAGAGCTCACTCAAGTGAGGAAAACTCTATACCCAAGGCATTTATTGGAGCAAAACAAAAAACAAAAAAACGTATAATTTAACACCCCAGCTGCATGAAGCAGCCATGTCATTTGAGGCAAACACGAGAACGACTAAAAAAAAAATTATATAAGGAAAATCTGAGGAATGAAATATCTGTAGGGGGCCTTGAAAAGCTCTGACATATTCCTGGGAATCTAGAAGGCCACACATGTATACAGGGCTGTGCAAATTCCTAGAGAAGGCCTGAGAAGGTCTAATCTCTCACCAGTGCTGACCTTGAGGCTCTGGGTAAGCAGGAAGTGAAGGCTATGGCTGAACTGAAAAGTGCTGGAGCAATGACAGTGAGCCTCAACACATACATATAAAAACCCCCTTAAAAATGTGGAGAGTTATTGATTTAAGGCATTTAAGAATATCTCTGTTCAGTTATTAGCTGATCATTAACTAACTGCATGGAGACTTTAGTGACTGCATATAATTAAAAAATACAGATATTAAAGAATGGGTCCAAGAATGGTGGCTCACACCTGTAATCCCAGTGCTTTGGGAGGCTGAGGCAAGAGGATCACTTGAGGCCAGGAGTTTGAGACCAGTTTGGGAAACATAGCAAGATCCCTGTCTTCACAAAAAATTAAAAAATTAGCTGCATGTGGTGGTGCATGTCTGTAGTCCAAGCTACTCAGGAGGTTGAGGTAGGAGGATTTCTCGAGCCCAGGCAAGGTTGTAGTGAGCTATGATCACATCAGTACGCTATGGCCTGAGCAATACAGCAAGACCCTGTCTAAAAAAAAACCCCAAAAAGCAATGAGTCCAATAATATTACTAAAAAAAGAAACAAGCATCATCAACAACATAAAACAATAAAAAGCAACAATAACAAACCCTGGGGATGTGGGGAAGGGATCTGATTTCCAGAGTTGCCAAATTATTTAAAATATCCAGTTTTCAACAAAATATCATAAGATATAAAAAAAACAGGAAAGTATGGCCCATACACAGGCAAAAAGAAGTTAATAAAAACTTTTCCTGAGGTAGCTCAAATATTGGACTTGCTTGGAAAATACTTTAAACAAAGAACTGAAGGAAATCACACTTAAAGAATTAAAGGAAAGTGTAAGAACAATGACTCACCAAATAAGAGGATACCAACAAAAAGGGTAGAAATTACTTAAAGTACACCAAATATAAATTCTAGGACTGAAGAATACAATAACTGAAATGAAAAATTCACTAAAGGGGCTCAGCAGCGGATCTGAGCTAGCAGAAGGATTAGCAAATTTGAAGCCGAGTTAACTGAGATTACCTCAAGTAAGAAAAACAAAAAGAAAAAAGAATGAAGACAAATGAACAGAGCCTCAGATATCTGTGGGGCATCATTAAGGGTATAAACATACACATAGTGGTAGTGCCAGAAGGAAAAGAGAAAGAGAAATGGGAAGAAATAATGGGGAAAAACTTTCCAAAATTGATGAAAAAGTCTTCTCACACAGCCAAGAAGCTCAACAAACTCTACATGGGATAAAATCAAAGAGATTCACATATAGTCACATTAGAATCAAAAGTGTCAAAAGCCAAAAATAAAGAGAATCTTGAAAGCAACAAGAGAAAAACAACAAATAACCCTCAATAATATTAACAGGTGACACCATCAGATATAATGGAGGCCAGAAGGCAGACAGCAGAAATATTCAAAGTCTGAAATGAAAGACCATCAACAAAGAATCCTATAGCCAGCGAAACTACCATTCAAAACTAAAGAAACTGCAAAGCACAGTGGCTTATGTCTGTAATCCTAGCACTTTGAGAGGCTGAGACAGGAGGACTGCTTGAGCCCAGGAACTTGATACTAGCCTGAGCAACATAGCGAGACTCCATCTCTACAACAATAAATTAAAAAAAGAGAAAAAAAAACTAGCTGGTGGTGTGCACATGCAGTCCCAACGACTTGGGAGGCTGAGGTGGGAGAATCCCTTGAGCCTGGGAAGACTGAGGTGGCAGTGAGCTATGATTGTGCCACAGCACCACAGCCTGTGTGACAGAGCAAGACCCTGTCTCAAAAAAAAAAAAAAAAAAGAAGAAATCACGGTAGCCATCACTGCAGCTGCCTGCTGTCTAAGACAACTGAGCTCCTGAGGGGGAGGGGAGGCCATCATCACTATGGCTGCCTGCTGCCTAAGACAAATGAGCTCCCCAGGAGAGGGGCAGCAGGCATCACTATGGCTGCCTGCTACCTTATAAGTACCACGTGCTAACCGATTGTGCCACTGGAGCCACTGCCTGCTACCTAAGATGATTGACTCCCTAGGGGAGGGGCAGCAGCCATCACTGTAGCTCCAGTCTGCGGTTTTCCCCCTGCTGGTGCTGGGGAGACTGGATGGTTTGGACCCAAACTGCCAGACTGCCACTTTAGGTCGGACCCTGAACCATTCTTCTTCATTGGGTGGGGCCTCCCCGCAGGAATTTCAGCAACTCCAGCCAGGGGTTTAGGGACAGAACTTTGATCTCCCTGGGACTGAGGGGTGGCCATCGTCTCCGTGGATCAGCAGACTTAGTCTTTCCCCCGCTAGCTCTGAGAAATCCAGGCAGCCCAGACAAGTGGGATTCCCCCGCAGCACAGCACACCCCCTCTGCCAAGGGGCAGCCAGAGTGCTTCATTAGGTGGCTCCCAGATCCCATGCCCCCTGACTGGGTGAGACCCTCCAATAAGGGTTGCCAGACACCTTATACAGGAGCATTCCCACTGGCATCAGGTCAGTGCCTCTCAGGGACAGAGATCTCAGAGGAAGAAGCAGGCAGCTATCTTTGCTGTTCTGCAGTCTCCTCAGGTGACACCTCTGGGTGTGGGAGAGACCCAGGTGAATAGGGTCTGGAGTGAACCCTCAGCAAACCACAGCAGCCCTACAAAAAGGGGTCTGATTATTGAAACAAAAACAAACAGAAAGCAACAACAGCATCAACAAAAAAGTCCCCACAAAAACCCCACCCAAAGATCAGCAGCCTCAAAGATTGAAGCTAGACAAACTCATGAAGATGAGAAAGAATCAGTGAAAAAACACTGAAAACTCAAAAAGGCAGAGTGCCTCTTCTCCAAATGATTGCAATACCTGGGCAGAGGCTGAGATGAATGATTTGACAGAAGTAGGCTTCAGAAGGTGGGTAATAACAAACTTCACTGAGCTAAAACAGCATGTTCTAACTCAATGCAAAGAAGCTAAAAACCATGATAAAACATTACAGGAGCTGTTAACCAGGATAGCCAGTTTAGAGAGGAACATAAATTACCTCATGGAGCTGAAAATACAACATGAGAACTTCATAGTGTAAACACAAGTATCAATAACTGAATAGACCAAGCAGAGAAAAGAATTTCAGAGCTTGAAGACTATCTTGCTGAAATAAGGCAGACAAGATTAGAGAAAAAAAAAATGAAAAGGAATAAACAAAACCTACAAGAATATGTAAAAAGACTGAACCTATGACTGATGGGGGTACCTGAAAGAGACAGGGAGGACAGAACCAAGTTGAAAAACATACTTCAGGGTATCACCCAGGAGAACTTCCCCAGCCTAACAAGACAGGCCAACATTCAAATTCAGGAAATCCAGAGAACCTCAATAAGATACTCCACGAGAAGATCAACCCCAAGACACATTATCATCAGATTCTCCAAGGCCGAAATGAAGGAAAAAATGTTAAGAGCAGCCAGAGAGAAAGGCCAGGTTACCTACAAAGGGAACCCCATCAGACTAACAGCAGACCTTTCAGCAGAAACCCTATAAGCCGGAAGAGATTGGGGGCCAATATTCAACATTCTTAAAGAAAAGAATTTTCAGCCCAGAGTTTCGTGTCTGGCCAAACTAAGCTTTGTAAGTGAAGGAGAAATAAAATCATTTTCAGACAACCAAATGAGGAGGGAATTTGTCACCACCAGGCCTGCCTGGCAAGAACTCCTGAATGAAGCACTAAATATGGAAGGAAAACCATTACTAGTCACTGCAAAAAAAAGTACAAAGGCCAATGACACTATGAAGCAACTACATCAACAAGTGTGCAAAATAATCAGCTAGCATCATGATAACAGAATCAAATTCACACATAACAATATTAACTGTAAATGTAAGTAGGCTAAATGCCCCCAATTAAAAGACACAGAATGGCAAACTGTATAAAGAGTCAAGACCCATTGGTGCGCAGTATTCAAGAGACCCATCTCATGTGCAAAGACACACATAGGCTCAAAATAAAAGAATGGAGGAAAACTTACCAAGCAAATGGAAAGCAGAAAAAAGCAGGGATTGCAATCCTAGTTTCTGACAAAACAGACTTTAAACCAACAAAGATAAAAAAAGATGAAGAAGGGCATCACACAATGGTAAAGGGATCAATGCAACAAGAAGGGCTATCGTAAATATATATGCATCCAATACAGAAGCACCTAGATTGATAAAACAAGTTGTTAAAGACCTATAAAGAGACTTAGACTCCCACACACAATAATAGTGGGAGACTTTAACACTCCACTGTCAATATTAGAAAGATCACTGAGACAACGCCGGGCGCGGTGGCTCACGCCTGTAATCCCAGCACTTTGGGAGGCTGACACGGGCCGATCACGAGGTCAGGAGATCGAGACTATCCTGACTAACACGGTGAAACCCCGTCTCTACTAAAAAATACAAAAAACTAGCCGAGCGAGGTGGCGGTCGCCTGTAGTCCCAGCTACTCGGGAGGCTGAGGCTGGAGAATGGCGTAAACCCGGGAGGCGGAGCTTGCAGTGAGCCGAGATCCGGCCACTGTACTCCAGCCTGGGTGACAGAGCGAGACTCCGTCTCAAAAAAAAAAAAAAAGAAAAGAAAAAAGAAAGATCACTGAGACAGAAAATTAACAAGGATATTCAGGATTTGAACGCAGCTCTGGATCTGATAGGTATCTACAGAACTCTCCACCCAAAAACAACAGAATATACATTCTTCTCAGCACTACATGGCACTTACTCTAAAATCAATCACATAATTGGAAGTAAAACACTTCTCAGTGAATGCAAAAGAAATGAAATGATAACAAACAGGATCTCAGAACACAGTGCTATCAAATTAGAACTCAAGATTAAGAAACTCACTCAAAATCACACAACTACATGGAAATTGAACAACCTGCTCCTGAATGACTCCTGGGTAAATAATGAAAGTAAGGCAGAAATCAGGTTATTTAAAACCAAAATCAAGAAGTTATTTGAAACCAATGGGAACAAAGAGATAATGTACCAGAATCTCTGGGATGCAGCTAAAAAAGTTTAAAGAGGGAAATTTATAGTACTAAATGCCCACATCACAAAGCTAGAAAGATCTCAAATAAATCTTTCTAATATCACAACTAAAGAACTAGAGAACCAAGAGCAAACAAACCAAAAGCTAGCAGAAGACAAGAAGTAACCAAGATGAGAGCAGAACTAAAGGAGAGAGTAACATGAAAAAGCCTTCAAAAAAATCAATGAATCCAGGAGCTGGCTTTTTGAAAAAATTAGTAACATAAATGAACTGCTAGTTAGATTAATAAAGAAGAAAAGAGAGAAGAATCAAATAGACACAATAAAAATGATAAAGGGGATATCACCACTATTCCTACAGAAATACAAACAACTATCAGAGAATACTATAAACACCTTTAGGCATGTAAATTAGAAAATCTAGAAGAAATGGATAAATTCCTTGACATGTACAGCCTCCCAAGACTAAACCAGGAAGAAGTTGAATCCCTGAACACACCAACAACAAGCTCTGAAATTGAGGCAGTAATAAATAGCCTACTAACCAAAAAAGCCCAGGACCAGATGGATTCACAGCTGAATTCTACTAGAGGTACAAAGAGGAGCTGGTACCATTTCTTCTGAAATTATTTCAAACAATTGAAAAGGATGGACTTCTCCCTAACTCATTTTATGAGGCCAGCATCATCCTGATACCAAAACCTGGTAGAGATACAATAAGAAAAAGAAAACGTCAGGCCAATATTCATGATGAACATTGGTGCAAAAGTCCTCCATAGAATATTGGCAAACCAAATCCAGCAGCACATCAAATAGCTTATCTACCATGATCAAGTTGGCTTCATCCCTGGGATGTAAGGCTGGTTCAACATATGCAAATCAATAAAGGTAATTCAGCACATAAACAGAGCAAAAGATAAAAACATGATTATCTCAATAGATGCAGAAAAGACCTTTGATAAAATTCAACATCCTTTCATGATAAAAACTCTCAATCAACTAGGTGTTGATGGAACATATCTCAAAATAATAAGTGGCATTTATGACAAACCCATAGCCAATATCATACTGAATGGGCAAAAGCTGGAAGCATTCCCCTTAAAAACCGGCATAAGACAAGGATGCCCTCTCTCACCACTCCTATTCAACACAGTACTGGAAGTTCTGGCCAGGGAAGTCAGGAAAGAGAAAGAAATAAAGGGTATTCAAATAAGAAGTGAAGAAGTCAAACTGTCTCTCTTCGCAGATAACATGATCCTATTTCTAGAAAACCCCATTGTCTCAGTCTAAAAGCTTATTAAGCTGATAAGCAACTTCAGCAAAGTCTCAGGATACAAAATCAATGTGCAAAATCACAAGCATTCATATACACCCAAGGAGAGAGCCAAATCATGAATGAATTCCCATTCACAACTTCTACAAAGAGAATAAAATACCTAGGAATACAGCTAACAAGAGAAGTGAAGGACTTCTTCAAGAAGAACTACAAACCACTGCTCAGGAAATCAGAGAGGACACAAACAAATGGAAAAACATTCCATGGTCATGGATAGGAAGAATCAATATTGTGAAAACGGCCACACTGCCCAAAGTAATTTATAGATTCAATGCTATTACCATTAAACTACCATTGACATTCTTCACAGAATTAGAAAAAACTACTTTAAAATTAATATGGAACCAAAAAAGAGCCCATATAGCCAAGACAATCCTAAGCAAAGAGAACAAAACTGTAGACATCACACTACCTGACTTCAAATTATATTACAAGGCTACAGTAACCAAAACTACACGGTAGTGGTACCAAAACAGACACAGAGACCAATGGAACAGAATAGAGATCTCAGAAATAAGACTGCATACCTACAACCATATGATCGTCAACAAACTTGACAAAAACAAGCAACAGGGAAAGGATTCCCTATTTAATAAATGGTGCTGGGAATACTGGCTAGCCATATGCAGAAAATTAAAGCTGGATGCCTTCCTTACACTTTATATGGAAATTAACTGAAGACGGATCAAAGACTTAAATGTCAAACCCAAAACTATAAAAACCCTAGAAGAAAATCTAGGCAATACTATTCAGGACATAGGCACCAGCAAAGATTTTATGATAAAAACTTCAAAAGCAATTTCATCAAAAGCAAAAACTGACAAATGGGATCTAATTAAACTAAAGGGTTTCTTCAGAGCAAAAGAAACTAACATCAGAGTAAACAGACAACCTATAGAATGGGAGAAAATTTCTGCAATCTATCTATCTGACAAAGGTCTAATATCCAGAATCTACAAACAACTTAAACAAACTTAAAGAAAAAAACAACCCCATTAAAAAGTGGGCAAAGGAGATGAACAGACACTTCTCAAAAGAAGACATTTATGCGGCCCATAAACATGAAAAAAAGCTCAAATGAAAACCACAATGATATAGCATCTCATCCCAGTCAGAATGACAATTATTTAAAAAGCCAAGAAACAACAGATGCTGGTGAGGCTGTGGAGAAATGGGAATGCTTTTACACTGTTGGTGGGAATGTAAATTAGTTCAACCATTGTGGAAGACAGTGTGGCGATTCCTCAAAGACCTAGAAGCAGAAATACCATTTGGCCCAGCAACCCTATTACTGGGTATGTACCCAAAGGATTATAAATCATTCTATTACAAAGATACATGCATGTGTATGTTCACTGCAGTACTGTTCACAATAGCAAAGACATGGAATCAACCTAAATGCCCATCAATGATAGACTGGATAAAGAAAATGGGTTACATATACACCATGGAATACTATGCAGCCATAAAAAGGAATGAAATCATGTCCTTTGCAGGGACATGGATAGAGCTGGAAGCCATTATCCTCAGCAAACTAACACAGGAACAGAAAACCAAATACTGTTATGTTCTAACTTATAAGTGGGAGCTGAACAATGAGATCATATGGACACAGGGAGGAAAACAACACAGACTGGAGCTTGTTGGGGAGTGAGGTGGAGGGAAGGAGAGCATTAGGAAAAATAGCTAATGCATGCTGGGCTTAATACCTAGGTAATGGGTTGATAGGTGCAGGAAACCACCATGGCACACATTTACCTATGTAACAAACATGCACATCCTGCACATATACCCTAGAACTTAAAATCACAATTAAAATTTTAAAAAATGGTTTTTTGAAAAGATCAACAAGATGCACAAACTTTTAGTTGCCTTGACCAAGAAAGAAAAAAAGAACTCAAATTAGTAAAATTAGGAACAAAAGAAGTAACATCGTTACCAACGTTATAAAATCAGAAAGGATTACATGGTTCTACTATGAACAAATGCATGCCAACAAATTATATAACCTAGATGAAATTGACAAATTCTTAGGAAGTTACAAGCCACCAAAGTTCATTCATGAAGAAACAGAAAATCTGAGTACACCTATTCACAAGTGAAAGATCAAATAATTAAAAACATTTTCACAAAGAAAATTCTAGGACAAGATGGTTTCACTACTAAAATCTATGAAATGTTTAAATAATTAATACCAGTATTTGTCTTCTTCATTATATCTACTCTCTTTTTTTTTTTTTTGAGATGGGGTCTTACTCTGTTGCCCAGGCTGGAATGCAATGGCACAATCATAGTTCACTGTAGCATCGACTCCTGAACTCAAGGGATCCTCCTGCCTCAGTCTCTTGACTAAAGAAAGTCTCAACAAATTTAGCTGGGACTAAACTGGGACTACAGGCATGCACCACTACACTCACCTAACTAAAAAAAAGAATTTTTTTTTTTTTTGGTAAAGACAGGGTCTTGCTCTATTGCCCAGGCTTGTCTCCGACTCCTGACTTAATGCCTCCTGACTTGACTTCCCAAAGTGCTAGATTACAGGTATGAGCCACCATGCCTGACCTGTTACATCTACTCTCAGTGTGAAGTGCTATCTTGTGGATTTAATTTGCATTTCCTTAATGAGTAATAACGTGGAGTATCTTTTCTTGTGCGTACTGGCTATGTGTCTGTCTTCTCTGGGGAAATGTCTATTCAAATCCTTTGCCCATTCTTAAACTGGGTTTTTATCTTTGAGTAGTAGGTGTCTTTCTGAATACATTCTAGACCATAAGGTGTTTACTAGATGTATGTTTTGCAAATATTTTCTCCCATTCTGTGGGTTATCTTGATGGTAGCCTTTGAAGCACAAAAATTTTTAACTTTGATGAAATCTAACCCTATTTATAAATTTTGTTTGCACTTTGGTGTTACATCTATGAAACCACGGCTTAACACAACAAGATATACTACTATGTTTTCTTCCAACAGTTTCATAGTTTTAGCTCTTACATTTAGGTCTAAAATCCATTCCAAGTTAATTAATTTTGTATGTAGTATAAGGTAGAGGTGCAATATCATTCTTTTACATGTGGACTTTTTTTTTTTTTGAGACAGAGTCTTGCTCTATCTCCCAGGCTGGAATGCAGTAGCATGATCTCGCCTCACTGCAACCTCTGCCTCCTGGATTCAAGCGATTCTCATGCCTCAGCCTCCTGAGTAGCTGGGATTACAGGTGCCTGCCACCATGCCTGGCTAATTTTTAAAGTTTTAGTAAAGACGGGGTTTCCCCATGTTGGCCAGAGTGGTCCTGAACTCCTGACCTCAGGTGATCTGCCTGCCTCGGCCTCCCAAAGTGCTGGGATTACAGGCGTGAGCCACTGCACCTGGCCCTACATGTGGATATTAAGTTGTCCCAGAACCATTTGTTGAAAAGACACTTCTTTCCTTACAGAATTACTTTGGCATTATTATAAAAAATCAATTTACTTTGGGAGGTCAAGGCGGGCAGATCACGAGGTCAGGAGATCAAGACCTTCCGGGCTAACACGGTGAAACCTCGTCTCTACTAAAAATATGAAAACATAGGTGGCCGGGGGCAGTGGCTCACGCCTGTAATCCCAGCACTTTGGGAGGCCGAGGCGAGTGGATCACGAGGTCAGGAGATGAAGATCATCCTGGTTAACAAGGTGAAATCCCATCTCTACTAAAAATATAAAAAATTAGCCAGTTATGGTGGCGGGTGCCCGTAGTCCCAGGTACTCGGGAGGCTGGGGCAGAAGAATGGCGTCAACCCAGGAGGCGGAGCTTGCAGTGAGCCGAGATAGCACCACTGCACTTCAGCTTGGGTGACAGAGTGAGACTCCGTCTCAAAAAAAAAAAAAAAAAAAAAAAATCAATTTAAATAAGTTTATTTTTGGACTCTTCAGTTTTGTTGATCTATGTATCTATCTTTATGTCAGTACAAATCTTGATTACTGTTACTTTGCAGTAAGTTTTCAAAACGGGAAGTGTGAATCTTTCAATTTTGTTCTTTTTCCAGATTGTTTTGGCTGAGTTCCCAATATTTCCACATGAATTGAAGGCTCAGACTGCCAATCTCTGCAAAAATAAAGCTGGAACTTCTTTTTTATTCATTTTGATGATATTGTAACTGGAATTTTAATCTTAATTTCATTTTTTGGATCATTTATTGCTAGTGTATAGAACTATAGAGTTTTGGATACTGATCTTATGTCCTGAAATCTTGAACTTGTTTGTAACTTTTGATAATTTTCTTGTAGATGCCTTAGAATTTTCTGTACATAAAATCAAGTTAGCTTGAGCAACATAGTGAGACTCCATCTCTTAAAAAAATTTAAAAAGTTAGCCAGGCATAGTTGTGAGTGCCTGTAGTTCCAGCTACTTGGGAGGCTGAGGCAGGAGGATCACTTGAGCCCAGGAATTTGAGGCTGCAGTGAGCTATGATCATGCCACTGTACTCTAGCCTGGATGACAGAATGAGACCCCGCCTCCTAAAAAAAAGAATCAGGTCATCTGTGAATAGAGATAGTTTCACTTCTTCCTTTCTAACCTGAAGGGTTACTCCCCACCCCACAATGCCTTATTGCCCCATCTAGACTCTCCAGTATAATAAATAAAAATGGCTAGAGCACACATCTTGCCCTTGTTCCTGATCTTAGGGGAAATAAATTAATCTTTTGTTATGAAGTATGATGTTAGGTGTGTGCTTTTCGTAGATGCCCTTTATAAGGCTGAAGAAGTTTGCCTCTATTTTTAGTTTGTTCAGTTATTACAAAATATCAAAATTGTTGGCACTTTTTTTAGTGCTTTTTCTACATTTGCTCTGGTTTGGATATGTCCCCTCCAAACCTCATGTTGAAATCTCATCCCCAATGTTGGAGATAGAACATAATGGGAGGTGTTTGGGCCATGAGGTGGATCCATCAAGAATAGATAAATTCCTTCCCTTGGGGGAAAAGTGAGCTCTCACTCTATTAGTTCCCATGACAGCTGGTTGTTAAGGAGAGCCTGGCACCTTCCCCCTCTTTCTTGCTTTCTCTCTCACCATGATATCTCTGCACATACTGGCTCCCCTTCACCTTCTGCCATGAGTGGAAGCAGCCTGAGGCCTTCACCAGAGATCCAGTCTTAAACTTTTTCAGACATTAGAATTGTAAGCCAAACAAACCCGTTTTCTTTATAAACTAATCAGCCTCAGGTATTCCTTTATAGAAACACAAAACGGACTAAGACAACACTCACTGAGACGATCATGTGGTTTTGTCCTTTATACCATTTAAGGGTGTATTACACTGATTTTCTTATTAAAAATTTTATTTTAATTGACAAATAATAATTGTATATAATTATTAAACACAATCTGATGTGTCAATACATGTATACATTGTGGAATGAACAAATCAGGTTAATTAGCATATCTATCACCTCAGATATTTATCGTTTTTTGTGGTGAGAACACTGAAAATACTCTTTTAGCTATTTTGAAATACACAGTCCCTTATTAACTATTGTTGTCATGCTGTGCAACAGAACACCTGAACTGAAACTTTGCACCCATTGACCAACGTCTCCCCTTTCTCTGTCTACTGCCCCCACCCCCAGCCTCTGGTAACCATCACTCTACTACCTACTTTTCAAGTTCAATTTTTATTTATTTATTTTTTTTGAGATAGAGTCTCGCTCTTTCACCCAGGCTGGAGTGCAGTGGCACGATCTTGGCTCACTGCAAGCTCCGCCTCCCAGGTTCATGCCATTCTCCTGCCTCAGCCTCCCGGAGTAGCTGGGACTACAGGTACCTGCCACCACGCCTGGCTAATTTTTTTGTATTTTTAGTAGAGACGGGGTTTCACCGTGTTAGCCAGGATGGTCTTGGTCTCCTGACCTCTTGATTCGCCTGCCTAGGCCTCCCAAAGTGCTGGGATTATAGGCGTGAGCTACCACGCCCAGCCTCAAGTTCAATTTTTTTAGATTCTACACATAAGTGAGATCGCATGATTATTTGTCTGTGCCTGGTTTACTTCACTTAACATAATGTCCTCCAGGTTCATCCATGTTGCTGGAAATGACAAAATTTCCTACTTCTTTTAAGGCTGAATAGTATTCCCTGTGTATATATACCACATGTTAAAAATCTACTCATCTGCTGATAGACACTTAGGTTTTTTCCATGTCTCTGCTATTGTGAATAACGTTACAATGAACATGGGAGTGTACATATCTCTTTGACATACTGATTTTAATTCCTTTGGGTATATACCCAGAAGTGGAATTGTTGGATTATATGGTAATTCTATTTTTAGTTTTTTTGAGAAAACTTCATATTGTTTTCTAAAATGGCTGTATTTACAATATCACTAACAGTGTATAAGAGTTCCTTTTTCTCCACATCCTCACCAACACTTATCTTTCATCTTTTTGATTATAGCTTATCTAACAAATGTGACGTGATATCTCACTGTGGTTTTGTGTTTTCTGATGATTAGAAATGTGGAGCATTTTTTCATATATCTGATGTCTTCTTTGAAGAAATATCTACTCAAGTCCTTTGCCCATTTAAAAAATAGGGTTATTTGTAGTCTTGTTATTGAGTAGCTTGAGGTTCCTTGTGTATTTTGGATATTAGTCCCTTATCTGACATGTAATTTGCAAATATTTTCCCCCAATCTGTAGGTTTTCTCTTCATTCTATTGTTTTCTTTACCGTGAAGAAGCTTTTTAGTTTGATGCAATCCTATTTTCTATTTTTATTTTCATTGCCAGTGCTTTAGGGATCATATCCAAGAAAGCCCTGCCTAGATCAACGTCATGTGTTTTCTAGTAGCTTTATCATTTCAGGTCTTCAATCCATTTTCAGCTGATTCTTGTACAGGGAGGTGAGGTAAAGGTCTACTTTCATTCTTCTATATGTGGTTTATCCAATTTTCCTAACATCACTTATTGATGAGACTCTCCTTTCTTCATTGTGTGTTCTTGCCATCTTGGTCAAAAATCAATTAATGGTAGATGTGTGAGTTTATTTCTGGGTTCACTATCCTATTCTGTTGGTCAATGTGTCTGTTTTTGTGCCACTATCATGGTGTTTTGATCGCTATAGTTTTGTAATATGCTTTGAAATATGGTAGTGTGATGCCTCCAGTTTTGTTCTTTTTGTTCAATGTTGCTTTGGCTATTTGGGGCCTTTTTTGATTCCATACACGTTTTAGGATTTTAAAAAAATTTCTGTGAGGAATGACATTGGAATTTTGATGGAGATTGCACTGAATCTGTAGATTGCTTTAGGGAGTATAAACACCTTGACAATATTAATCCTTCTAATCCATAAACATGAGATATCTGTCAATTTATTTGCATAATCTTTAATTTTATTAATCAATATTTTATAGTTTTCAGTAAACATGTAGATCTTTAATTTCCTTGGTTAAATGTACCCCTAAAACTTGGTCAACATGGTAAAACCCCATCTCTACCAAAAAATACAAAAAAAATTAGCTGGGCGTGGTGGCATGCACCTGTAATCTCAGCTACTCAGCAGGCTGAGGTGGGAGAATCCCTAGAACCTGGGAGGCGGAGGTTGCACTGAGCCAAGATTGTGCCACTGCACTCACGTCTGGGAGACAGAGGGAGGCCCTGTGTAAAAAAAAAAATTTTGGCCGGGCGCGGTGGCTCAAGCCTGTAATCCCAGAACTTTGGGAGGCCGAGATGGGCGGATCACGAGGTCAGGAGATCGAGACCATCCTGGCTAACACGGTGAAACCCCGTCTCTACTAAAAATACAAAAAAAACTAGTTGGGCGAGGTGGCGGGCACCTGTAGTCCCAGCTACTTGGGAGGCTGAGGCAGGAGAATGGCGTAAAAACCCAGGAGGCGGAGCTTGCAGTGAGCTGAGATCCAGCCACTGCACTCCAGCCCGGGCAACACAGCGAGACTCCATCTCAAAAAAAAAAAAAAAAAAAATTTTTTTTTAACTCCTAAGTATTTTGTTTTTTAAAAATACCATTGTAAATGGGACGGTTTTTGTAACTTCTTCTTTAACTTTTATTTTTGTAGAGAGGAGGTCTGACTATGTTGCCCAGGCTGGTCTCAAACTCCTAGGCTCAAGCGATCCTCCCATCTCAGCCTCCCAAAGTGCTGGTATTACAAGTGTGAGCCACCACACCTGGCTTGTTTTCATAACTTCTTTTTTAGACAGTTTGTTGTTATTGTATAGAAACACAACTAATTAGGTGTTGTCTCCTGCAACTTTACTGAATCTGTTTTCCAGTTCTAACAGGTTTTTTTGTAGTCATTGAAATTTTCTACATATACGACCATGTCAATGGCAAACAGAGATAATTTTACTCCATCATTTCCTATTTGGATGCCTTTTCTTTCTTTCTCTTGCCTAACTGCTCTGGCTAGGACTTCTAGTATTGTGTTGAACAGAAGTAGTCAGAGTGGGCATCCTTGTCTTGTTCCTGATCTTTAAAAAAAATGCTTTCAGTTTTTCACTGTTGAGTGTGAAGTCAACTATATGGGCTTATCATATATGATATTTATTGTTTTGAAGAACATTCTTTCTATACGTAATTTGTTGGGAATTTTAAAATCATGAAATGAAGAATTCTTTATATGCTTTGCCTTCATTTATTGAGACGATCATTTTTTTTCTCCTTCATTCTGTTAATATGGTAAATCACATTAATTGATTTGTGTATGTTGAACCAACCTTGTATTCCAGCGATAAATCCCACTTGATCATGGTGAATAATCCTTTTAACGTACTGTTGAATACAGTTTGCTAGTCCTTTGTTGAAGACTTTTGCATCTATATTAATCCATGTTACTGACTTACAGCTTCCTTTTCTTGTAGTGTCATTGTCTGGCTTTAGTATCAGGGTAATGCTAGCCCCATGAAATGAGTTTGGAAATATTCCCTCCTCTTCAATTTTTAAGAAAAGTTTGCGAAGGATTATTATTAGTTTGTCTTTAAATGTCTGGCAGAATTCAACTGTGAAGCCATCTAGTCCTGGGCTTTTCTTTGATGGGAGACTCTTAATTACTGATTCAAGCTCTTTACTAGCTATTAGTCTGTTCAGATTTCCAATCTCTTTATGATTAAGTCTTAGTAGATATATGTTTCTAGGAATTTATCATTTTCTCCTAGGTTGTCCAATCTGTTGGGATATAATTATTTGTAGCAGTCTCTTATGATCCTTTATATTTCTGTGTTGTCAGTTGTAATGTCTTCTCTCTTCTTCTACTCTAGCTAAAAGTGTCGATTTTGTTTTTTCAGAAAATAAACTTAAGTTTAGTTGGTTTTTCTTTTCTTTCTTTTTTTTTTAGTCTCCATTTCATTTACTTCTACTCTGATCTTTCTTATTTCTTTCCTTCTGTTAACTTTGCGGTTAGTTTTTTCTTATTTTACTAGTTCCTTGAGGTGTGACACTGGGTTGAGATCTTGCTTCTTATTTGATGTAGGGATTTATCGCTATAAACTTTCCTCCCAGAGCTGCTTTGGCTGCATTCTGTAAGATTTGATATGTTTCCATTTTTATCTCTAGATATTTATTATCTTTGTTATTTTTATTTATTTTTTGAGATGCAGTTTCACTCTTGTTGCCCAGGCTGGAGTGCAGTGGCGCGATCTTGGCTCACTGCAACCTCCGCCTCCTGGGTTCAAGAAATTCTCTGCCTCAGCCTCCCAAGTACCTGGGATTGCAGGTGCCCGCCGCCATACCTGGCTAATTTTTGTATTTTTAGTAGAGACAGGGTTTCACATCTTGGCCAGCCTGGTCTTGAACTCCTGACCTTGTGATCCACCTGCCTTGGCCTCCCACAGTGCTGGGATTACAGGCATGAGCCACTGCACCCAGCCCATTGTCTCTTTTTATAATTTTTGACCTAAAGTCAACTTTGTCTGAAATAGTATAGCTACCCCTGCTCTTTTTGTTTCCATTTGCATGAAATGTCTTTTTTCATCCCTTCACTTTCAGTGTATGAATGTCCTTTAAGGTGAAGTGAGGCTATTGTAGGCAGCATATAGTTGGGTCTTTTAAAACAATCCATTCAGGAACTCTACATCTTTTGACTGGAGAATTTAATTGATTTACATTCAAAGTAATTACCGATAGGCAAGGACTTATTTACTAGTGCTGTTTTAATTGTTTTCTGGTTGTTTGTAGATCCTTTGTTCTTTTCTTCCTGTATTGCTTTCTTCCTTTGTGGCTGGATGGCTGTCTAGTGGTATGTTTTGATGCTTTTATCTGCTGCATATTCATTACAGGCTTTTGCTTAGTGGTTACTCAGTAGCTTACATAAAACATCTTATACTTACAACTTGCTACTTTAGGCTGATAACAACTTTGATTGTATAAAGAAACTCTATACTTTAATTCCCCTCCTCCTACCCTCCACCTTCAAATAGGCCCTAGTGTCTGTTGTTCCCTTCTTTGTGTCCATGTATAGCTCCCACTTATAAGTGAGAACATGCAGCATTTGGTTTTCTGTTCCTGCATTAGTTTTCTTAGGATAATGGCCTCTAGTTCCATCCGTGTTGCTGCAAAAGACATAATCTCATTCTTTTTTATGGCTGCGTAGAATTCCATGGTATATACGTTCTTTTTTAAAATAACCTAGAGCTGTTTCTCTATTTTGTCACTCCTGTCCTAAGTCATTTGTACGCAAGTCTCTCATCTGTCTTCCCCCAGGTTATTCCCTTTCCTCTCTTTACTTCCTCCGCCCATTTAAATACACACACATGTGCACACATGCGTGTGCACACACACACACCCCCTCCTGGGCTAGGCTGTTGCAGCTTAGGAAATAAAAAATAAAATCTGTTGGCTTATGAGTAGCCTTTACCTGCAGTCAGAGAGGCACACTGCTATCAAGGAAGTCAGTCTTTCATGCTCTCAGTTTCTTTCTTCAGGACCATTTCCTCTGGTCCTTTTCTTTCAAACTCATTTTCAGGAAAACTAGGCCATTAGTCATTTACTCCCTCATTCTAAGTGAGTTTTTGTCACTTGTTACTTTGAGTAAAAGGTATTTAAAAGTCTTTAGGTTAATTTTTTTCTTTCTTTTATTTTAGGTTCGGGGTACATGTATAGGTTTGTTATACAGATAAATTGAGCATCATGGAGGTTTGGTGTCCAGATTATTATATTGCCCCAACAATAAGCATAGTACCTGATAGGTAGTTTTTTTGTTTTTTTTTTTGAGACGGAGTCTCACTGTGCTCCCAGGCTGGAGTGCAGTGGCGTGATCTCGGCTCACTGCAAGCTCCGCCTCCCGGGTTCACGCCATTCTCCCGCCTCAGCCTCCCAAGTAGCTGAGACTACAGGCGCCCGCCACCACGCCCGGCTAGTTTTCTTGTATTTTTAGTAGAGACGGGGTTTCACCATGTTAGCCAGGATAGTCTCGATCTCCTGACCTCGTGATCCACCCGTCTCGGCCTCCCAAAGTGCTGGGATTACAGGCTTGAGCCACCGCGCCCGGCCTAGGTAGTTTTTTTATCCTCACCCTCCTCCCACCCTCCACCCTTAGGCCCTGATGTCTGTTGTTCTCTTAGTTTTTTTTTTTCCTTTTTGAGACGGAGTCTCACTCTGTCACCTAGGCTGGAGTGCAGTGCTACGATCTTGGCTCACTGCAACCTCTGCCTCCTAGGTTGAAGTGATTCTCCTGCCTTAGCCTCCTGAGTAGCTGGGATTACAAGTATGTGCCACCATGCCTGGCTCATTTTTGTATTTTTAGTAGAGACGGGGTTTCACCATGTTGACCAGGCTCATCTTGAACTCCTGACCACAAATGATCCACCTGCATCAGCCTCCCAAAGTGCTGGGATTACAGGCATGAGCCACTGAGCCTGCCTGTTGTTCTCTTCTTATGTCCAGGAGTACTCAATGTTTAGCTTCCACTTACAAGTGAGAACATGTGGTATCTGGTTTTCAGTGTTAGTTCACTTAGGACAATGACCTCTAGCTCCATCCATGTTGTTGCAAAGGACATGATCTTGTTCTTTTAAAATGGCTGTGCAGTATTCCAACATGTATATGTACCACACTTTCTTTATCTAGTCTACCACTGATGGGCATTTAGGTTGATTCCATGTCTTTGCTATTGTGAATAGTCCTGTGATGAACACATACATGTGCATGTGTCTTTATGGTAGAATTATTTCTTTCCTTTGGGTGTATACCAGTAATGGGATTGCTGGGTTGAACGATAGTTCTTTTTTAAGTTGAGAAATCACAAAACCGCTTTTCATAATGGCTGAACTAATTTACGTTCCCACCAGCACTGTGTAAGTGTTCTCTCTTCTCTGCAACCTCACCAGCATTTGTTATTTTTTGACTTTTAATTTTTTAATTTTAATTTTTACTATTTTGAGACAGGGTCTTGTCCTGTCACCCAGCTTGGAGAACTGTGGTATAATCGGTTCGCTGCAGCCTTGATCTCCTGGACCCAAGCAATCTTCTTAACTCAGCCTCCCAAACAGCTTGGACCACAGGCACATGTCACCGTGTCTAGGTAATTTTTATTTTTATTTTTGTCAAGATGGGGTCTTGCTATGTTGCCCAGGCTGGTCTTGAACTCCTGGGCTCAAGTGATCTTGCTGCCTCAGCCTCCTAATTTTTTTTCTGACTTTTTAATAACAGCTATTCTGAGTGGTCTCAGATAGTATCTTGCTGTGGTTTTCATTTGTATTTCTCCAGTGATTAGTGATGCTGAACATTTTTTCATGTGCTTGTTTGCTATATGTCCTCTTCTGAAAAGTGTCTGTTCATGTCTTTTGCCCACTTTTTAACAGGGTTTTTTTGGCTTGTGAATTTAAGTTCCTTACAGATTCTGGTTATCAGAGCTTTGTCAGATGCATAGTTTGCAAATATCTTCTCCCATTCTGTGGCTTGCCTGTTTATTCTGTGGAGAGTTTTTCTGTGCAGAAGCTCTTTAATTAGATCACATTCATCAATTTTTGCTTTTGTTGCAAATTGCTTTTGGTGTCTTTGTCATGAAATCTTTGTCAGGGCCTATGTCCAGGTAGTTCTTTTTAAAGTTATTTGAAAATCTTCCAGAGTTTTTATAGTTTTAGGTTTTACATTTAAGCCTTTAATACATTTTGAGTTAATTTTCGTATATGGTGTAAGGAAGGGGTCCAGTTTCAATCTGCATATGGCCAGCCAGTTATCCCAGCACTATTTATTGAATAGGGAGTCTTTTACCCGTTGCTTGTTTTTGTCAACTTTGTTGTAAATGAAATTGTTGTAGGTATGCAGCTTTATTTCTGGGCTCTGTATTCTGTTCCTTTGGTCTATGTGTCTGTTTTTTTGTATCTGTACCATGCTGTTTTTGATACTGTAGCCTTGTAGTATATAGTTTGAAGTCAGGTAATGTCACACCTCCAGCTTTGTTCTTTTTACTTAGGACTGCTTTGGCTATTCAGGCTTTTTAAAAAATTCCATATCAAGTAAATTTTTTAAAAAAAATTCTGTGAGAAATGTCATTGGTAGTTTAATAGGAATAGCAATGAATCTGTAAATTGCTTTGAGTTGTAAGGTCATTTTAACAATATCGATTCTTCATTTCCTATCCATGAACAGGGAATGTTTTTCCATTTGTTTGTGTCATCTCTGATTTATTTTAGCAGCTTTGTAACTCTCCTTGTAGAGATCTTTTACCTCTCTGGTTAGTTTTATTCCTAGATACTTTATTCTTTTTGTGGCTATTGTGAACGGAATTATGTTCTTGATTTGGCTCAGCTTGAATGCTGGTGTATAAAAATGCTACTAATTTTTTTCATCGATTTTTGTATCCTGAAACTTTGCTGAAGTTGTTTATCAGATCTAGGAATTTTTGGGCAGAGGCCATGGGGTTTCCTAGGTATAGAATTATAACATCTGCAAACAGAGATAGTTTCACTTCCTCTTTTCCTATTTGGATGCGTTTTCTTTCTCATGCCTGATTGCTCTGGCTAGGACTTCCAAACTAAACTCTTCTTTTATTTGAGATGGAGTCGTGCACTGTTGCCTGGGCTGGAGTGCAGTGGCATGATCTCGGCTCACTGCAACCTCTGCCTCCTGGGTTCAAGTGATTCTCCTGCGTCAGCCTCCCAAGTAGCTGGGATTACAGGTGTCCGCCACCACACCCAGCTAATTTTTTGCATTTTCAGTAGAGACAGGGTTTCGCTATGTTGGCCAGCCTAGTCTCAAATTCCTGACCTCGTGATCTGCCTGCCTTGGCCTCCCAAAGTGCTGGGATTACAGGCGTGAGGCACTGTGCCCAGACTTACCTCTTTTTAAAATTTCTTTTCTTTTTGTTTCTCAGATTATATAATTTTCAGTGACCTATTTTTGATTTCACTAATCCTTTCTTCTGCTTGATCGTCTGCTGCTGAATCCTTTTATTGAAATTTTCAGTTTAGAGTATTCTTCAGTTCTATGATTTGTTTGGTACTTATGTATACTTTCTATTTCTTTGTTGAATTTCTCAGTTTATTCTTTCATTGCTCTCCTGACCTCAGTAAACATCTTTATGAACATTATTTTGAATTCCCTGTTGGATGATCACATCTCTACACTTCACTTGGGCTGGTTTCTGGAGATTTATCTTATTCTTTTGTTTGAAATATACTCCTGTTTATTTTCCTCGATGCTCTGTGGTTCATTTCTGCATATGAGATAAGACAACTATTTCTCCCAATCTTGTCAGATTGGACTTGTGTAGAAGGATCTCACCAATCCATCCATCCAGAGATTCTAAGGTGCCTCTCAAATCTTTGTGTTTCTCCAGACTGCTGTCTCTGTTTTGGGTGGCTTCCTGGAGCTTAGGATGTGCCATGTCCTCTCCATACTCTGAAACTGATAACTTAGGAGCCAGACTCTTGTTATGTAGCTGCAAAGGTTAAAGTATTGGATGCATGCTCCAGTTTATTGTATCTTCATGGTAAAGTTGAACATGGGCATTTATCTCCCACTGTCACTGCACTAAGCTGGGGAAGAGGATTTGTTGCAAACACAGTATGTCTATGTCTTGGCTTTCCGTGATCTAGGGCCACTCAGGAATGCAAAGCCCCATTCTCCCAGGGTTAGGTTATTAAGGAGATAGTCTCTTGGGTGGGAGCTATAGAAGTTGTGGTACTTAATGTGTGGCCAAACGCCTTCCAGGAAGAATGGATACACTTGGACTTATCACTGTGGTGAGCCAAAGGAAAGGCTCATGAAGTGCTGAGCCTTGGCTCAGGCTGCTAAATGGCTATTGTTTGTTTTCTCCATTAGCTCCCTGAAACAACTTCAATGTAAGCCAAGCTACAAAGCAGCCACTGGAATTATGTGCCATGAGACCTTTCTAAAGAGAAAAATTGGAGCTGCATGTTCCTGCTCCTTTTCTTCACTGCTTCAAAGGGGTGTTAGCTCCTGCAAGTGTTTGAGTGCCCACTTAAAACCATCTTTGTTCTGTGATCTGGGGAGATTCATAAATGCCTCTTTCCGCTCCTAGAACTAAGAGGTTTAACATAGAGTCCTTTGAGAGGTAACTGTAAAAGTTGCGGTACTTGATGCATGGCATAAACCCCTTCCAGGGAGAAATGAGAGGTGAGTTTTTAAAGCCACTTTTCTGTACTGATCCTGGGAGATGAAGACCCTGGAAGTAGTTATGTGCTCATATAAAACTGCAACTTTTTTTTCCTGAGGTCTAGACAGCCTCATATATATGCAGCTTCCTTTGTTCCTAATGCTAGGAGGTTTAGGATGCAGTCCTTCGGGTAGAAGCTGTAAAAGTTGGAGCACTCATATGTGGACAATTCTTTCCAGTAGGGATTAACAGGCCTGGAATTATTCCTGAGATGAGCTGGGGGAGAAGGCCTGTGAAGTACCAATCTGCTTCTCAGGCTGCGGGTGGGCCAATACTTGCCTGTCCCTTTAACTCGTGAATGTAAGTGAGTTAGAAGCCAGACCACCAAGTAGTCATACACCCCTTACAGGGAGAAACAGGGGAACTGTGTTTTTAAGCCCTTTCTCTGCACTGTTTCAGGAGGATAAAGCCCCAGAAGTGCCTGCATGCCCATATGAAACCACGACCTTTTTCATGTAGTCTAGAGACACACGGAAGCCAGTCCTCTTTGCTCCCAGAACAGGAAGGTTTAGGATGCATTCCCTTGGGTAGAAGCTATAAAAGTTGGGATGCTCCATGTGTGGACAAACTCCTTCTAGGAGAGGAGTTTGTTTGAAATTATCACTAGGGTGAGCTGGGGGAGGAGGCTCAGGAAGTGCCAATCTGCTGCTCAGGCTAGCAGCAAGCTACTACTTGTCTGCTCCTTTAACTCCCCAGTCTAAGTCAGTAAGAAGCCAGACTGCCACATGTGCACTGAAAGAATTTGTCTGTTCCTGAGAGACACATGGAGCTGCATTTCTGGAGCCCTTTCTCTGAGTGCTTCTAGAGGATAAAGCCCTGGAAGTGCTTGTGTGCCCATATAAAATTGCTGCTTTTTCCTTGTGATCTAGAGATGCTTACATGTGTCAAATTTCCTCCCCTCCCAGAGTTGGTGAATTAGGAGCCAAACCACGGCAAATCTTAGAATTAGGGTGGTATATGTGAAGTCCAAACCCTCCTCTCCACAAGGAGTAGGTAAATGTTAAGGATTCCATTCCTGATTTTATGGTGCAGTGCCAGGGGTGGGGTCTGTGCCTGAGTGTGCCTCTCAGCTTTTCCTACCCATTCAATGTGGATGTTTCCTCAGTTGCCTGGTGGGTAAGAGTCTTTCAATTGATCTCCTTCTCTCAGAGGGAAGTGATCCATGAATAGATGTTTATATGGTGTCTGTGGGTGGAGGGGAAGTCAGGAGCTTCCTATTTTTCTGTGTGGCTCATGCCATTCCTTGATGATTTTCACATGTTAAGCCAACCTTGCATTTCTGGGATAAATCCTACTTGATCATGGTATATAATCCTTTTACTTTACTATGTTGGTGGATTCAGTTTGCTAGTATTTTAGTGGAGATTTTTGTGTTTATATTCATAAGGGGTATTGGTCTGTAGTTTGCTTTTCTTGTGATGTCTTTGTCCAGTTTTCTTATCACAGTATTTATTAATGACCTCATAAAATGAGTAGGTAAATGTTCTCTCCTCTTCTATTTTTTGGGATAGTCTGCAAAGGACTGATATTAATTCTTATTGAAAAATTTGGTAGAATTCACCAATTAAGGCATCTGGTCCTGGGCTTTTCTTTGTGGAAGTTGTTTTTTTTTTTTTTTTT
>NW_012104388.1:435749-451813 GCF_000951045.1 Mandrillus leucophaeus | reverse complement strand
TTTTCTTTTTTTCTTTTTTTTTTTTTTTTGAGACAAGAGTTTAGCTCTTGTTGCCCAGGCTGGAGTGCAATGGCACGATCTTGGCTCACCGCAACCTCTGCCTCCCAGGTTCAGGTGGTTCTCCCACCTCAGCCTCCTGAGTAGCTGGGATTACAGGTGTGCACCACCACACCCGTCTAACTTTGTACTTTTAGTAGAGACAGGGTTTCTCTATGTTGGTCAGGTCAGGCTGGTCTCAAACTTCCACCCTCAGGTGATCTGCCTCCACCCACCTCGGCCTCCCAAAGTGTTGGGATTACAGGCGAGAGCCACTGTGCCTGGCTGGAAGTCTTAAATTATTAACTTGATATCACTATTTGTGATGAGTCTTTTTAAGATGGATATAATCAGAAGCATTAAATTGTACACTTGTGAAAAGTATGAATTTTATGGTATAATTGTATCTCAATAATACTGTCATAAAAAAAGAAAACACATACAAAGCTCCATATTCAGTGTGGTAGATAGAACATGTTCCCTTACCGTGGCTTCTCCTCAAATCCTCTAAAATAATAGCCAAGAAAGAGAAACGCACAGACCCACACAAAGAAAACAAGAGGGGAGAAGATGGTAAGCAAATGAGGTCAACAAATACTGAAAACTTGAAAAAGAAGAAACTGGTAACTGACTTAACAGACCTGGGAATACCAAGAGCCAAGGGCCTTTAGGGATGAGAACAATAAGAAGCAAGGCACACAAACTGAAGCGCCACTAGGCACCTCCCGTAATCTAAGGTATGAGGGCTAAGAATAGGAAGATTAAAGTCTAATATCCCCTCTGCTATCTCATGTCACTAGCTAATAAGTTTTTCTCTGCCCTGCCAGAGTACTGAGGGCTGTTTTCTGGAGGAGTTGATCACTGAGGGTCTGTCTTCAAGGATACATTAACAGCTGAGGACTGAGGTGCCAAAATGAAAATAGGCATTTAAAGAAACTTTACCTGCTGAACTGGAAGACTCACAGCCCCTTTTTGCTATGTCGTTCCTAAAATATTGGTAGGTTACTCCATTTCCAGAATGCAGAAAATGAAATACACAGAGGTTCCTCTTCAAAGGAACTTTCCTCCCAGTCTAATTAAGAATAGATAGTAACCTCTCTTAGAAGCAAAATTTACTCAAAGACCAGTGCTAATATTCTCAAATTCTGCTAGCTGTAATAAAGAAATCAATATACTCTGTTCTCAGCTTCCACATTTTAGCCTAGATATCTGCCCTGGCACACCTGAACCAATCCAAGCAAGCATTAGGTCATAGCCTATTCCTCTCTCTTATTTGGAAGTGTTTTTGCCTCTCTCAGCATTCCACAGGTTACTTCCTCTCTTCCTTTGTTCTCCTCTACCTTTACCTCTTTTGGGAAGTTCTAAGTTGCTAGCCAATCGGGTCGAGTATAGAATGTGAGATCCCGTTCCAGCCAATGGAAACCAGACACAGCAGTAGGGTGGATGGGTCAGGTTACAGATGACCCTGTCTCCTTTGTTTGTTTGTGCTCTTGTGGCTGGACTGCTGGCGAGGGCACCCTTTCTGCAGAAAGTAAACTAGCCTTGCTGAGGAATCCTTTGTCTCAGTGTTGATCTTTTGTGACACTGAACTCCTGTGCCCAACACAGGAGAAGTAGAAGACTCCCCTCTAGGGAATGAACAAGTCCAAGTCCTGCAGATACAGGAATTAGGGAATGCTCTGACCAAAAGGGCAGATCCTCTTTGGCCATCTACAGGGGAGCCTGCTAGAGAAAGCCCTGCCTATACATAGAGTTTGTAATCAGCACTAAAGGACTTCACTTTTAGATACACACTATCATCCAGGAGTCTCTACAGGAAAGTCTGTAGGAGGAGAGTCTCCAACACAAAAGATAGAGACTGAAATAAATAAAAGCAGTAGGGGAGGAAATCTCTAGGAAAAAAAAGTGACCTGACATCTGATACATTTGACCATAAGGCAAGCTAGAAGAAGAGATACATTAGAAAGATGATAGCAAGAGTGGTAAATCCTCACCAGATTTGAAGACCAAAACAAAACATAAGCAAACAAAAAAAAAAGAGGCAATTAATTTTTATAAAAACAATAAGTTTGACAACAAGCTTGTCTAACCCATGGCCCATGGGCCACATGCAGCCCAGGATGGCTTTGAATGAGGCCCAAAATAGATTTGTAAATTTTCTTAAAATATTTTATATATATGTGTGTGTGTGTGTGTATACATATATGTGTGTGTATATATATATATTTGTTTTTAGCTCATCAGCTATTGTTAGTGTTAGTGTATTTAATGTGTGGCCCAAGACAATTCTTCTTCCAATGTGGCCTAGGGAAGCCAAAAGACTGGACATCACTGTTCTACAAGAAAAGAAACATAATCCCAGGACAGTCTTGGCTCACCACAGTACTTATTTAGCTGTAATAAAGAAAAGATAACCAATATAACCAATGCAAACAAAAATATATGAAAACTACATTGGGAGAATGGGAGAAAGGATGTGTGTGGGAGAGGAATGATTCTGGAGAATCATCTTCATTTTCCATAGAAAGGGAAAAATAGATAATAACTAATAGCTAAAAATAGTAGTAGAAGCTTCCTGAAGAATAGCAAATGAATTGAAAATGGCTGCCTTTGTCGAGCAGGGACTGGACATGAGTCAGGCTGAGCCAGGAAACCACTAAATTTAAAAAAAAAATTATTCCTGGGCTCAATCGATCCTCTCACTTTAGCCTCAAGAGTAGCTAGGACTACTAGCTAAAAAAAACAGGTGTTTTATATTATGAACTTTATAGTACACTTTGGCTTTTTAAATTATGTATAGCAATCTGTGACAAAAATAAGCCCTTCAGTGTTCCAGACCCAGAGTCTGGCAGCAAATGAGCAGTGCACACCTTGCTCTCTAAAGGTATCTTCCACAAATATATTTAAATGAAAAAAAGTTGTCATCATTATTATTATTAAAGGCATTAAAACAGCAAATCCTAATTTGTAGGTACAAAATATAAGGGTAACTGCCAAGTTACTAAGAAAGGAAGGAGTCCTGGTTTTCCGACAACCAGTGTGGGACTCTAATAGAGGCACATGATCACAGGGCTGCCAATAGTTAAGGAAAACTTGGCAGTGTTACCAGGGTCCAGCTGTGTGGGGACACTGCTGGCTTTCAGCTTCTGGAGGCCAACACTCAGCTGTAAAGTAGGGCTGGTGAATCCTACACCCGTGGCAATGCTAGTCACTTGCACTCATCCCCCTGACAGGGAAAAAGCCCCTGGGGAGTGTTGGCTCCCACATGAAAGGTGTTCTACTGCCTACCTTGAGTTCATCTTTGCTCTGGAAGTTGTCCAGGAGGTGCTGGAAATGGGTGTCACACATCTGGCGGAGCAGTGAGAGAAGGCAGGACACATATTCGCCCTAGGGACCAACCCAAAAAAAACACTTAGCATGGCCAATTGCAAGGGCTGTGTTCCCCCCATCCATAGAGGGCAAGGAGAGAAGGGAGGGTATGAGATGGCCCCAATGATCATGGAAGAAAGATGACAAATCTGGCCCTTTAAAGCTTCTTTTCTGCTAAGGAAAGCCTGGAGGGATTGGGGGGGAATAAGGTCTCTGCAGTATGGGGCTACTGAAAAATCTTACACAATAATAAAGTAGTATTGCAAAGTGAGACAAATACTCTCCCTTTTTTTCCTAGGAAAGTTTTGGCTAAATAGTCTTTTGCTGCCAAGGCACTGTACTTAAGTCTATAGAGGATACTTGGAACAGGGGAGAGCTTAACCTTCTCTGGATAGAATTTGGATTCTGCTGATCCTGCTGGGCTAGAGCAGCCCTTACACAAGGACTTCTTTGGAATCTCCTAGAATTTGCACAGGGTTACTAGACTGGGCAAACAAAACACAGCAGATCAATATGCCTGTCTGAAAGGCAGATGAGTTAAAATTGACCTTTTTGAGGGGACAAGCTATGGGCTTTAAGACAAGTAGAAATTAAAGGATAAATATCAATGTTCAAAATGTCTTCAAGTTCCAACTGGGATACATGGAATAAAATCCTGCTTTAAGGACTTCAAAAACCATCTTATTGCAACTTTTGGCATGAAGCAGACAAGCATGGCCTCCTCTTAGTTGCCTCTTTAAAAGGGAGGGAGAACATTTACTTCTCGTGGGCAATTTTCAAATATTTATGAACTCGTGAGAAAGTGACAATAGTTTTTAGTCTCTCAAACCCTTTCTAGGTCTCTGAAATTATTATTCTTGTTTCTTGAGACGGAGTTTTGCTCTTGTCGCCCAGTTCAGAGTGCAATGGCACGATCTTGGTTCACTGCTACCTCCACCTCCTAGGTATAAGCGATTCTCCTGCCTCAGCCTCCCGAGTAGCTGGGATTACAGGCACCCACCACCACGCCTGGCTAATTTTTTTTGTATTTTTAGTAGAGACTGGGTTTCGCCATGCTGGCCAGGCTAGTCTTGAACTCCTGACCTCAGATGATCCATCCGCCTTGGCCTCCCAAAGTGTTGGGATTACAGGCATGAGCCACCGCGCCTGGCCTGAAATTATTAAAAATACATGTGTGCAAAATATATATGTTCATGAACCTCATTTTTATCTCAAAAATGGGCGTAAAAAGCTATAGGTAATTTGTCATGAGGGTCACATGGGTTAATGTATATAAAGCATTTAAGAATAAAGTCCATTATGTAAAAAGGTACTAAATAAATTACAATTATCATCATCCTCATTATAATCTACATAAAATGAATCACTTCCTCAGTACTGCTAAATGAGCTAATATTGGACAAGTGCATAAAGCAGATTCTGGCCCACAGCAAGCACTGTGTAAGTGTTGGTCAGAAGGCTGGGTGACCAGGAAATGCCAGGGTACATATACATATATGTTTTTTACTTACAGTGAGAGTGCCTTCAACAGAGGCTCCTAAAGGAGCAGACACTCTTTCCAAGCCCAGTGCTTCAGAACACGTACCTGCTCCCTGAGTGCTCCCTGCTCCCCCTAGCACGCTGTAGCTTGGCTTGCTCCAGAGGGTTTTCTTCAGAGAGATCACTGTAATCTCCCATCTGCCAATGGAAAGATTCCACGAAAACTGTTTATCATGTCCCCACCTCAGGGCTGAGAAGTCTATTCTGGAGTTGGGGTACATGAGGGGCCCAAGGTATCGTCTCTCTGCCCCTCCTGAGAAGCCTTCCCAGTTTGTTTCTCTTTTAGTTAGATTACAGAAAAATCATTATTCAGTAATGCCAGTGAAATTTACCTCATCACATTTTTCCAAATCCTAAAAATGTAGATACAAACATAATGGACAAAAGCAACTAATTTGTAGATAGAAGCCAATTCTGAGAAAATTATTCTGTCCTGTACATCATTTAGGAGAACCTATATGAGGGGGTTCCTAGAAGAAGTAGTCTGTTTTTCAACTTCAACCTCTTACTACATCTTACATACATCCCTGCTTCATTCCACAATATAGAAAATGACTTGGCTGAAAGTATGCAGGAAAACAGGACAACAAACATTCCCCGGATCTGCCCTAAAGAAGAGTCCTGGGAATATGAACCTAGAGCTTTCAGAGTGGAGAGAAGAGTCAGATTCAAGAAGGGAAGAGGGCAGCATGCTGACAACCATGCAGGAGGGGAGGCTGAGATGAAGGTGATGGGATGGTAAGATGGAGGGGGAGTACTGTGGAGAAGCCCCAGGTTAGAAAAGAAGGCAAGAAAACCTGGATGTTAGTTACTAACAGTGATCTCGGCTGTGCACTGCGGGCACCGCTGCCCTCTTACCGCCTCCTGAGCGTGCGATTTGCTCATGATGGTGAGCAGAGTCTGCAAGAGCACGTCCAGGAGGCTCTCCACCATCATCTCTACTTCCTCCATGACATCTGCCTCCTGGAGCGAGCAGTAAGAGAGCACACCGTTAGCACCAAGCCAGGCTGAAGTACAGCTGGCAGCACTTACTATGTCAGGTACATCAGCAGTAGTCTTCTGGATTCCCAACACCAAGCTCTCAGTCTCACCAACATGCAGTGTCAAGGAACCCAGGACAGTGGCTTTGACAGGAGGTGAGGCACAACTGCCACTGCTGCCCAGGCATGGTGGCTGGGGCCTTACCCTAACTCAACACCACCTGCAACTTCGAATCTCAAGCAGATACATTAATTTTGATATACAGGGCAGAAACAAAGATCCTGAGTTAAATGTTTTCTTTGATTTCCCTAGAATAGTCAGGAGAAGGCACAACTCTGCTGACACTTTTGGAAATGATAAAGTTTGAGAAATGGTGACAAATTCACACTACAGGGTGTGGCAGCAGTACCTTCACTAGTGCATAGCACTAATGCACAGAAGTAGCTCATCTTTCTGAGCACCCTGTTTTCTCCTCAGGGTTTTCCCCTTGGGTGCCCTCAATTTTTGCCAGCCTGGACTGCTGCCTAGATATGCCTGGGTCCACTTCTAGCTCCTCAGCTCTCTCCTTCGTGTTACAGGGTCCATTTGAAGGACTCCAGCCTCAGTGCATCTTTCTCTGGCCACCTCACAAAAACAATGAAGCATGTCTCTTCACTGAGGGCCACTTCCTAATTTAGGAAGAATCTGTTATCCTATTATAGACCTCTCACATTCATCTCAAATTCTGTAGCATGATTTTAATTATCTCACAAAGAGATTCCTGTTGCCCCTTGTCTAAGATGTTTATACTATCACTGGTCCTAGTGTCTATCCTTCACCCATCCATCAATCTATCATTCACTAAACATTTACCATGTGCCAGTCACTATTTGTGAACCTGAATATATAGAGGTGAACAAGAGAGATAATATCTCTGCTCTCATTGAGCTTCAATTTCATTGTTCCTCTACCCATCCATCCATTTTAACTATACTCTGTCCCATTCCACATGAAGAATTTGAGTAGCTCTTGGGACCAAAGTCATTTTTCCTATCTGTCGAACTGATGGTAACACTTACCAGTGATGTATCTTTGGGTAGTCATAAGCAACTCATTACACTGACTCTAGCCCCACAAACACAACCAAACCATCGCCTCCAGGTTTTTACTGGTTCCCACTCCTGTTCCATTCCTCCTCTTTTTTTGCTTCAATTTCTCTCCTTCCTTTAGCAATAAGCTGTCCCCCCCTCAATACAACCTTGGGCTACGAGTAGATCTTATGTGCTTGGTGTGGCTTCTCTGAGGCCTGGTGGGAAGAAGAGCTGCCAAGTCTTACCTGGAGCCAAGAGCAAATAATAGGGCCATTATCACCATCATAGTCACTCTCTGCCAAGCTAGACCCCTGTCACCAGATGGTACTTTGAGTTTGAACATCAGAGTATCCTATTGAGTCCCTGTCCCCTGTTCAAACAAAATATACTTTTTTTTTTAGGTGCCTCTCCCACTACATGTAGCTAGCCTATCCTTGTATATTCTTATCACCTGGTAACTGCCGTTCATTTTAAATGCATGTGAAATTCTATTCTCTAGCAACTTAATAAAATGGTATAATTTAAAAATCCATTTTTGTTTTACATTTCTTTCCTTATGCTTTCCTATCATTTCTGAATTTTCTATAAGTAATATGCCTTTCTTCTATTATCAAAAGTACATGAAATAAGTATCATTAAAATAAATTCCTACTCTCACCTGTGCCTGATTCATATCTCTTCTTCTCTCTTTCCCTACCTCAGTTCATCCCCGCCTACCACCGATTTCTTTCAAAAAGAAAAAATAAAGAGGAAAGAAAATGGGTAAAAGCAGTATCAGTTGAAACCCGACCCTTAAAGCACAATTCTACCATCCTCTGAGGCTCAGAGCTCTGGTGGGCAACATTAACCTCTTGTATGCCCTGACCTCATTTGGCACAGTATAGGAACGCCATATGGGTGGAATCAAGCTGTCAGGAAGCTAACAGAAGAGCCTGAATAAGCAAGCTACCTCTCAAGTCTGGGTCTGCCTCCCTGTGCTCATGCCTGAATATTCTCAGAAAACTCCCAAGAATGCAGAATTAAAACCTATTGATGGAAACAGCATGACACAGAATTGGGCTTTGTGGTACTACAGATAACTATATTTTTGGGTAGATTTGATAGTGCAACCTTTAAAAATAGCAAGAATACGTTGTACAGAGAAACCTGTTGGGAACACACAGGCCACCATTCACTTGGGCACCTTCCTGTCACTCATGAAAGCATCTGTGACTGAAAAGTGTACAAAGCGATCTTTGTTGGTCTGCCTCTGGCTAAACTAATACAAGACTAGGGAAGAGCTGAGCAGGGTGGAGTGGGTGTGGGGCTACTACCAGAGAGCTGGTCTTGACGATGGAGAAGATGCTGCCAAGAATTCCTGAGCAAATAAGCAGCTCTTTCTGCTGCCTCAGGTGAAGGTGAATGTGATGGAGAACCACAGGAAGCAGGATGCGGCGGGATTCTGGGAGAGAAAACACAAAGGTGAAGAAGCCTTTAGAGGAGAACTAGCTACTGCGGGAAGCCAGTGGCATTATAGGACCTAGCTATTCTCAAAGCAGGTGGGGTTGAGACTAGAGCAAAAGTGAAGGTAATCCCCTTACCTTACAAGGGCCTGAAAGCTCACTGCCTGGAAATTATAAGCCATCACATGACATTATTCTTCCATCTTTTCTTTGTTCTCATTTCAATACCAAGCATCCATGATATTTTGTGCAGGATGAATGTTAGGAGTCTGCTTCATTTGGAATGAAGTCTCTTTTTATTGGAGACAGGGTCCCATTCTGTCACCCAGGCTGGAATGCAGTGGCATGATCATGGCTCCCTGCAGCTTCAACTTTCTAGGATTGCTAGGGCAATCCTCCTACCTCAGCCTCCCACACAGATGGGACCACAGGTGTATGGCACCGCACTCGGATAATTTTTTAATTTTTTGTAGAGATGAGGTCTCACTATGCTGCCCAGCAAGTCTTGAACTCGTGGGCTCAAGCGATCCTCCCTCCTTGGCCTCCCCAAATGCTAAGATTACAGGTGTGAGCCACCACACCCGGTCCCAAATGAAATCTCTTTAATGAATAGACTCCAAATTAAAAGCACAGTTTACAGTGAAAATTCCATTTAAATGGTATACTTAGTATGAACTACACTGACTGAACTTGCAGGCTTGAAATGGATTATAGATTGTCCCTCTTTATGCCCTGGCTAGGTAGGTAGTCTGACACTTCCACCCCTGTGAGCATTTACCTTGCCACAGCCAACAGGCCTGCTTCCTTTCCCCCACAGCCTTGTGAGATTGCTGCTCAGTGTGTACACAGCAATGAACACAATTGAAGCACGACCTTTGTATTGTCACAAGACTTTGATAATTAGCCAACATTTATCACCAATCCCACTAAACACTTCAAATGATTTTCTTTTACTTTCTCCCAATGTTACCAGAATAGCACTTTCATCAGAAGGTGACTGTATTTAGAATCCCAAATTCAGGAAGGCTGTCCTACTTCAAGCTCCTTTATTAACTCATTCTGAGACCTCAGGCAAGTTAACTCCTCTCATGAGCTTTATTTTCCTCATCTGTAGAATGGGGTGTAAGGGCCTCTTCTATAATACATTTACTTCACAGGGGAGGTTAGGGGACAAGTGAAATGCAAATGTGAATGTGTTTCTGGCACCCTGTATTCCTACATGGTCAGTGATGGTGTGACTCTGCAGGTCCCATCATATCTGGCCAGCATGATTTAGTCAGATTATCAGTAACACAAACAAGCCATGGCATTTTGGATTTATCGTTCTTATCTGTCTTTAGTTAAGAGTTCCACATGAAATTCAGACAGAAAATCTTTTTCAGTCAAAGACAAATTACATGATATATAAGAGATTTGGGCCTGCCTTGTCAAATGCTTAGAATATGTTCAAACAGGATAGAATACTAGCTAGTCTAGATTTAAAAGGCTGCTTGAATAAAAAAAGTTGATACCACACTGTGTGGAAGAAAATACCAACATACTTAGTATTTGTAATAACCAATAGCTGCTTACAGAAAAAAACAGTGGTTTGTTACTAGAACCTGCTGAAGAAGAGACCAAACTTATACTTTGAGAATACCAGTGCTGGTTAAAGGACATCACTGGTAAAGAACCTTTTGCTTCAGGGAAGATGCTGCAACTCAGGCATTCAATGAAAGTGAGATGCAAACGAAATTTTGGCAGTGTCTGTCATCTAAAATCCAATTACATAGTCCAAGGCCACATAAGTATTAAGAAAATTTTTCTTAAGTGTTTGTGTGAAGCAGCAAGTACATGCAGAGATATTAGAAATAAAGTATGTCAGTGAGAGCAGTCTGCTGTTCCCCTTCCCACATATTTTGAAAGCATTTTTTTTTTTTTTTTTGAGACAGAGTCTTGCTCTGTCGCCCAGGCTGGAGAGCAGTGGTGCGATCTCAGTTCACTGCAAGTTCCGCCTCCTGGGTTCACGCCATGCTCCTGCCTCAGCCTCCTGAGTAGCTGGGACTACAGGCACCCGCCACCACGCCCGGCTAATTTTTTGTATTTTTAGTAGAGACGGGGTTTCACCGTTTTAGCCAGGATGTCTCAATCTCCTGACCTCATGATCCGCCCACCTCGACCTCCCAAAGTACTGGGATTACAGGCGTGAGCCACCACGCCCAGCTGAAAGCATTTTCTTTTAAGCAGTGCACAAAGCTCAAGTGTGTACAGTGGCCTTCAGTGACAGTGTGCCCAAACCATTAATAAAATCTTCAACATAGGAGCTGAAGAGAGAATTGTTTACCAGCATAAACAGTTACTGATCGAAAAAAGATGACTTTCTTGGTGGCAGCTTTACTACTACTAGCAATACCATACGCTGGCAGAGCTAAGTCAAAGGGAACACCTACTTAGTATTACAAATATGTGTAGCATTGGGCTGAGAAATTTTTGGTCTTATACTTTAAAAGTCAAACCTGGCCGGGTGCCATGTCTCACGCCTATAATCCCAGAACTTTGGGAGGCTGAGATGGGTGGATCATGAGATCAGGAGTTCGAGACCAGCCTGGCCAACATGATGAAACCCCATCTCTACTAAAAATACAAAAAAAAAAAAAAAAAAAAAAAAATTTAGCCAGGCATGGTGTTGCATGCCTGTAGTCCCAACTACTCGGGAGGCTGAGGCAGGGGAATCATTTGAACCTGGGAGGCAGAGGTTGCGATGAGCCGAGATCACGCCACTGGACTCCAGCCTGGGTAACAGAGCGAGACTGCATCTCATTTAAAAAAAAAAAAAAAAGTCAAACCTAAAAAATTAACCACCAAAATTATAAAAATTCTAATAATTGTTTTGCTGGTGTTTTGGATTTATTTTGGTGCCTCAGAAGTTTATCCTAGCACAATGATATTATATTTAAAGAATTAGGCTCATATTGATCTTAATATATGGCCATTGAGCATTTGGTTGTCCCTGCAAGGCAGAACTTGATCACATATGATGTGGCTTCAGGAACAAAACCAGAAGTTCTTCGTGAAAGACAGACTAGACTGCTAATATATTAGATTGTCCTGACCCTTTGGGGAGCATAAAGAGCTCCCTGTCTATTCCTCTCTCTAATCCTTGTTGGTTCTCCAAAGACTTTCGGAAAATGTATCGACTGGTATGGCAAGGAAACAAGAAAGCACAGGGTCCTCAGGGCCCCCTTTCAGGGCCCTTTTTTTTTTTTTTTGAGACAGTCTCGCTCTGTTGCCCTGGTTGGAGTACAATGGCATGATCTCAGCTTACCGCCACCTCTGCCTCCTGGGTTCAAGCAATTCTCCTGCCTTAGCCTCCTGAGTAGCTGGGATTACAGGTGCCCACCACCACGCCTGGCTAATTTTTTGTATTTTTAGTAGAGATAGGGTTTTACCCTGTTTGCCAGGCTAGTCTTGAACTCCTGACCTCAAGTCATCTGTAGGGCCTCTTTTATTTTCTTGGCTTATCCTTGTTTCCTTGAGATAGTCCCTTCTCTCTTCCTCTCCTTCCCTTCCTGAGTGTATGGCAAGCTCTGTTCTTGGAAGCTGTGGGCCTGGAGGCAGGGCCCTCATGAACAAGATTAGTGACCTTTTAAAAAAAGAGACCCCAGAGAGCTGCCTTGCCCCTTCTGCTATGTGTCAACACAGAGAGAAGACAGCTGTCTATGAACCAGGAAGTAGGCCTCACCAGACACTGAATCTGCTGGTGCTTTGATCTTAGACTTCCTAACCTCCAGAACTGAGAAAGTTTGTTGTTTACATGCCACCCAGTCTATGGTATTCTGTTACAGTAGCCTGAATGGACTCAGACACCACCCCAGTGACATGCCCGTATGTGTGGATTCCTAGGAATAAACTGTGAGTAAGACAGTAGGCCTAGGTCTTGGCTACATTCTCTATTATAGTTTACCAAAATATTCTGCATCTTAAGGGTCACTGGTTTCTTGCATAATGGTTGAGGAAACTGATCCTTTGATTATCACTTGGCTATCACCCCTAGAAGGAAGGAAAGGTGAGTCTGACTCTCATCCCAACTTGATTTACCTGAGAAAGAAAACAGGCGGCTATCCACTGTCCTGGCAATGGACTGCAGCTTGACCACGTCCATTGACTGCCCAATGTGCACAGTGCTGGGCATGCTCCCCAGTGTCCCTCTCACAAACTCTGCCACCTCTTGCACGGTGAACATTTGCAGCAGCTCGTCAAAGATGGTTGGGAAAGAATTGAGGAGTGCAGCCTGCAGAAGTAAATGAAGCTGTGGTTAGCACAGAATTAGGGTGTGTGTCTATCTTTCACACTCAGACAATGACACAAGGTGGTGAGAGGCTGAGAAGGCACTGTAGCATCTCTGCCTTAGGTGGGCTCCTCCCTGGCCACTGACTACAGCACTCAGGCATGGAGCAGGAAAAACCAAAAAGGAAACCAAAACAAGGTAATTTACTGGGATCCAGGAAATCTGAGGCTTTCATAAGTTGCATATAGCATTTGCTGGCAAAAGAATGGGGTATAAAGAAAAATCTGCTCAGTGTGGCTTAAGATCCACAGCTGTTTTTGTTCATAAAATGTATTTATATTTTTGTTCATCTCTATGATCAAGTTCTTAACTTTCCAATTTTGGTTCCAAACTCAAGAAAGTATGGCAGAGAGCTGAGTTCCTTCAAGCAGCATCAGCTGAACTCTGCTCACAGCCCTGCAGTCAATGATCCAGTTCTGAGAGCTGTACCATTTCCCCAGAACAGAGATTCTTATTTGCAACCATGAAATATGAAGGCTTCATAAATTATTTTTTTCCTGGTAGTTTCCTTATTTTGATGCCTGGTAGTCTCAAGAGTAAATTCAAGAGGATGAGAAATCTGTGTATTTGGTTAGCCATAAACTCTTGAGGACTGTTGACGTGGGCTTAGAGTTCAGCGACCTAGACACCCAAGCAAGGGGAGTGGGAGTGTGTATGTTAGGCTTTTCTTCTAGGATGTAAGCTCTGGTAGACCACAAGGTAGTTTCTTGAGAACAATCTGATAATAGAACAGTTCCAGAACCTTTGGGAGGCAGAGCACTATAGGAGAAAGAGAATGGGTTTTGGAATTAGACACGAGTTCAAATTCGAGCTTTACCACTTACCTGACACATAAACTTTGGCAAGTTAACCTAATTCTCTGTTTCCCCATCTATAAAATGGGGATGATGCTATTACTTATTTCTTGATGCTGGTATGAGGGAAATTTTTACATAAAGTTTCCAGTAGAGTGTCTGGAACACAATAGGCCTTTGATATATGCTGGTTCTCATGATTTTCTCTTGTGGAAGTGGAAGCAGCATGAAGACTTTTTTTCACTTCTCAGTCCCCTTATGCCATTAACTCAGGATTTACAAAGAGAAATGGAGTGCCACCTTGAGACAAAAAGGTGAGAACGCACCCTTCCCAAATGGCAGGCTGGGGAGGGAAGGCTGTTTTCCTGACTGCTCTGTCAGGCAACAGACACTGGCTTAGAGTGAGTGAAAATTTATGCCATGGAAAACAGGCTTGTGCTGTGGTTTTTATTCAGGCCAGGCCCAACTGGAGCACTTATATGAGTTCTATCTGCAGATTTATAACTCCTGGAATATTGAGGAGATTGTTTCACAGTAATTAGAACCAGAACAAAACATATAGTTAGCTGCTTAGATATAAAAAACAAAGGAGTGGTGAAGTAGGTGCTTTATAATCAATAACAAACAGTAACTCATTTGCTCTCTTAAATGGTGAAATGTCCTGTACTTAGACACCAGGACAGGACTTTCACACCCTGACATCTTCTAGTGGTCATAATCAAAGATATAAAGTCTAAGTGAATAATATGCATACGTGTGTGTGTGTATCTCTCTCTCTATATATATATACACACATATACATACACACACACACACACACACACACACATATATGTGAAACTCACGAAACATGAGCCTTGCACCAAAGAAGGTGGTCAGATTCTCACCCAGGTCTTAGCTGAGACCAGATCTAAGCTATTTATCTTGATGTAGTAGGAGTGTGCCACTCAATACAGGGCATTACTGTGTTACCAAGTTCCCAGAAAGCATATGTGCATTGCTTTGCTAGCTACCTCTAATCTCTCCGTATTCTGGCTGTGGGAGGGGAATGGAAGAGGAACAGGAGCAGCTTAAGGTACTTAGAAGGGGAGATCACAGGTGTCTTCCTTACAGAAGCACCTGGAAGCCTTGAGGTACTCCCTTATAGAGTTCCTTATAGACTCCCTTATAGAGTATATTTCCTTATAGAGTCAAGGAAGTCTTAAGGTACTCCCAGTTGATTACCTGTCCTCTGGGCTGAGAAACCTACAGGCAACTGGTATCAAGAGGCAACACAGAGGCAAGTGGAAAACAAAAATTTTTTTTAAATTTTTTGTTTTTTAATTTTAATCTTAAATGAGACAGTTTAAATATATACTTGGGCTAACAATATACTTGGCAGTGACTGAATGACTGGACATGAGAGAGGCTGTCTGATCTTTGCTTACAGGTTTTGGCGTAATATTTAGCTTCAAAAAGTTGAAGAATATAATCCATTACATAAAAATTCTGACATTCATTTTATAAGGAAAAATACTTCCCTTTTGACTGGGGTAATGAATTCTTGATTTGTTCTAGGGTAAGACTGTGTGGAAAGGTAACAGATTAGCTGGCCAGGCAGTTTTGTTCGTTTTCGAGACAGTGTCTTACTCTGTGGCCAGGCTGGAGTGCAGTGGTCCAATCACAGCTCACTGTAGCCTTAACTTCTTGGGCTCAGGTGATTGGCCAGGTAGTTTTAATATACGAAACCAAATTTTCTTCCCATACTGGTATTTCTAATATTGAATTTAATCTAATCTTTTTTTGAAGTTTCATTTTAATTAATTTATTTATTATACTTTAAGTTCTGGGATGCATGTGCAGAACGTGCAGGTTTGTTACATAGGTATACACGTGCCACGGCGGTGTGCTGCACCCATCAATCCGTCATCTACGTTAGGTATTTCTCCTAATGCTATCCCTCTCCTAGTCCCCCGATCCCCCCTAGGTGTGTATGTTCCCCTCCCTGTGTCCATGTGTTCTCCTTGTTCACCTCCCACATATGCCACATATGAGTGAGAACATGTGGTGTTTGGTTTTCTGCTCCTGTGTTAGTTGACTGAGAACGATGGTTTCCAGCTTCATCCATGTCCCTGTAAAGGACATAAACTCTTTGTTTTTTATGACTGCATAGTATTCCATGGTGTATATGTGCCACATTTTCTTTACCTAGTCTATGACTGATGGGCATTTGGGTTGGTTCCAAATCTTTGTTATTGTCAACAGTGCTGCAATAAACATCCGTGTGTGGCTGGGCGCGGTGGCTCATGCCTGTAATACCAGCACTTTGAGAGGGTGAGGCAGGTGGATCACCTGAGGTCAGGAGTTCAAGACTAGCCTGGCAAACAGGGTGAAACCCCATTTCTAATAAAAATATAAAAAATTAGCTGAACATGGTGGTGTGCACCTGTAATCCCAGCTACTCAGGAGGTTGAGGCAGGAGAATCGCTTGAACACGGGAGGTGGAGGTTGCAGTGAGCTGAGATCGC
>NW_012104388.1:434574-435699 GCF_000951045.1 Mandrillus leucophaeus | reverse complement strand
TGAACGCCCATTCACAATTGCTTCAAAGAGAATAAAATACCCAGGAATCCAACTTACAAGGACCTCTTCAAGGAGGACTACAAACCACTGCTCAACGAAATAAAAGAGGACACAAACAAATGGAAGACTATTCCATGCTCATGGATAGGAAGAATCCATATCGTGAAAATGGCTGTACTGCCCAAGGTAATTTATAGATTCAATGCCATCCTCATCAAGCTACCAATAACTTTATTCACAGAACTGGAAAAAACTACGTTAAAGCTCATATGGAACCAAAAAAGAGCCTGTATTGCGAAGATAATCCTAAGAAAAAGAACACAGCTGGAGGCATTACGCTATCTGACTTCAAACTACACCACAAGGCTACAGTAACCAAAACAGCATGGTACTGGTACCAAAACAGAGATATAGACCAATGGAAGAGAACAGACCCTCAGAAATAACACCACACACCTACAACCATGTGATCTTTGACAAACCTGACAAAAACAAGAAATGGGGAAAGGATTCCCTATTTAATAAATGGTGCTGGGAAAACTGGCTAGCCACATATAGGAAGCTGAAACTGGATCCCTTCCTTACACCTTAAACAAAAATTAATTCAAGATGGATTAAAGACTTAAATGTTAAACCTAAAACCATAAAATCCCTAGAAGAAAACCTAGGCAATACCATTCAGGACACAGGCATGGGCAAGGACTTCATGATTAGAACACCAAAAGCAATGGCAACAAAGCCAAAATTGACAAATGGGATCTAATTAACTAAAGAGCTTCTGCACAGCAAAAGAAACTATCATCAGAGTGAACAGGCAACCTACAGAATGGGAGAAAATTGTTACAATCTACCCATCTGACAAAGGGCTAGTATCCAGATTCTACAAAGAACTTAAACAAATTTACAAGAAAAAATCAAACGACGCCATCAAAATGTGGGCAAAGGATATGAACAGACACTTCTCAAAACAAGATATTTATGCAGCCAACAGACATGAAAAAATGCTCATCATCACTGGCCATCAGAGAAATGCAAATCAAAACCACAATAAGATACCATCTCACACCAGTTAGAATGGTGATCATTAAAAAGTCAGGAAACAACAGGTGCTGGAAAGGATGTGGA
>NW_012104388.1:432326-433914 GCF_000951045.1 Mandrillus leucophaeus | reverse complement strand
CTGGGGCCTGTCGTGGGGAGAGGGAGGGGAGAGGGAGGAGGGGGAGGGATAGCATTAGGAGATGCTATCTACTGTAAATGATGAGTTAATGGGTGCAGCACACCAACATGGCACATGTATACATACGTAACAAACCTGCACGTTGTGCACACGTACTCTAGAACTTAAAGTATAATAATAATAATAATAATAAAACAAAAACAAAAACAAAACCCAAGCCCTTTCCCATCTAGGCTTTTAAAGATTCTGTTTCCTCAGTCTGGAGTGCTCATTCCTTAACTCTTAACACTGACTTCAGCTCGGAGATCAACTCCTCGGAGAAGGTTTCCCAAACCCTTGATCTGAAGTAAACCCCCCTTTCCAGCTAGTCTGTTCCATTATCTTGTTTATTTACTTCATAGTACTCAACTATTTTTTTTTTTTTCTTGAGATGGAGTTTTGCTCTGTCACCCAGGCTGGAGTGCAGCGGCACGATCTTGTTTCACTGCAACCTCCGCCTCCCAGGTTCAAGCAATTCTTGTGCCTCAGTCTCCCGAGTAGCTTGGATTACAGGTGCATGCCACCATGCCCGGTTAATTTTTGTATTTTCAGTAGAGATGAGGTTTCACCATGTTGGCCAGGCTGGTCTTGAACTCTTGACCTCAGGTGATCTGCCCGCCTTGGCTTCCCAAAGTGCTAGGATTATAGGCGTGAGTCGACATGGCCAGCCAAGTTTTTTTTTTTTTTTTTTTTAAACTGACTTTGTAAGCCAAGGTTGGTGGCAACATTAATTAGAATTACGATAAATACATGTATTTATCTGTTTTATGTATATTGTATGTCTTTCCCCACTTGAATGAAAGTACTATGAAGCCCTAGCCATTTTTGTTTGGGCCCCTGCTGAAACTCCAGTGGTTAGTACAATGTCTGAAGCATGGCAGGTATCAAGCAACATTGACTGAATGATTAAACAAATTATTTTTAGGAGAAATCAACTTCTGTGCTGCCTTCTCCAGTATCCTTAAGCAATTATTTTTTAGGCTCACATAGAATCTTTTGCATTTAACTCAACTTTTATCCACTCAAAGATTGTTAGGTACCTGACAGGTGCTAGGGTTCTGAGAAGAAGATAACCCAGGCCCTTTCCTCACATGCCTCAGCACCCTGCCCTACACTTGTGTTCGTGCCTCCCCTTAGGACACTGCAGATATGTTCTTGAAGAAGATGGGCTGATTTTATTCATCACTGCATTTCAGCCCCTAGGACAGATGGTACTGCTCAGTAGACATTTGTATGAAAGAGGACAGAAAAGAACTTTGTAGCCTCAGATTTTTACAGAATGTGCAAAGAAGAAGCAGGGTAAATGCAAATCTGTGATTTGATTTTGCCCCTTCAGTCTGATAATGTTTGAGAAGACATTATGTTGCACCTGTTAAACATGTGGAAAAGGACAAAAACACAGGTCCAGTACTACTCTGTGCAGGTGATGTGATACTAAAAGAGGACAGAAATAAAGCAAAACTAATTTGCCTTTTTTTTTTTTTTTTTGCAGAAGCAGTAGCCATGAAAAGAAGTTACCAGACAGTGGAGTTAACTCAAAATGAGAACA
>NW_012104388.1:424167-431211 GCF_000951045.1 Mandrillus leucophaeus | reverse complement strand
TCTAGATCCTTGAGGAATCACCACACTGTCTTCCACAATGGTTGAACTAATTTACACTCCCACCAACAGTGTAAAAGTGTTCCTATTTCTCCACATCTCTCCAGCATCTGTTGTTTCCTGACTTTTAAATGATCGCCATTCTAACTGGTTTGAGATGGTATCTCATTGTGGTTTTGATTTGCATTTCTCTAATGACCAGTGATGATGAGTTTTTTTCATGTTTGTTGGCCATGTAAATGTCTTCTTTTGAGAAGTGTTTGTTCATCTCCTTTGCCCACTTTTTAATGTTTTTTTTTCCTTGTAAATTTGTTTAAGTTCTTTGCAGATTTTGGATGTTAGCCCTTTGTCAGATGGATAGATTGCAAAAATTTTCTCCTATTCTATAGGTTGCCAGCGGAGGCTGCAGAACAGCAAAGATTGTTGCTTATTTCTTCCTCTGGAAGCTTCTTCCCAGAGTGGCACCCACCAGATGCCAGCCACAGCTCTCCTGTATGAGGTGTCTGTCATCCCCTACTGGGAGGTGTCTCCCAGTCAGGAGGCATGGGGTTCAGGGATCCACTTAAGGAGACAGTCTGTCCCTTAGCGGAGCTCGAGCACTGTGCTGGGAGATCTGCCACTCCCTTCAGAGTCGGCAGGCAAGAACACTTAAGCCTGCTGAAGCTGTGCCCATAGCTGCCCCTTCCCCCAGGTGCTCTGTCCCAGGGAGATGGGAGTTGGATCTGTAAGCCCCTGACTGGGCTTGATGCCTTTCTTTCACAGATGCCCTGCCCAGAGAGGAGGAATCTAGAGAGGCAGTCTGGCTACAGTAGCTTGACAGCACTGTGGTGGGCTCTGCCCCCTCCAAAGTTCCTGTCAGCCTTTCTTACACTGTGAGGGGAAAACTGCCTTCTCAAGCCTCTGTAATGGTGGATGCCCCTTCCCTGACCAAGATTGAGTGTGCCAGGTCGACGTCAGACTGCTGTGCTGGCAGTGAGAATTTCAAGCCAGTGGATCTCAGCTTGCTGGGCTCCGTGGGGGTGGGATTCGCTGAGCTAGACCACTTGGCTTCCTGGCTTCAGCCCCCTTTTCAGGGGAGTGAACGGTTCTGTCTCGCTGGTGTTCCAGGTTCCACTGGGGTATGAAAAAAACTCCTGCTGCTAGCTCAGTGTCTGCCCAATCAGCTGCCCAGTTTTGTGCTTGAAACCCAGGGCCCTGGTAGCGTAGGCACCTGAGGGAATCTCCTGGTCTGCGGGTTGCAAAGACTGTGGGAAAAGCGTAGTATCTGGGCCGGAATGCACCATTCCTCAAGGCACAGTCTCTCCTGGCTTCCCTTGGTTAGGGGAGGGAGTTCCCTAACCCCTTGAGCTTCCCAGGTGAGGCGACACCCCACCCTGCTTCTGCTTGCCCTTCATGGGTGCACCCACTGTCTAGCCAGTCCCAGTGAGATGAGCCAGGTACCTCAGTTGGAAATGCAGATCATCTGCCTTTTGCGTTGATCTCACTGGGAGCTGTAGTCCAGAGATGTTCCTATTTGGCCATCTTGCCAGCCCTCTGATCCTAATTTAATCTTAATTCTTAGCCAAAGCTTCCTAGTTAATCCTACTGTTTTACAAATTATTTCATTCAACTTCTGGAATGGACAGAAGCTAATCTAAATTTTCCTTTTTCCTTTTTCTTTTTGGAGACAGTCTCACTCTGTTGCCCAGGCTGGAGTGCAGTGGTGCAATCTTGGCTCACGGCAACCTCCGCCTCCCGGGTTCAAGCAATTCTCCTGCCTCAGCCTCCTGAGTAGCCAGGACTACAGGTGCATGCTAATTTTTTCTATTTTTAGTAGAGATGGGGTTTCATCATGTTGCCCAGGGTGGTCTTGAACTCCTGAGCTCAAGCAATCCGCCCGCCTTGGCCTCCCAAAGTGCTAGGATTACAGGCGTGAGCCACTGTGCCCAACTTTCATTAATACAATGCTTAATCAGGAAATAAAATTCCCCATACATTCTGATTATCTCCTATGAATAAGATGTTCATAAAAAACTAAGTAGTATGTAGCTAAATAAATTTGGTCTAAAGACTGTTCACAAGAACAAATTTGTGCTTCATCTCCAACATAAAGCCACTGAGCTGTTTTACATCTGGCAGCTGAGGCACAGCCAGATTTGCAGTAAAAGCAGCATTTTGTTGTATCAGGTATTTCCTTATAAATCACCCCTTACCCAACACACATGATCCTGGCAGGGTTTCTTCATCTCTGAAAACCAGAAGACAAAGAAACCTCCCGCTGAGAAAGAGGAACCCAGCAGCAAAGCTTCCCTGCAGTGTGCGAACCTGAGTAAAAAGGAGTGTTTCTGAGTTTCTGCTGTCCAGACTGAGCACAAACCGGATGGACTGGAAAAGTTCTTGGATACTGGATCTGAATTGTTCCTCTTCCATTCCACAAGTGGCTCGTGAGTACAGGATCCGTGACTGTACAATGAACTTGAAAAGGTACTCCAAGGCCTGGAAAGTGTGGGAGAAAAAGTGATGGAGAGGTGTTGAAGATGGTCAGGAACTCACATAGCAGAAAACAAAGGACAAAGTAACAGCAGTTTCTATATCAAAATCAGGTGATGGACAGTTCTAACTATGGAGATAGATAGGCAGTTTATTTTTTAAATTTTTTTCTCAAATATCCAAATTGTCACTAAGCAGCAGCTACCTGCTTATTGAAAGAATCATTAAATAATTTCACAACTGTTTTCTGAGGTTCTGGAATTAAGGAGCCATAGACTGTTATAGAAATAGTTGAATTTAAGAACATTCAGAGTTTAAAAAATAAGTTTCTTTGTATTTTTTTTCAGGTCTGGAAATAAAAGGGTCACAAGGCAAGGATGTAAGAAACACTCAAGTTTACTGCAAGAAAGAAGTATCCTAAAGGACTCAGGAGTCCTCAGACTTAGGAGTCTCCTACATCTTTAAGATATAGCTGGGGCCTGACACAGTTCCTCCTTTTTCACCAGGGGTCACAGAAATCTGAAGAAAACTTGTCCCAGGCTGCACAGCAGCCGATAGGCCTGATACATCCGGTATCCACCCTCTTTCCACAAAGACATCTGCCATAAACAGTTCATAAACAGTATAAGATGAAGCTTCTGCAAAAAGTTTGGGAGCAGAATCTGATTCTGAGGAGTTCCTGACGCTTGGCCCATGCTTACAGAGTAATTTCCTTTTAAGAGAACACATTCAAGACCCAATACTATGTTTTCTAATTAAAAAAACAAAAAACCACAGATTTCCCAGACACTGAAAAGGAAGAGATAATGGAGAGAAACTTCTGCAATGCTGAAACAAACAGAAGTCAGGTACTTGAAACATAAACAGGAAACAATTCCTAAACTCCCTTTCATGATCTATCCAGCTGTTAGACGGTTTGGAAAAGCAGAACTTAATATTTTGTGGCCCATACAAAATTCAGTTGGCACTGGGGAACGCCAGTTTAGAAAATGTGTCATCCAGGGATTGTATCAGATGATTCTGTAGAAGAAATGAGTGTGTGGCCTCGTCTCCATAAATGCTACACCCTCTGTTCTAGTAGCTTTTTAATGCCTACTCTATAAAGAACTTGAAAAATCTGTTAGTTGTTAAACCCAGACACTTGCAGGCTGGACTCTGCCACTGCTCTAGTATGTCTATATTGCGGTGACTCTTCGGGCCCATGAAGCAGAAAGTATACGCTTCTGAGCCAGCTTCATTTATTAGGTCATGCCAGTTTGAAGTCACTGAAGTAGGACGTATTTTCTATTAAAATAAAGAAAATAAACGTGTACATTTTCCAAACGAAATGGCTAGGTAGCAGGTCTGACCTTTCCCTTTAGGTACTTTGGTTTTGTATGATTAACATGGCTTGCTGGGCTCAGCAGAGGACAAAAGAGGGACAGGGTCAGGATTGACACTCTGGAATCCTTAGAGGTAGGGATTAGAATCCCTATAGGTAAAAGATAGAATAGATCTTGGAGCAGCCTAAAAAAGCCAGGATTGCTTCCTCAGTTAAGTCACACAGAAAATAAAAAGCATGCTAAGACCTGGAAAGATTCACCAAAAATGTATTATGCATAGAAGTAGAACATGAACTTATTGAGCATCCTACTATCATATGCCCAAGCCCCAGAAGATGCAGGAAGGATTGGTAATTACATGGAGCATTGGAAATAAAGACAGTAAAATAAACTAATTTTTTTTCTGAAAAGTGTAATTTTAGGACACCTGAGAGGTAGGCAAATCTAATTATGTGCTCCATACTACTCTTCTAATTTTAAAAAGTTTTTTTGTTTGTTTGGTTTTTAAGTTTGAAACAGCTACCACAAGAGATGTAATGACTGGCATGAAACATTTGCCAGTTTCAGGGAGGCAGAACTAGACAGCAAAGTGACTTGCACTTTTTGGGCATGAGAGCTTGCTTCCTCTATTAGGTTACACAATATAAGACAACTAGCAGAGGAGCACAAGGCTGATGTCAGAGAAGTCTCCATGCAAACCCGGATGAGGACATGGAAAATAAAGCCACCTCCAGTCATTCCGTCAGTACCTGACTTCCCTCTTCCCCACTCCTCTTGAATCTCTTGAATTTTTGGATCAGTACCATCTTGATCAGGACCAGGTGATGCTGGCCACCTCTGACAGATTCAACTGGGGAAGGAGAGTGGGGCAGTGGAGTGGAATAGAAGGTGAGAGGTGGAGCCTGTGGAATTTGTTCAAGCTTTAAAGGTGCTCCGATTACTGTGTAGAGACAATGGAGCACTTAACTGTGGCTCAAGCAGCTGCCCTGTCCATTTTTGCTTAAGTTAATAAACCTGTAAGAAAAGAGATCCTAAAAGTTATTACCATGTTTGTATCACCAAGAAGATCCACCGTGCCCTCTCTTTCCTCCTTGTGGCTACCTGCTAAGGAACTGATACAGCTCAGCATGGAAAAGTGTGCTGTTGTTTTAGAATGCCTTGTGAAGAGCCACCCTAAAACCCACAACGACACCCCTCCATGCCTCTCACATTGTGAACAAACAATAAAACCAAGTAAGAAATAATGAACTTTTTATTTTCACCTTCTTCAACAGAACTTTTTTTAAGGTCATGATTCTGAAGGTAAAAGGAAGAGATAAGGTTATGAGTGGAAAGATATATTGAATCAAAAGTATTAAGGAAGAAGTTTCCTGGTTCATGGCTTTTGATACTGGAATGAGAAGTATCAGGCCAGGAGCATGCATCCTATGAAGAAGGAGGAAAACAGGATTAGATGGAAACTTACTAATTTGGTGAAGGAGACATGTAAACTGAAATCAGATAAAGAAGAGGAAATGAACTGATAAAACCTTAGTGTTGGATATATTACAGAACAAGTGTGAAATGGTGAGAACAAATATGAAAACACCTCAGAAAAATGCTCCCCGAAAGGGAATTCTTCCTTCTCCCTACCCAAACCTTATCTTTCCCAGAATTCTGTACCTCCATAAATGGCCTTGCCATCAACTCAGCTGATTTAGCAAAGACCCCTTAGAAACAGTCACAGTTCTCCCTTATTATCATCTTCTACATCCAATCTAGCATTTGAAAGCCCTTGCTTTAGCCACATCAATTGCCTTTTGGTTCCTTAAAAATCCAAGCTCTTGGGGCCCGGTGCAGTGGCTCATCCCTGTAATTCCAGGACTTTGGAAGGTGGAAGTGGGTGGATCACCTGAGGCCAGGAGTGGCTCACTAGAACACACAGTGTAGAGAAGACGTTAAATGACCCGATGGAGCTGAAAACCATAGCACAAGAACTACATAACACATGCAGAAGCTTCACTAGCCGATTCGATCAAGAGGAAGAAATGGGATCAGTGATTGAAGATCAAATGAATGAAATGAAGTGAGAAGTTTAAGAGAAAAAAGAATAAAAAGAAATGAACAAAGCCTCCAATAAATATGGGACTATGTGAAAAGACCAAATCTATGTCTGATTGGTGTACCTGAAAGTGACAGGGAGAATGGAACCAAGCTGGAAAACACTCTTCAGGATATTATCCAGGAGAACTTCCCCAACCTAACAAGGCAGGCCAACATTCAAATTCAGGAAATACAAGGAACACCACAAAGATACTCCCCAAGAAGAGAAACTCCAAGACACATAATTGTCAGATTCACCAAAGTTGAAATAAAGGAAAAAATGTTAAGGGCAGCCAGAGAGAAAGACTGGGTTACTCACAAATGGAAGCCCATCAGACTAACAGTGGCTCTCTTGGCAGAAACTCTACAAGCCAGAAGAGAGTGGGGGCCAATATTTAACATTCTTAAAGAAAAGAATTTTCAACCCAGAATTTCATATCCAGCCAAACTAAGCTTCGTAAGTGAAGGACAAATAAAATCCTTTACAGACAAACAAATGCTGAGAGATTCTGTCACCACCAGGCCTGCCTTACAAGAGCTCCTGAAGGAAGCACTGAATGTGGAAAGGAACAACTGGTACCAGCCACTGCAAAAACATGCCAAATTGTAAAGACCATTGATGATAGGAAGAAACTGCATTAACTAACGAGCAAAATAACCAGCTAACATCATAACGACAGTATCAAATTCACACATAACAATACTAACTTTAAATGTAAATGGACTAAATGCTCCAATTATAAGACACAGACTGGCAAATTGAATAAAGAGTCAAGACCCATCAGTGTGCTGTATTCAGGAGACCCATCTCGCATACAGAGACACACATAGGTTCAAAATAAAGGGATGGGGGAAGATCAACCAAGCAAATGGAAAACAAAAAAAAGCAGGGGTTGCAATCCTAGTCTCTGATAAAATAGACTTTAAACCAACAAATATCAAAAGAGACAAAGAAGGCCATTACACAATGGTAAAGGGATCAATTCAACAAGAAGAGTTAACCATACTAAATATATATGCACCCAATACAGGAGCACCCAGATTCATAAAGCAAGTCCTTAGAGACCTACAAAGAGATTTAGACTCCCCCACAATAATAATGGGAGACTTTTAACACCACATTGTCAACATTAGACAGATCAACGAGACAGAAAGTTAACAAGGATATCCAGGA
>NW_012104388.1:417398-424117 GCF_000951045.1 Mandrillus leucophaeus | reverse complement strand
TGGAGCTACCCAGCAATACAAAGGGCTGCCTTGTCAGGGAACCTGTCCCAGCAGGAATGCTGACAATGGTCACGACCATGGAAGACCACAGTTCTTCCTAAGGCCACAATTTTAAGATTATCTTCCTCTGAACAAATCCACATACAGTGCATCTACTCAGCTTTTTTTACTTAAAACAGTTCAAAAAATGAATGCTTAGTAACTACCAAAAAACAGAACACTATTAGAGGATCTTAATTCAATCAACATTGCCACCAACATTGGCTTAGAAGGAGTTACTATACTTTAGCCAGTGGTAGAAAGGACTGATACTATGGGTAAGAAATCAGGCAGGGGAGGATGGCCAGGAGCCATGTGCATATCATCTCTCCCTCCTTCTTTAAAATTACCAGGAATAAAGGTTTTCTGGGACAAAATCAAGGTAAAGAAAGAGAAATTATGTGGATCAAGACAGTAATTCCTGAAAGCAGGCCAGGTACTGCGATGTCAACATTTGTCCTGCACATTATATCATTGAGATTACTCACAAATAATTGCATGAGTGGGTCTCTTATGTATGAAGAGGTTAGTACATTACCCGCATGGCTTCTTGAATGTGGTCCTGTCGAATCAGTTCTGCTGAGCAGTCCATATACCACTTCAAACAGCGGATGAGCTCCCTGGGAAAGAGAACAGTTCCAGAAACCCCACTTTAATTCAAAAGTAATGCAGACTGAAATGTTTGTAGCCCTGAATTAGGCAAATAGGATATAATATTCTGCTGATAAGCTAGAAAGGAGTGGCAGATCCATTATAGCTTTGGAATATTCAGGTCATCTGAGAACAAACAACACCCTTTGTCCATAGGAGTTGCCACATTTTAAACAGCAATTAAAATAACTTTTCCCCACTATCTCTGACATATATTTCTTTTTGATTACAAGAAAGTTTCCACCCAAGTCTGGGCAACATGGTGAAACCTTATCTCTACAAAATAATACAAAAATTAGCCAGGCATGGTGGTGCACGCCTGTAGTCCCAGCTACTCAGGAGGCTGAATCAGGTGGATCAATTGAGCCCAGGAGGTAAAGGCTGCAGTGAGCCATGACTGTGCCACTGCACTCCAGCCTGGGCAACAGAACAAGATCTCATCTGAAAGAAAAAAAAAATAGTTTTCCTAAAGACCTGGACTGGATGTGTATATTTTTATTTTGTCTTAAATTGCCAGGTTTTCAGAACATCTGACACCAGCTAGTAAATAGTAGACTCTGAATAAAAGTATGTAGTCCCAGGAGTCCCTATTCACAACTCCTGCTCTATCCCATCTATCTTATTTCCTTAGGACTAAGTCATCTGAATGGAATGAGATTACTGGGTCAGAAGGTCTGCATATTTATATGGCAACAGAGCACAGAGGTCAGGAGTATAGGCCAGGGATATTCTGGAGCCTATCAATATCTAGTTTTGTATCATTGAATGAGTTATTTAATCCCCTGTGTCTCGTTCTCTTCAATGAAAATATGGGGAAATGGTACATCTCAAAGTTATTGTAAACACTAATAGAATGACGCATATAAAGCACATAGTACAGTCCACTCTCCAAAGTGACATTAAAGTATCAGAGTTCCAGTGACTCCATAGCCTTGCCACCATTGGGTTTTATTTATATTTTCAATAATTATGCTAATTTCGCATAAGAAAATGGTGATTTCTGGCTGGGTGTGGTGGTTCATGCCTGTAATCCCAGCACTCTGGGAGGCTGAGGTGGGTGGATCACAAGGTCAGGAGTTTGAGACCAATCTGGCCAACATAGTGAATCCCCATCTCTACTAAAAATACAAAAAATTATCTGGGTATGGTGGTGTGTTCCTGTAATCCCAGCTACTTGGGAAGCTGAGGCAGGAGAATCATGTGAACCCAGGAGGCAGAGGTTGCAGTGAGCCAAGAACAGGCCATTGCACTCCAGCCCAGGCGACAGTACAAGACTCTGTCTAAAAAAAAAAGAAAGAAAGAAAGAAAGAAAGATGAAAGAAAGAAAGAAAGAAAGAAAGAAAGAAAGAAAGAAAGAAAGAAAGAAAGAAAGAAAGAAAGAAAGAAGGAAAGAAAGATATAAGGAAAATGGTGATTTCTTATTGCTTTAATGGTCTTATTTATTTTTTTCTTTGAGACAGACACTTGCTCTGTCAACCAGACTGGAGTGCAGTGGCGCGATCTCAGCTCATTGTAACCTCTGCCTCCAGGGTCCAAGCAATTCTTGTGTCTCAGCCTCCCAAGCAGCTGGGATTACGGGAAGGGGAGGATGCACCACCATGCTTGGCTGATGTTTGTATTTTTAGTAGAGATGGGGTTTCACCACGTTAGCCAGGCTGGTCTCGAACTCCTGGCCTCAAGTGATCCACCTGCCTCAGACTCCCAAAGTGCTGGGATTACGGGTGTGAGCCACTATGTGTGGCTTGCTTTAATGGTCTTAGATAACCTGTGTTTCTCATATTTGTTTACTAGTTATATAAACTCCTTTATGAACTGTCTTTTTATATTCTTTGACATTTTTTTGTGGGTGCTATTTTAGCTATTCAAATGTTTCTCATGGAAAAAACAAGACATTTTTAGCAGCTTTACCATCATTTCCTAGAAGTAAAAGTATAGCAACTATGTAACAAACTATAGTTTGAAATATCAGCTGAAAGCCCACAGCTAACATCAAACATAATGGTAGAAGACTGAAAGCTTTTCATCTAAGATCAGAAACAAGATAAAAATGCTCGTTTTTGACATTTTTATTCAACATAGTACTGGAAGTCCTAGCCAGTAACATTAGGCAAGAAAAAGAAATAAAAGACATTCAAATTAAAAAGGAAGAATAAAATGCTCTGTTTTCAGATGATACAATCTTATATGTAGAACACCCTAAAGAATCCCCCCAAAAAACCTGTTAGAACTAATAAATAAATTCAGTAAAGTTGCAGGACACAAAATCAACACAAAAAATAAAATACATTTCTACATGCTAAAAATGAATAATCTGAAAATGAAATTAAGACAACAATTCCATTTACAAGAGCATCAAAAAGAATGAAATACTTAGGACGTATGTAAGGAGACAAAAGAGTTTTATACATGTTGCTTAAAGAAATAAAAGATAGCAATAAATGGAAATACATCTTATATTCATGAATTAGAAGGTTTAATATTGTTATTAAAGATGTAAATGCTACCCAAAGTGATCTACAGATTTAATGCAATCCCTAACACAATTCCAACGGTATTTTTTGAAGAAAAAAAAAAGTCCATCCTAATATGGAATTACAAGTGACCTGGAATAGCCAAAAGCATCTTGAAAAAGAGGAACAAAATTGCAGTCTCACACTTCCTGATTTCAAAACATCACAAAGCTACAGCAATCAAAACAACGTTGAATTAGCATAAAGACATATTTATAAAACAATGGAAAAAAATAGGCCAGAAATAAAGCCTCACATATATGGTCAAGGGGCCAAAGTACCACCCTTTTGACAAGGATGACAAGGCCATTCAGTGGGGAAAAGACAGCTTCGATAAATGGAACTGGGAAATTGGATATCCACATGCAAAAAGAATGAAGTCAGACACTTATCTTACACAATATACAAAAATTAACTCAAAATGGATCAAAGACCTAAATGTAAAGGCTAGAATTATAAAACACTTAAAAAAAAGACAGGTGAAAGCTTCATGACATTAGGCAATGATTTCTTGAAAATGACACCAAAAGCACAGGCAACAACAAAAAACAAGGTGGACTACATCAAAAATTTAAAAACTTCTGTGTCTCAAAGGACAAAATCAACAGAGTGAAAAGGTAACCAAGTGACTGGGAAAAATATTTATAAATCATATAACTGATAAGGGGTTAATACTCAGAATATATAAACAACTCCTATAACTCAACAATAAAACAAATAACCTCTTTTAAAAAAAATGGGTGAAGGACTTGAATAGACATTTCTCCAAGGAAGATAATTAGGGAAACACAAATAAAAAACATAAAGAAATATCACTTTACACCCATTAGGGTGGCTACTATCAAAAAAAACCCCAGAAACCAGCCTGGCCCTCAGTGGCTCTGGAGGAAAGGTGAGTGAACTATTAAGGAGCAATTTGCTCTTACCAATGGCCTCTGGAACCCTGACAGAAGGAGAACCCTCAACTACCACAGATACTTGAGTTGGCAGGGAGAGCTGCTTAGAGAAGTGGTAGGGGTAGCAAACCAGCTGATGTGGAGCCCAGGGGTGTTGGTGTGGGAGTGTCTGCAGTGGTGCACAGCCAGGGATGGTCATCCCCTTAGGCTTGACTTGCTCCCATGGGAGACTTCAGCCCTAGGGGAACTGTTGGTCTTGAACTCTACAGAGCGGTCTTGCTCATCAGATGGGGCTGGTCTATCCTGAGCACTCCTTGATCGGCTGGCCTCTCCTGGGGCCCAAGTCTGGCCATACCTGCTTGCAGGGCAGCCTCAGGTGACCTGTGGGCCTCACATCATAGTTTCTACACAGACCATGCTTGACGGTGGGGAGAGCTCCATTGCAGCGACCCTATGCCACGCACCAGCCCGCATGCCCCCTCCCCATACTGCAGGTTCCCCAGGACCCATGGCAACTCTCCACAATGCTTTACTGGCTTGTGTCTGCACTGGCAGGTTTTGCTTTCCTTTTTCCATTAAAAAGTGGGCTAGCATGTAGGAGTGCAGCCTGCCCCCTGCTCCCACCACCACTGCAGATAGAGCCTTGGTGGGCACAGAGCCAGCCAGCCCTGCCCCTGCCAGTGCCCCACCTTTGCCCTAACACTGTGCAGAGAATAGCAGATCCTCCCCTATCCTGAGTGACCACTTCTGCTTGCAGGACACAGAGAAAGCACCCAGACCTTCAGTGTCCCAACCCTGCGCCATCACCACCTCTACTGTGACTGTGCAAAAGTTGCCAGCAGGGGCCCCAGCTCTGCCCAGCTGTGCTGCCTCTGCCACCTTGGTCAACACATGCAGGGAGGCAGGTACCCCGGCACCAGCACCTGCTAGCACTCTGCCACAGGTGACTCTGCCACAGCTGCTGTACCCACTGCTGCTGGCACATGTGAAAGGGGATAGATCCAGCTGTCACTGCACTATGAAATACTTTGGCTTACACCACCCAGCCAAAGTGAAATGGCCAGCAGTCTGGGAGCATCTCAGCCTACCCAGTACAGTGGATTCCTAACCTTGAGGAGCCAGAGAACAAAGTTGGGGCCCAATACAAGTCTCCAAGTTGTGTTAGAGTGCACAGTCCAGGAGTTAGGGAGTTGAGCACTGACCCCTAAAATGTTCCAGAAATGAATCCAGCTGGCTGAATCCACCTTACACCACAATCAAACACTCAAGGTCATCAAATAGGATAAAAGGAAAAAAAACCCAAAACTCATCCAAAGGACAGCAACCTCAAAGATTGAAGAGTGACAAGCCCACAAAGACGAGAAAGAACCAGCACAAAGACCCTGGCAACTCAAAAAGCCTTCTTTCCTCCAAATGATTGCATCACCTCTCCAGCAAGGGTTCTGAACTGGGCTGAAAGGGCTGAAATGACAGAAATAGAATTCAGAATATGGATAGGAATGATGATCATTGAGCTACAGGAGTATGCTGAAAGTTAATCCAAGGAAGCTAAAAATCATGATAAAACAATGCAGGAGCTGACAAACAAAATAGCTAGTATAGAAAAGCATGTAACTGACCTGACAGAGCTGAAAAACACTCTACAGGAATTTCAGAATGCAATTGCAAGTATTAACAGCAGAATAGACCAAGTTCGGGAAAGAATCTCAGAGCCTGAAGACTGGCCTTCTGAAATATGACAGTCAGACAAGAACAGAGAAAAAAGAATGAAAATGAATGAACAAAACCTCTGAGGAATATGGGATTATGTAAAGATACCAAGTCTACAACTCACTGGTGTCCTTGAAATAGACGGGGAAAACAGAACCAACTTAGAAAACATATTTCAGGATATCATCCATGAAGACTTCCCCAACCTAGCTAGAAAGGCCAACATTCAAATTCAGGAAATGCAGAGAACCCTAGTAAAATACTTGACAAGAAGATCATCTCTAAGACACATATTCATCAGATTCTTCAAGGTCAAAATGAAAGAAAAAAGTATTAAAGGCATTTAGAAAGAAGGATCAGGTCACCTACAAATGGAAGCCCATGAGACTAAAAGTGCACCTCTCAGCAGAAACCCTACACATAAGAAGAGACTGGGGGCCAATATTCAACACTCTTAAAGAAAAGAAATTCCAACAAATAATTTCATCTCAAACCAAACTAAGCTTCATAAGCGAAGGAGAAATAAGATCCTTTTCAGACAACCAAATGTTGAGGGAATTTGTTACCACCAGACCTGCCTTATAAGAGCTCCTGAAGGAAGCACTAAATATGGAAAGAAAAGACCATTACCAGCCACCACAAAAACACACAAGTACACAGACCAGTGACAATATAAAGCAATTACATAAACAAGTCTGTAAAATAACCAGCTAACATCATAACCGGATCAAATCCACACATATCAATACTAACTTTGAATATAAATGGACAAAATTTTCCATTTAAAAGGCATAGAGTGGCAAGCTGGATAAAGAACCATGACCCATTCTCAGCAAACTATCGCAAGAACAGAAAACCAATCACTGCATGTTCTCACTCATAGGTGGGAACTGAACAATGAGATCACTTGGAC
>NW_012104388.1:402977-417348 GCF_000951045.1 Mandrillus leucophaeus | reverse complement strand
GGGGGAGGGGGGAGGGATTGCATTGGGAGTTATACCTGATGTAAATGGCGAGTTGATGGGTGCTGATGAGTTGATGGGTGCAGCACGCCAACATGGCACAAGTATATATATGTAACAAACCTGCACGTTATCCACATGTACCCTAGAACTTAAAGTATAATAATTAAAAAAAAAAAAGAAAGAAAGAAAAAAAAGAACCATGACCCATTCATATGCTGTCTTCAGAGAGACCCATCTCACATGCAGTGACACAAGTAGGCTCAAAATAAAGGGATGGAGAAAAATCTACCAAGCAAATGGAAAACAGAAAAACAGTAGGGGTTGCAATGGTGATTTCAGACAAAACAGATTTCAAACCAACAAAGATTACAAAAGACAAAGAAGGGTATTACATAATGTTGAAGAGTTCAACAAGAAGACTTAACTCTCCTGAAGCACATATGCACCCAACACAGGAGCACCCAGATTCGTAAAGCAAATTCTTAGAGGCCGTCACAGAGACTTAGACTCCTACACAATAATAGAGGGAGACTTCAACACCACACTGACAATATTAGACGTATCATCAAGACAGAAAATTAACAAAGATATTCAGGACCTACACCGGCACTAGATCAAATGGACCTGACAGACATCCTACAGAACTCTCCACTCAAAAGCAACAGAACATACATCTGTCTCATTGCCATATGGCATATAGTCTAAAATTGACCACATAATTGGGACACAAAACACTCCTCAGCAAAATCACTGAAATCATACTCTCTCAGACCACAGCACAATCAAATTAGAAATCAAGACTAAGAAATTCACTCAAAACCATAAAATTACATGGAAATGGAATAACTTGCTCCTGAATAACTTCTGGGTAAATAATGAAATTAAGGCAGAAATCAACAAGTTCTTTGAAACCAATTAAAATAAAGATGCAATATACCAGAATCTCTGGGACACAGGTAAGGCAGTGTTAAGAGGGAAATTTATAGCACGAAATGCCCAAATCAAAAAGTTAGAAAGACCTCAATTTAACAGCCTAACATCAGAACTAAAAGAACTAGAGAACCAAGAGCAAACCAATCCCCAAACTAGCAGAAGACATGAAATAACCAAAATCAGAATTGAACTAAAGGAGATTGAAACACAAAAAACCATTCAAAAGATCAATGAATCCAGGATGATTTTTTGAAAAAAATAAAATAGACTACTAGCTAGACGAATAAAGAAGAAAAAAGAGAATATTCTAATAAATACAGTCAGAAATCAAAAAGGGGATATTCCCTTTGACCCCCACAGAAATACAAATAACCATAAGAGAATATTATGAACACCTTTATGCACACAAACTAAAAAATCTAGAAGAAATAAATAAATTCATGGACACAAACACTCTCTCCCAAGAGTGAACCAGGAAGAAATGGAATCCCCAAGCAGACCAATAATAAACTCTGAACTTGAGTCAGTAACAGCCTACCATCACCATCACCACCACCACCACCAGCCCAGGACCAGACAGATTCACAGCCGAATTGTACCAAATGCACAAAAACATGAGGCCAGCAGCTGGGCATGGTGGCTTATACCTGTAATCCCAGCACTTTGGAAGGTCGAGGCAGGCAGATCAAGAGGTCAGGAGATCGAGACCATCCTGGCCAACATGGTGAAACCCTGTCTCTACTAAAATACAAAAAAAAAAAAAAAAATTAGCCAGGCATGGTGGTACACACCTGTAGTCCCAGCTACTCAGGAGTCTGAGGCAGGGGAACCACTTGAACCCAGGAGGTGGAGGTTGCAGTGAGCCAAGATGGCACCACTGCACTCCAGCCTGGCGAAGCGCAAGACTCTGCCTCAAGAAAAAAAAAAAAAAAAATGAGGCCAGCATCATTCTGATACCAAAACCTGGCAGACACACAACAACAGCAAAAAGCTACAGCCCAGTATCCTTGATGAATATTGATGCAAAAATCCTGAACAAAATACTGGTAAACCAAATCCAGCAGCACATCAAAAAGCTTTTCCACTACAATCAAGTAGGGTCAAGTAGGGTTTATTGGCCGGGCGCAATGGCTCAGGCCTGTAATCCTAGCACTTTGGGAGGCCGAGGTGGGCAGATCAACTGAGGTCAGGAGTTCAAGACCAGCCTGGTCAATATGATGAAACCCCATCTCTACTAAAAACACAAAAATCAGCCGGGTGTGGTGGCATGTGCCTGTAGTCCCAGCTACTTGGGAGGCTGAGGCAGAAGGATCGCTTGAACCCAGGAGGTGCAGGTTGCAGTGAGCCAAGATGGCACCACTCCACTCCAGCCTAGGTGACAGAGTGAGACTCTGTCTCAAAATAAATAAATAAATAAAACGTAGGCTTTATCTTTGGGGTACAAGGTTGGTTCAACATATGCAAATCAATAAATGCGATTCATCACATAAACAAAACTAAAGACAAAGCCCCCTTATCTCAATGGATGCAAAAAAGGCTTTTGCTAAAATTCAATATCCCTTCATGTTAAAATCTCTCAATAAACTAGGTATTCAAGGAAGATGCCTCAAAATAATAAGAGCCATCTATGATACACCTATAGCCAACAACACACTGAATGGGCAAAAGCTGGAAGCATTCCCCTTGAAAACTGGTATGAGACCAGGATGTGCTCTCTCACAACTCATATTCAACACAGTATTGGGAGTCCTGGCCAGGGCAATCAGGCAAGAGAAAGAAATAAAAGGCATCCAAATAGGGTGACAAGAAGTAAAACTATCCCTCTTTGCACACAATATGATCCTATAGCTAGAAAACCCCACAGCCTCAGTCTAAAAGCTCCTTAATCTGATAAACAATTTCAGCAAAGTCTCTGGATACAAAATCTACGTGCAAAAATCACTAACATTACTATATGCCAACAACAGTCAAGCCAAGAGCCAAATCAGGAATGCAATCCCATTCACAATTGCCACAGCACACACAAAATACCTAGGAATACAGCTAACCAGGAGGTGAAAGATCTCTACAAGGAGAACTATAAAACACTGTTCAAAGAAATCAGAGATGACACGAACAAATGGTAAAACATTCCACACTCATGGATAGGAAGAATCAACATCATTAAAGTGGCCATCCTGCCCAAAGCAATTTATAGATTCAGTGCTATTCCTATTAAACTACCATTGTTATTCTTCACAGAACTAGAAAAAAAATTGTTTTAAAATTCATATGGAACCAAAAAAGAGCCTGAATAGCCAAGGCAATCCTAAGCAAAAAGAACAAAGCTGGAGGCATTATGCTACCTGACTTCAAACTATACTACAGGGCTACAGTAACCAAAACAGCATGGTACAAAAACAGACACGGTGGGTGGATCACGAGGTCAGGTGATCGAGACCATCATGGCTAACATGGTGAAACCCCATCTCTACAAAAACACAAAAAATTAGCCAGACATGGTGGCAGGTGCCTGTAGTCCCAGCTACTTGGGAGGCCGAGGCAGGAGAATGGTGTGAATCCGGGAGGTGGAGCTTGCAGTGAGCCAAGACCGTGCCACTGCACTCCAGCCTGGGTGACTTAGCAAGACTCCATCTCAAAAAACAAACAAACAAACAAAAACCAAAAAAACCCCCCAAAAAACCAGACACATAGACAAGCAGAACAAAATAGCGAGCCCAGAAATAAGGCTGCATACCTACAACCATCTGATCTTTGACAAAGCTGACAAAAACAAGCAATGGAGAAAAGGGCTCCCTATTCAATACATGGTGCTGGAATAACTGGCTAGCCATATGCAGAGTATTGAAACTGGACCCCTTCCTTACACCACATACAAAAATCAACTCAAGGTAGATTGAAGACTTAAATGTGAAACCCAAAACTATAAAAACCCTGGCAGACAACCTAGGCAATACCATTTTTGACACAGGAATAGGCATAGGTTTCACAACAAAGCCGGAAGTAATTGCAACAAAAGCAAAAATTGACAAATCAGATCCAATTAAGCTAAAGAGCTTCTGCATAGCAAAGGAAACTATCAACAGAGTGAGCAGACAACCTATAGAATTGGAGAACATTTTTGCAAATTATGCATCTGATAAAGGTCTAAGATCTAGCAACTATAAGGAACTTAAATTTATTTTTTAAAAACCCCAAAAGACCCCATAAAAAAGTGGGCAAAGGACCTGACTTTTCAAAGGCCAACAATCATATGAAAAAGGCTCAACATCACTAATCAGAAAAATGCAAATTAAAACCACAAGATACCATCTTGCACCAGTCAGAATGGCTATGATTAAAATGTCAAAAAAGAACAGATGCTGGTGAGGTTGCAGAGAAAAATGAATGCTTATATACTGTTGATGGGAGTGTAAATTAGTTCAACCATTGTGGAAAGCAGTGTGGCAATTTCTCAAAGACATAAAAACAGAACTACCATTTGACCCAGCAATTCTAATACTGCATATAAGCCCAAAGGAATACAAATTGTTCTATCATAAAGACACATGTGTGCATAGGTTCACTGCAGCACTGTTCACAATAGCAAAGACATGGAGTCAAGCTAAATGCCTATCAATGGTAGACTGGATAAAGAAAATGTGGTACATATATACCATGGAATACTACGCAGCCATAAAAAAGAATGAGATCATGTCTTTTGCAGGAACATGGATGAAGCTGGAGACCATTATCCTTAGCAAACTAACACATCAACAGAAAACCAAATATCACATGTTCTCACTTATAAGTGGGAGCTACATAATGAGAACGCATGGACACATAGAGGGGAACAAAACATACTGAGGCCTATCGGAGGGTGGAGGGTAGGAGGATGGAGAGGATCAGGAAAAATAACTAATGGGTACTAGGCTTAATACCTAGGTGATGAAATAATCTATACAACAAACCTCCATGACACACATTTACCTATATAACAAATCTGCACATGTACCCCTGAACTTAAAATACAATTAAAAAACAAACAAACAAAAAAACCCAGAAAATAGGCTGGGTGTGGTGGCTAATGCCCATAATCCCAACACATTGGGAGGCTGGAGGAGGAGGACTGCTTGAGGCCAGGAGTTTGAGACCAGCCTGGGAAACATGGTGAGGCCCCTTCTCTACAAAAAATTTCTTAAAAATTAGGCAGGCATGGTGGCATGTGCCTATAGTCTCAGCTACTCAGGAGGCTGAGAGAGGATGATCACTTTAGTCTGGAAGTTTGAGGCTGCACTGAACTATGATCATGCCAGGAAAAAAAAAAAAAAAAAAAAACCCAGAAAATAGCAAGTCTTGGTGATATGTGGAGAAACTGGAACCCTTGTGCACTGTCAGGATGTAAAACAGTGCAACCGCTGTGGAAAACACTATGGTGTTTCCTCAAAAAGTTAAACATAGAATTACTATATGCAGCCATCCCACATCTCTGTATACACCCCAAAGAAGTGAAAGCAGGGTCTTGAAGAGATATTTGTACACCAGTGTTTACAGCAGTATTTTCAATAGTTAAATGGTGGAAGTAACTCAAGTGTCCACAGATAGGTGAATAGATGAATTTAAAAATGTGGTAAATGGCCAGGTGCTGTGGCTCATCACACCTATAATCCCAGCACTTTGGGAGGCCAAGGCAGGTGGATCACAAAGTCAGGAGATCGAGACCATCCTGGCTAACACGGTGAAACCCCGTCACTTCTAAAAATACAAAAAATTAGCTGGGTGTGGTGGCGGGTGCCTGCAGTCCCAGCTACTCGGGAGGCTGAGGCAGGAGAATGGCGTCAACCCGGGAGGTGGAGCTTGCAGTGAGCTAAGATTGCACCACTGCACTCCAGCCTGGGCGACAGAGCAAGACTCCGTCTCAAAAAAAAAAAAAAAAAAAAAAGTGGTAAATATATACAATGGAACATTATTCAGTCTTAGAAAGCAATGAATTCTGACCCATGCTAAAACATGGATGAGCCTTGAAGACATTATGCTGGGTAAAACAAGCTACCCACAAAAGGACAAACACTGTGATTACACTTACATGAGGTACCTAGAGTAGTCAAACTCATAGAGACAGAAAGTAGAATAGAATGGTGGGTGCCGGGGGATAGGGGAGGGGAGAATGGAGAGTTATTTTTAATGATTACAATATTTCAGTTTTGTAAATGAAAAGAGTTTTGGAGATTATCTAGAGTTCTGGTGATGGTTGTACAATGATGTGAATGTACTTAATGTCACTGAACACTACACTCAGAAAATGGTTAAGATGGTCAATTTTATGTTATATGTATTTTATCAAAATTACAAATATAAAGTTTTTAAAAAGTCAGCTGAACTTGTTAAATGGTGGTTGCAGTTAAACTTTTTTAAAGCGTGTATTTCTACTCAAACACAAGTCCTAATGATGATACCAAATGAAACTTACTTGTATGCCAGAGCTCCAGCAAAGTGCTTTTGGATATATGTGTCCATCACAGGTCGAAAGTGGAAATACTTGATGTCTCGGAGCAGGTTGATGATGAACACCTGGGAGATATGGAAAGAAAGCCACCAGGGTTCACTGGAGGCCTCAAATCTATCCCTAGCAGGAAACACAGTCTTCCTTCTCCAAGGAATGGCAAATTGTCAGTGCTTTCCTCTAGCATTCCCCATGGGTAGTGAATGTAAGATTTCCATTCTGTGTCTGTACTTCTGTCTTGTCTTTTCTCTAACACCCCAGCTTCCTAACTCAGACCCAGGCTCATCAGTCTCTTCCTGTATTTACTCTGAGCCTTTCCCTTCACAATAATGCTGGGTAGGGAAAGGCAAAACAATATGTGTGCAGATGGCATAAACAATAAGGTGTCCCCCAAAACTTGGAGAAGACAGGAGAAAAAGCTTGTCCTCTGAGCCAAATCAGCCTATGAAAGGCTGTGCCCTTCAGAAATGGGGCTGGTGGACAGGGAAGTTAGGACGAAGAAGATCCAGAGGGGCAAACTATGCAAGTACTCATTCCAACTCTCACCTCTGCTCCCCATCTCTCAGAGTATCTGGCTCTCTTTGAATGTGTGGCTCTCCGTGGGACTGGATATATTACGCAAAATGCACTAAACATTCAAATCCCTGTCCATTTTCACTAACCAACCTTCTGAGACTCTAGTTCTGAAACAACTGCACAGATTCTGGACCTGCACAGGTCTCTAGAGACCAGCATTGGTAAGTCTCTGCTTTTCATGATGGTTATAACCTACTCTGTAAGCGAAAAAATGGGCCATCTGATTTCTTGTATTACTCTCTGGGTTTCTGACCTCATGGAGGTCACTATTTCAGGGGCCAGGCATACTGCAATAGCGATGAGATGGAAGATCCAGAAACTATAAAGCCAAGGTCTGGACTTGATCATGTTGGATTCTTCAAATTTGATCTGCCTGGTTGGTTGCTTGGTCTTCCTTGGGCGACACTCCTTAGTCCCTTTTCTATTGGAAACAGCTACATCTTGTGCTGATTCACTCTAATAAATTGCTTCCCTTAAATTTTCTGAAATATATGACAGGAATAATTAATAAAAGTAAAGAGTCGGGAAGGTGACTTACCAGAGACTGGAAAACCAACAGGCCGTACTTCTCTGTATTATCATCCAAAATCACAAAGAGTGTATCTAAGATGTCCTGCAGAAACTGAAACAACATAAAAAGCAGAGGGTTCATGTCTCAGGACCTTACATGCACAAACTTCCATAAACCAATGAATTTAACTTCCAATAAAAAAGTGAAAGATCTCTTAGGATCTCAAAATACCACTTAAAAATCATCTAGTACCCTGACCCTCCACCCAGCTAAGTGATAACTAGGTGGACTTGGGGTGTTGGCTTATAGCCCAAAGGGCCCCAAGAAAGACTTAGAGAAGCTCTTCCCGTTCAGTGGGTGATACATGTCTAAGGAAAGGGCAATGACCTAAAAACCACAGAACACCTATGCAGAATAGCAATTTTGAAATAAAAACAATCTAAGTGATACTGAGGCTAAATTTATTTTGAGAAAAAGAGCTCACTTTACTGGTATCCCCAAAAGTTCAGTAGTCTCTTGCTCTCTACTGTGGCCTAACTATATAGAGTATATTTGGATAAGGGTATGGCAAACTAGGCTTTACCTACAGACATTATTTTTTGGTCTAAGAATTAGTATTACAGGAGAAGGGAGAATGCAGTCAATGAGGGCTGTCAGTGGGGGTAAAAAATGTGGCAGTATTTTTGTTGTTGTTTGAGCATGTGACTATTTTTTAGATGCAAAACAAAGGAAGAGAATAATAAATATTGATGGACACTTGCAGCCTTTAAAACTCAAGTATATCCTTCTTCCAGTTTATAAGATACAATGTTTACAATTCATTTCTGAAAAATATGAGGCAGAAGGTGTAGATAGGGGTAATAATGATGGGTCAAGACTGGCCATGGGTTAACAGTCTTTGGGGCTGGGTTGGTTCTTTATACTATTCTATATACTTCTGTATATGCCTGAAATCTTCCAGTAAGAAGTAAACATATTTCAAAATGCTAGCACATTCTCTTTACATTCTCTTCTGTGGGGAAAAGAGAGATCAGACTATTCCTGTGTCTATATAGAGAGAAGCAGACATAAGAGACTCCACTTTGTTCTGTATTTGAGATGCTGTTAATCTGTGACCCTACCCCCAACCCTGTCCTTGCAAGAGACACGTGCTGTGGTGACTCAAGGTTTAATGGATTTTGGGCTGTGCAGGGTGTGCTTTGTTAAACAAATGCCTGAAGGCGGTATGTTTGTGAAAAGTTATCACCATTCTCTTAATCTTAAGTACCCAGGGACACATACACTGCCAAAGGTCGCAGGGACCTCTGCCTAGGAAAGCTAGGTATTGTCCAAGGTTTCTCCCCATGTGATAGTCTGAAATATGGCCTTGTGGGAAGGGAAAGACCTGATCGTCCCCCAGTCTGACACCCGTGAAGGGTCTGTGCTGAGGACTAGTATAAGAGGAAAGAAGGCCTCTTGGCAGTTGAGATAGAGAAAAGCATCTGTCTCCTGCCCGTCCCTGGGCAATGGAACATCTCGGTGTAAAACCTGATTGTATGTTCTGTTTACTGAGAAAGGAGAAAACCGCCTTAGGGCTGAAGGTGGGACGTGCTAGCAGCAATGCTGCTCTTTATGCACTGAGAAGGTTTATGGAGATGTTTGCAAATGCATATCAAGGCACAGCACTTTTCCTTAAACTTATTCATGTCACAGAGATCTTTATTCATATGTCTTACTGCTGACCTTCTCCCTATTATCCTGCCACTTCCCTTTTTTCTAAGATGATAAAGATAATGATCAATAAATACTGAGAGAACTCAGAGATCGGTGCTGGCATGGGTCCTCTGTATGCTGAGCGCCGGTCCCACTTTTTCTTTCTCTATACTTTCTCTCTGTGTCTCATTTCTTTTCTCAAGTCTCTCCTTCCACCTAACGAGAAATGCCCACAGGTGTGGAGCGGCAGGCCACCCCTTCATCTTCTAGCTAGCTGGAGACAAATTATTGATGCTAAAACCAGATATGCTGGTAGGATGTTCTCTTCTCAGGAATATAAAAGCTCACCCTTGAAAAGGCAACAGACTTCTTAATATCTTGTTTACTGGTTGATGTTTTCAACATTCTTAGAAGGAAAATATGAGTATGAATTTATCTTAAGTTTCAAAACTAGCATTAGATTGTTCTGAATAGTTTAAAAACTTTTATGATAATCTGATCACATAATTAAAACAACATTCATACATCAACTTCATGAAAGTACACAGTGGTATACAGACTTTAAAACTCTTCCTCATTTGGAAACACTGTGTTGTATATTACTGAGTTAATGGAGCTGTGAAAGCAAAATTAGATGGTGCATTTTTTCTAATTCATTTGACACTTACAATGGCAAAGCTAAGAATGTTCATTATGGACAGGATGCCTCCTCCAGATTTAATCTCTAGTCTACATTCCATTGCTTGCTGATAACGAAAAATACTTCCATTTTCCTCAGTAGAGTTTAGTCCACTGTGTAGGATTCACCTGATGGACTTTCACCACCAGGAAGTGCCTGGGGTTTTTATTGAGCTAAGGGGAAACACTCCGCCCAGAAAAGCCCTATGAAGGCAACTGGGGACTGGCAGTGTTGATGTCAGCCTGCTAAAGCCATTAGATAGGGAATGTCACAAAGGTACAGTTAATGTAGGGGTAAGAATGGAAGGTATTATGGACTCCAAGTGAGAGACTAGACAAAATCAGCAGGTACAAGTCAATGAGCAGTATTTGGAGTTCTTAAAATTAGGAGAGTAGAGCCAGAAAGATATCAGGCTTAAATATAGTTTCTAAAAGTTAATAAACTGATATGCTATATACCTTTAACAACAGAAGCTAACAAAAAAATCCCAAAGTATGATTTCTTGAGTATGACCCCCAAAGCAAAGGCAACAAAAACTGATACAAAAAACAGACAACTCATGGATTGGAAGACGATATTTCCAAACCATGTATCTCTGATAAGGAACTAATATCCAAAATGTATAAAGAACTCAAACAACTCACTAGCAAGGAAACAACCCAATCAAAAAGATGGGAAAAAGGACCTGAGTAGACATTTCTCAAAAGAAGATACACAAATGGCCAACAGATATATGAAAAAATGCTCATCGTCACTAATCATCAGGGAAATGCAAATCAAAACCACAATGAGATGTCACCTCATCCCAGTTGGGAGAGCTATTACCAACAGATAAAACATAACAAGTGTTGGTGAGCATGTTGACAAAAAGGAATTCTTATGCACTGTTGCTGGGAATGTAAATTAATACAGCCATTATGGAAAACAGTATAGAGGTTTCTCAGAAAACTAAAAATAGTATTACCATATAAGCCAGCAATCCCACTACTGGGTATAAGTCCAAAGAAATTGAAATCAGTAGGCTGAAGATGTCGTGGACATCTTCAGAACATGGGAGATGTCTGCACTTCCATGTTCACTGCAAAATTATTCATAATGGCTAAGATATGGAAACAACCTAGGTGCTCATCAGCAGATGAATGGATAAAGAAAATGTGGTATATGTTAAAAAAAGCCAGTAGCTTTTCTCTATACCAACAACATTCAAGCTGAGAGCCAAATCAAGAATGCAATTGCATTTACAGTAGCCATACACGCAAAATACCTAGGAATACATCTAACTGAAGTGGTGAAAGACTTCTACAAGCATAACTACAGAATACTGCTGAAAGAGAACAGGTGCGGTGGCTCAGGCCTGTAATCCCAGCACTTTGGGAGACCAAGATGGGAGGATCACTTGAGGTCAGGAGTTCAAGACCAGCCTGACTAACATGGTGAAACCTCGTCTCTACTAAAAATACAAAAAAAAATTAGCAAGGCGTGGTGGCACATGCCTATAATCCCAGCTACTAGGGAGGCTGAGGCAGGAGAATCACTTGAATCTGGGAGGCGGAGGTTGCAGTGAGCCAAGATTGCGCCATTGCACTCCAGCCTGGGCAACAAGAGCGAGACTCCATCTCAAAACAAACAAACAAATAAATAAATAATACTGCTGAAAGAAAAAATAAATGACACAAACAAATGGAAAAACATCCTGTGCTCATGGGTTGGAAGAATCGACATTATTAAAATGGCCATACTGCCCAAAGCAATCTATAGATTCAACACTATTCCTATCAAACTACCAACATCATCTTTCACAGAATTAGAAGAAACTATTCTAAAATTAATACGGAACTGAAAAAGAGCCCAAATAGCCAAAGCAATCCCAGGCAAAAAGAACAAAGCTGTCGACATCACATCACCCAATTTCAAACTACACTACCAGGCTACAGTACCAAAAATGCATCATACTGGTACAAAAACAGACACACAGACCAATGGAACACAACAGAGAGCCTCAAAATAAAATAGCCTACCTACAGCCATCTGATCTTTGACAAAATCAACAAAAATAAGGATATAACTCCGTATTCAATAAATGATGCTAGCAGCAAAAGAAATATCAACAGAGTAAACAGACAACCCTCAGAGTGTGAGAAAATATTTGCAAACCATGCATCCAACAAAGGGCTAGTATCCAGAATCTACAAGGAGCTCAAACAGATCAGCAAAAAACCACAAATAATCCGATCAAAAACTGGGACAAAGGACATGAACAGACATTTCTCAAAAGAAGATATACAAACAGCCAACAAATGTATGAAAAAATGTTCACCATCATTAATCATCAGGGAAATGCAAATTAAAACCACAATGAGATACTATCTCACACCAGTCAGAGTGACTATTAAAATGTCAAAAAGCCAGGGCATGGTGACTCACTTCTATAATCCCAGCACTTTGAGAGGCTGAGGCAGGTGGATCACTTGAGGTCAGGAGTTCGAGATCAGCCTGGCCAACATGGCGAAACCCTGTCTCTACTAAAAATATGAAAATTAGCCAGGCATGGTAGCACACACCTGTAATCCCAGCTACCTGGGAGGCTGAGGTAGGAGAATCAGTTGAACCCAGGAGGCAGAGGTTGCAACGACCTGAGATCATGCCACTGCACTCCAGCCTGAGCAACAGAGCAAGACTCCGTCTCAAAAAAAAAAAAAGTAAAAAAATAACAGATGCTGTTGAAGCTGCAGAGAAAAGGGAACTCTTATACCTTCTTGGTGGGAATGTAAATTAGTTTAGCTCCTGTGGGAAGCAGTTTGGAGATTTACTAAAAAAAAAAAAAAAAAAACTCAGAACTACCATTCGACCCAGCAATCTTATTACTGTGTATATATCCATAAGAAGAAAAAATCATCCTACCAAAAAGACCCATGCACTTGAATGTTCATTGTGGTATTATTCACAATATCATAAGACATGGAATCAATCTAGGTATCCATCAGCAGTGAACTGGATAAAGAAAATGTGGTACACAGGTTGGGCGCGGTGGCTCACTCCTGTAATCCCAGCACTTTGGGAGCCAAGGTGGGCGGATCACGAGGTCAAGGGATGGAGACCATCCTGGCCAACATGGTGAAACTCCATCTCTACTAAAAATACAGAAATTAGCTGGGCATGGTGGCACGCGCCTGTAGTCCTAGCTACTCTGGAGGCTGAGGCAAGAGAATTGCTTGAACCTGGGAGGCAGAGGTTGCAGTGAGCCAAGATTGTGCCACTGCACTCCAGCCTGGCGACAGAGTGAGACTCTGTCTCAAAAAAAAAAAAAAAAAAAAAAGGACAATGTGGCACATGTGTGCCATGGAATACCATGCAGATAAAAAAGAAGAAAACCATGTCCTTTGCAGCAACATGTATGCAACTAGAGGCCATTATTCTACGGAAACTAGCAGGAACAGAAAACCAAATACTGCATGTTCTCACTTGTAACTGGGAGCTAAACATTAGGTACTCGTGGACATAAAAATGGTAACAGCAGACACTGGGGACTACTAGAGTGGGGCGGGATGGCGGCAAGGGTTGAAAAACTAACGGCTGGGTACCATGCTCAGTACGTTAGTGATCGCATCATTCGTATCTCAAACCTCAGCATCATGTAATATATTTATGTAACAGACCTGCACAAGTACCCATTAAATCTAAAATAAAACCTGAACTTATAAAATAAAAAAAGAAAACATGGCATATAAACACAGTGGAATGCTATTCAGCCTTAAAACGGGAGAGATCCTGTCATTTGAGACAACATGGATAGAACTGGAGGACATTAAGCTACGTGAAATTAAGTCAGGCACAGAAAGACCACACTATGACACTTATATGTGGAATATAAAAAATTGAATATATAGAAGTAGAAAGTGCAATGAGGAATACCAAAGGCTGAGGGAAAGTTGTGGTCATTCTGCATTGTGAACATATATTCTGCATTGTCAAAACATCATATCGTATCCCATACAGATAAACAATTATTATTTGTAAGTTAAAAATAAAATCAAAAGTATTCCAAAGGAGGAAAAGGAAACTAACAACAACAACAACAACAAAAAACAACAATCTGATGAAACAGTCTCAGAGGGTTATTGGCAAAAATCATGACAAAGTAAGGTCTTCTGCCCAGATTCTTCCTCATGCAGTATGTTTAAATTACGTGGAAGACATACCTTAACAATTTCCTCCCCACTGACATGCCGCAGCCGCCCTAGTACATCCATGATCCGGTCGGGGAAGGCCTTCCACTTCAGCAGAGCTAGGAGGTCCACTAGAAAGCAAGCCCAAAAGAGGATAAACCCTGGCTATTTTTTGTCTTTTTTTTTTTGAGACGGAGTCTCACTCTGTTGCCTGGGCTGGAGTGCAGTGGCCGGATCTCAGCTCACTGTAAGCTCTGCCTCCTGGGTTTACGCCATTCTCCTGCCTCAGCCTCCCGAGTAGCTGGGACTACAGGTGCCCGCCACCTCGCCCG
>NW_012104388.1:379036-402637 GCF_000951045.1 Mandrillus leucophaeus | reverse complement strand
GTTGCGCGATCTCAGCTCACTGCAACCTCTGCCTCCTGAATTCAAGTAATTCTCCTGCCTCAGCCTCCTGAATAGCTGGGATTACAGGCATGCGCCATCATGTCCAGGTAATTTTCGTATTTTTAACAGAGATGGTGTTTCACCATGTTGACCAGGCTGGTCTCGAACTCCTGACCTCAAGTGATCTGCCTGCCTCAGTCTCCCAAAGTGCTGGGATTACAGGCATGAGTCACTGCACATGGCCAAACCCTGGCTATTGTAAGGTCAAGCAAGGCCCAGACTCTCCCAGTCAAGGACAGGTGAAATCTAGAGGAACAGAACTAGCTGCAAACATCACCGCAGACTGAGATCAAGGCCAAAGACTCATCTGTGAACTCCGGATGTATTGTGGAGCTACTAAAACCATGGAAAACCTTGTAGGCTGCTATTGCTGAGTGATTCCTTCAACTTCAAAAGAAAAGAAGCTCATTATTATGGCATCAAGAAGGAATAATTTCTGTCTCCCTTCACATGCACTAGTAATGTGGAGTGAACAATGGAGGAGGGTGGAGGGCACTACCGTGCAGGCACTATCACCTACCATTCTGGGTGAGTTTGGTAGAGGAGAGCTGAGTGGAGATGAAGAAAGACTCTTTGGTGCTGCGCTGGAAGATGAGGCTAGACGGGATATTAGGGCAGCCATTGTAGTCCTCTTTGCAGCAAGGCAGGCCCAGGTACAGAGCATGGTTATTAAACGTGCTATTCTCATCACACTGTAGGCAAAAATGGAGAAAAAAAAGTCCCCTGAGTCATGCAACATGCAAAAACCAGATCCTAGGAATTTCTGGGCTGATATTTGCTCTCATCTTCCTAAGGCTGAACACTGAGCCTCAGGTCATCTTGGAAGAGTACTTTCTGTTCAGAAACTCCCTAGAACAGCTCATGTGCCTTTTAAACAGAGTATGGTGGGGCATGTGGTTGCCACCTCATGTGCAAGTAACTTTGGGTGGCAGCTATGCTGTGGCAGCTAACAGTACCATGATCTCAAATAGCAGGTCTAAGAATGTACTAAACAAGACCACAATGGCAATGAGGGGTTGGTAATGGATTTCCATCCAGTAAAGTGAGAAGTAGAAAACAAAGAACCTGTTGGGATTACTTGTGGGAGGAAGGCCACTGCACTTAGAAGACAGAAGCCTGATCAAAGATGTCCCATTGTCACCCATCAGTGCACTTCCCTGGGTCTTCTGGCCTGCCCAGTGAAAACCACCTAACTGAGAACCATATGTGAGAGCAGCCTCAGGGCAGGTGAGGGGTGGGGATGAAAGGCAGCTAGGCTTCATACCTTGTACACATAAAGCTCGTGAATATCATCTGAGAGGGTGGTGCCATCATCACGCATCAGGGGTGAGAATGCAAAGCCAAAGAGTTTCTTTTCCCCTTTGTCCTTTGCTGCAATCAGAGCCAAGTATTAGTTGTTTTTTGCCTTCCACTCTGCTTCCTCATGGAAATTCTCCTTGTGTTTATCACCTATGCTTTTGTTCCTCACCTCTTTCATTAACTAGGTGGCAACCTGACTGCAGGAACGATGAGAAATGTACTGAAATGAGTTTCCATTCATACTCAAGGCATATAGGCTACCTCGACCCAAAAAGAAACTAAATTGCTGGTCTTGATGAACCAGGGTCTCTTTAGTAAGGAGTTTAATAATGGTACAAAGGAATATGCAAAGGAGAATGACAATGGATAATAATTTCAGACACTAGGTCAGACACTAGGAAGGGCCAACACAAGACTTTGTGGTTTTGCATCACTGCTTTTACAGTCCCAAGAACAGCCTCTGGTGACAACCCATCTCTGAGTATCTATTTATTCCTAACTCCTCATTTTCTTGCCCAAATAATAAGAATCCACTTAATTCTGTTCCAGAGAGGAGAGAGTTATATTTATATTCTCAAGGGAATGTGTGTGTGTGGCGGGGGAAGTCTAACTCACTGGAACAATGTCTGAACTCGAAGCGCAGGTGGGAGCCCCGGAACCGGTCAATGGGGATAGGCAATTTGATAATTTCTCCCCAGCGAGGACTATTACTGTGGTAGAGGACAAAGGAGTGGTAGGAACTCCTATTTGGCTCTCCTGAACCCAAGCTGATGCAATCCTGGAAGAAAGAAACAAAATAAGATGTCATCTTCCTGGTAGGAAATGTCTGGATTTCTGTGTCACTAGGACACTTTTCTTTCTCTTGTCTAAAGGTCTCATTTTTGCTCTAATCAAAATCTATGAGATAAGAAAATGCATTTGCTTTAAATTCAATACTTTTGGAAATAGTTATGTAGATGGTATATGAAATCAGCAGTCACAATGCTGCTTGTTTTCTTTGGGGTGAAAGTAACCACATGTACTCCTCAAAAACAGAGGGAAGCAGGGTGTTACATCTAAATCACTAAGGTAGGCTCTTCATCCTCACTAAGAAGAGAAACAACAAGCTGCATGAGAAAAGTTAACTTTTTGTAACATTTTACCAGATCAGAAAAAAAATTAAATTACAAAGTGGAGAGAGCCTGTTTTCTAATTGTCCTCAGTTCCACACTGGACTGGCATTTTAGGTCACCCTTGGCTGACTTTCTTTAGATATAACCAAGTTAGGCCAGATTTAACTTAACCCATCTCCCAAATATTGCCATGAAGATGCAGTCTCAGTACTGCCCATGCCCTTGTCTGGACGACAGGAAGCTTTGGGCCACATAATCCAGAGTAGGTCCCTGTCCACACAGGGGTGATGTGATCAGCTGACCATTCTCCTGCCACTGGCACACTCCATGCAAACAGTGAACAGGCTTAGGTTCTTGAGTTAAGTTTTTAAAATGACACACAAATCATTGTTTCTACTACTATTTCAACATTCTCCTTTATTTCTGTCTTGATTTGGGAAATGATTTTGACCAATTTTACCTTTTTTCTCTGTCAAATGGGAATGATCATTCCTGTTCTATCTCACAGGGCTGCTGCCAACACACAGAAGCAAGGTTTGTACAACACCGATTTGTCTTCCACCAAGCGGGCTGCAAATGATGCCTTGTTATTCACTGCAGACTTTACCATGACATGACTGAAGAAAAAACTCACATGCAACAGAAAAATAGCACTCCAAGTCTTCACTTTCAGTGAAGACAATGTAGTACAAGGACACTTGTACTACATTGGCTTTAATTAATCTTCTAGGGCCTGAGTCTGCTGTTCTTTGTCCTGTAAGTTGGTACCAGGAAGTGATTGTCTAAGTTCCACCCTTGACCAAAGTGTAAATATAACTTTCTGTATTAGCTCAAGGAATAAAAAGGCAGAATGGGACCTAATAACAGTTACCAAAAGTAGGCAGCTCTATGCTAGGTGGAATGGCAGGAGAGGCAACATGTAGGACAGAACTAGAGGGAATAGGTCTAAAATGGAGCAAGAGGGATTCAGGTCAGACACTAGGATAAATTTCCACAATGGCTGCACAATACTGGAAGTCATTATCAAAGCACACTTTAGGGTTTTCTTCAAGAAAGAAAAAGGCAGAGAAAAAGGTTGATGGGGTGATTTTAATCCTGTTTGAAGAGAATGGGCCTCTGGATAAAGTCCACAGAGAATTATTATAGGATTATCCTCCAACCCAAATGACTGACTGGCAAGCCTTACCTTCAAGATTTCTCCATCTGCATAAAGCACATACATAGTCACTTCAATATTCTTTTGTACACTCTTTCCTCCTCTCTCGAAATCCCCCTTCTCCAGCGTTAGGTACAGGTCATTGCGGATATCACCTGTGGGGAAACAAATGCCACATCCTTATGACTCCACAAGCCATACTGCCCCATTTTCACAGAGAACTAGGCTAGCATTTGGATCTTCTGGGGCTTGGGTGGCTGCTCAGGGCATTCCAAGCTTGGTTAATAATGATGGACATTCTACCAGTATCAGTGCAGCAGCACCCAGGTTGGTTAGTCATGTGTTCTCTAAATCTGAATTCTAAAGATGTTCACTACATCTTGTCAAGGGTGGAGAATCTTTCAGATTGTAGATACTCAGACTGCTCAGTGTTTCTCCCCTCCAGGAGAATGGCTGTAATGTAAGCCTCCCAAAGTGGGAAGATTCTAGAATCAACAGGAATAACATTTTAACATGCCTATGTTTTAACTACGAATCCCTCTTCTTTTCCCTCAAGAAGGGTTTCTCTTTTATAGATTTATACTTTTTATATGCTTTCTTTTTGCAATCCACATCCATTCTGACTAGAGGATATATTACTTTTCCTTCCTCCTGGAGGCTTTGTTCCAAATCCCATTGCCTGCTGGAGTGACAGGTAGAGGTCACTGGACTACCTGTCACTTTTTCTTCTTTTTGTTTGCAAGTGCACTGGGAGATCACTTTCCAGAAGCATAGGCAGTAAGGCAATGAGGCAACAATGTGTTGTGCTTTTTTGCTTCCCTGTGCTCTGACTCCAGCCCAATTTGCCCATCTCTGTTGTTCAAGACTGGGGAGAAGAAGCTCAAACTTCAAGTCTAAAATGACCCAAGTTATATCTTCCTTTTAAGGGTGATGAGTTGAGGGGAGACAGCATTGCCTGTTCATGTATAAGAGTGTACTTAGGCTGCTCTAAGTTCCTAAACCTTTAACATGACCAGTTTTATTTATATGAAAAAAATAGTAAAAGCTGTGGGGGCAACAAACTTCAAAGGGAAAAAATGGCAAAGGAAAATGGGTAAGACCAAAGTGAAGATGTGTTAGCAGCCTGAAGAAACCAAACGAGAGGTAATGAAACAACTTGCAAAACATGCCAATTCAGAAATCAGATATTTTTTTCTACTTCAGTTCTTAGAAAAACTGGTACATTTAAATATGCTACCACCTGGAATCACAATGATAGAAGCAGGGTTTGTTTTTGGTTAGCAAGTGGACTTTCTGGTTTGGTCAGAGATAAATGACAATGCTCTCTTTTTTGCACTGACTACCTCTCTAATAATGGAAGCATCTGAGTTTCTGTCACGCAGGAAACAGGAATAGACCAGGACTGGCACATATTTGAGGATTTCAGGGTCTTCGTGACTAGCCCTTCCATTATTCAGGTCATTTTCCTATCACAGGTATGCAATCTTGCAATCATGGTTATTTGGTGGCATAATGAAGGTTCTCAAAATACTGTAGCTAAAGTGGGGAAGAAAAGTTCATGACAAGTAATTAATTATCCATCAGGAGCCCTAAGAACTTTCCCTAATGTGTGAAAGCCATCTTCTTTCCCAAACAAGCAACCTTGAGGTTACCATGAAGGAAAAAGAAAATGTGTTTTGAAAATCATACCAAAATGCCACTGTTGCATATGTGGGATAGTCTGGAGGACCACATCTGCACAGACCCTTGGATTGGGAAGTGCCACTGCTTTAAATTCTGATGAGTCTAGAATCTTAATCTGCTTCCTTTTGGACATTGTTGCTTGGGCCCCCTTGGTACACTATTTAAAGCACCCAGGAGTACACGGTAGGTTTGGGTGGGGAAGACAGGTAGAACGAGAAAGGAAGCTCAAATTCATCAGTCTGTTACTGTCAGGACAGAGGCTGAATAAAGTCAGTCCTGAAAGTAAAATCCAAACTTAACTGAGAACTTTACTATGGCTTATTGCTATTTTTCTTCATTTTAACTTTCTCCTTTAAAGTCAGGTTATTGCTATTATAGTGGGATAAATCATAGTTATATCTAGAATTTTTAACAATTGAAACAGGCTTCTTATGAAAGTCTTTTAATTGCACATTAGTTTTCCTATGGAATTTAAGTAAATTTGTAGACTGATTTAGCACAAAGTGAATAATCTACAATTTTTAAATTATTTATTCTAAAATTTTAATTTTTATCCTTTTCTGAGTCAAACAGTCTAGAAAATTTTAATGCTTAATCTAAAGAATAGCTGCTTGGTTTAAATACTACCCTGGTTTGAACTCTCTGGAAGTTATTCTCAAAATAATCTATGAGGCTTTTAAAAGCAATTACCTGTTGGCTACCAGCAACATTATTGTAGGTTGTACAAACATTTTTAGTTTCTGTGGCTCTATACACAGGTTAATCAATAAACATATCCTTCAAATGAAACATTTTCAAACTTTTCCTAGTTATATATTATATAGATTACTAATATAAAACTAGGGGCTGAGCATGGTGGCTCATACCTGTAATCCCTGCTATGGATTATAAGGAGGCTGAAGTGGGGAGATAGTTTGAGGCTAAGAGTTCCAGACTAGCCTGGGCAACATAGTGAGGCTCTTCAAAAAAAAAAATTTTTTTTTAAATTAGCTAAACATGGTAGTGCACACCTGTAGTCCTAGCTACTCAGGAGGCTGAGGAGGGAGGATTGCTTGAGCCCAGGAGTTTGAGGCTGCAGTGAGCTATAATCATGCCAGTGTACTTCAGCCTGGGTGACAGAGTGAGACACTGTCTCTTAAAAAAATAAAATAAAATAAAAATAAATAAATAAAATTAGTTTCTTGGAGATTGTTAATGACAGAATTTGATCTGTGTTGACCATACAGAGATATGCTCAGTTTCTGGGCAGAGCATTTTAAGGTAAAATGCCAGTTTCAAAATGGAAGGATTAAGCTACATATTCCTGTAGTTTTCATTTTTTAAAAAAACAGAATGCCCTTGGTGATCAACTAGCTGAGAAAATTTATCAATACAAGTAATTTTACCCTCTGAGTTACAGACTGAAGCAGTTTATTTTCATCAGGTCTTTAGCTGCTCTTTATTTGGAGAACAGACCTGTCTAGACTAGAACTATTCTCAGCCAGGTTAGGTATTAGGCTATTGGGCTTATGGGTTGTAATTATGCAATTATGGTTTCAATTTCAAGAGCGGCAATTTGTGAAAATGAACGTTGCTGGGAGGGAGAGGCTTCTTGTCAAAATCTCTCTGGGGGATCATTTCAATCAAGCTCTCCACTAATTCTCTTGGAACTAGAAGAAAACATAAGCAGAAGCAAATGTGAAAAGCTCCAGGGATCTAATGACCCAGGCCTGCCTGCCTACCTTACAGATAGCCTTCCATGGTTCCCCCACTCTTCAGCTGTCCCTATTGCATGTTACACGTTCACAAAACCTACTAGTGGGATCATGCCTTTGGGTTAAGGCTCTGTTTCCAAGAGGCTCCTGTAGACTTTGGCACTAACTGCCAGGAAGTATTACCAGGAGAGACAGGCATGAGGGCAGGCACATTACAATGAAGATGAGAAAGAGAAAGACGGAGCAGTGGTTTTGGAGGTTAGTTTGCATACCAGTGCCTGGATGATTGCATTCGAACCACCTGGGGAACTTGTTGAAAACAGATTTCTAGCATGCACACCTTGAAATTCCAGTGGGTCTTGTGTACATATATTTTTTAAAAAATCACCAAGTGATTCTGATGTTCTTCATTGTTTAACACTAGGAAACCAGAACATGGAGGTCTGCTGGGAGGACACTGATGGAGTTTGGGTAGGGGTGGGGGACTGGGCAACTCTTAGGCAGCATGGAGGAGTGCTGAGAGGGTGAGTCTTTACAAGAAGTAGGAGTAGGTATTTCTGAGGGTAGCCCTGATGATGGGTCTCTCTTTTAGGAAGGACCTTGGGCAGCCCTGACTCCCTTTGTTAAGTGCCTTCTGCTTCCTAAGGTTGGCAGGGCATCTTACAGCATCAGTAATGCCTTACATTGAGTGCTTAGTGCCTGGGTGACATCCAATAGAGTTTCTTGAATGAAGTGGAATGATTTGAGCTTTTTCTTATAAGAGGGTCTTGGAATAAAATATCTGTCCCTTTCACAGTCTCACAGGATCTGTTGATACAGCTGCACTCAGAAAACTGGGCACTTAAGTTTATGGGAGTTGACAAACGTTTTCTGTAAAAGACTCAATAGTAAATATTTTAGGTTTTGTTGGCTACACATGTCTCTGGCAGGTGTTCTTTGTTTTTACAACACTTTTAACATGTAAAAGAAAAACATTCTTAGCTGGCAAGAAGTACAAAAATAGGCTGTTGGCTGAATTTGGCCCATAGGCTATAGTTTACTGATACCTGGCTAGAAACGTTTATGTGTGAAGAACAGTTGCACTACACTGCAACTGCACATCAAAAATACAGATTCTTGTGCACCTAGACAAACAGCTACTGGGACAAGGCAAGGTAATGAACTTGGGGCTATGTTATTATGACAGGGATTGGCCTGGAATACTCTTGAGGTGCTTACGGAGTAAGCGATCTTAAAAGTAAACAGTGCTGTTCAGCTACCAGAAATCTTAGGGGGATAGATAGGGAGCACTGTGACAGACGAGTGACAGGTCTGATCCTCTGAAGACCTGCATCCTGGTGACTCTGGAGAAACAGTTCATGATGTGTTTGCAGATTTCTTCTGAGAGTAGTCTCAGAGGTCTCCCAACCTCTGAAGTCTAGCTCAGACACCAGAATATTTGTTAGCAAGAGAATATCTTGCCAGATACTCCAGTACTACTTGGAACTTGGGGCCAAATGTTTCATTAGTGCTAGCCTATGTGGAATTCCATCCCAGCAGAAATAATCTGGCAAGGCCCAAACAAATTTGGCCAAAATCTGATATGAGTGCTTTATTATATCCACATTCCTTCTGTATAAATTACTCACACTTCATATTAGGAGGCTCTGGGTTTAAGTATTTATATTTTTTATATATATATATGTGTGTGTGTGTGTGTATGTGTTTTTGGGATGGAGTCTCGCTCTGTTGCCAAGGCTGGTGTACAGTGGCGCAATCTTGGCTCACTGCAACCTCCACTTACCGGGTTCAAGCGATTCTCCAGCTTCAGCCTCCTGAGTAGCTGGGATTAAAGGCTCCCGCCACCATGCTGAGCTATTTTTAAATTTTTAGTAGAGACGGGGTTTCACCATGTTGGCCAGGCTGGTCTGGAACTCCTGACCTCAGGTGATCCGCCTGCTTTGGCCTCCCAAAGTGCTGGGATTACACACGTGAGCCACCACGCACTGCTCAATAATATTTAATACTATATTATTTATACCTTGCCTACTTCTAGATAGGATTAGGACGGGTTTCTATAGATGTGCTTTCTCTTCCTTCAGATCATGTAAGATGAGAACTGACTTTCTTTCAGTACAATTGGGATGATGCCAAGCCTATCTGTTGGAAGAATAGAAGGATGTCTCCTAACAGTATACATGGAAATGTAGCAATGTCAGCTACCATTTAACTTCGATGGTTTTAGGTATGTAACCAATGGAGTATTCTTATTTTCCTGAGGAAGAGACAAAAAGAAAAAAAAAAAAAAAAGGCTCTTGAGAGGACTTCTTTAGAGTACCCAGGAAAGGAGGATTCTTTCTTTTTCTTACCATGTCTTTGGTGTCACACTTCCGGCTTCCATTGCAACAAAGTCAGTGATGCTCTTTGCTCTAACAGGATGAAAGGTATGGGCATAGTGTGACATCACTATATATAGTTTTTCCTTTCCTGAATCAGGGATGTGATGATCTTCCAACCTCTTTTGAGACTAGATGTGATTATTCTTAAACCATCCCTTAGATACACTGCCATAGCCTCATTTGACACTCAGATTGATGAGCGCTATGAACCCACTTGTGGTAAATAATGTCATTGCTCCCCTTGAGGAAAGCTTTCTTCCAAAAACCATGTCTCTGCTGGTTTGCCTTTTCATGTGAAGTATGTCCTAACAAAGCCAAAAAGAGAAGCTTTCTGCCTTTCTGATTCTTTGTGGCTTGGAGTAAGCACAATTCCTTTTCTTTTCAATGAATGTAACTGATCAGTCTCATACAAAAATTGTTTCCTGTATTTATACACCTTAAGCTTGTTAAGATTTTCTAGACATTCCAGTATGTCCCCAGTTTCTTCAGATCTTAGTGAATACTCAAAAGTAATACATAGTGCTATAGGATGGGCTGGTAGCTTTTCTTTTTATGTCTTGTCAGTTACCCAAGAAGGTGAGGCTGATGAGGATTATTAATATGTACATGACACCCCACCCCAGTATTGCAACATTCCATGAAACAAATGAAGATGAGAACAAAGCAGGCAATAAGCAGACAGAGACACAAAAGACAGAACTTACACCCAACTATCTTCATCTCTGCATCAGAAAGAAAGGGACGAAAATGAAGGGACAGCACAGAGAAAAACAAGAACAATTAAGACAAACAGGAAAAGAAAGAAACATCACTTGAAGGTCAGTGATGAAACATGCACATTTCTGTCAGGAGTCAAAGAAAAGGACAGAGTGTGTTTCTGAGCACAAGGGGAGGAGTCAGAGGGTCCTCTAAAAGGATGTTATGCCTATATAGCTGCCTTCTAATAGATATGTCCAGAGGGGAGCAGTAATTGAGTACAGGGAATCAAGAAGGGGAGAAGCATCCATAAGCAGAGTACTTTCTAGGACTTGGTTCTCAAAGGGTGTCCCAGACCAGCAGCATCACCATCATATGAGAGCTTGTGAGAGATGCAAATTGCCAGGTCCCACCACAATCCTACTAAGTTAGAAACTCTTGGGGTGGGCCCAGAAATCTGTTTTATGGGCCTTGCAGGTGATTCTGAAGCACACTAAGGTTCGGGAACCACTGCTTTAGGAAAAAAACTTAGTCATCTGTTAGAACAACATAATGAATCGTAGATGGGCTTCTTATGACAAGACAGAAAGCCATTTAATATGAAATTTGGCTCATATCACCTACAGTCAATGATAACTTTAGAAATTCAAGGCCTAGAAAACAGGTTAAATCATTGTGCTTCCCAAAGAACCACGACAAAGCCCTTTATTTCCACTGACTACAGGGTACAGACTTTCCAGGAAAGCAAAGAAAGACAGCCATAGCAAGTGGTGGCACATCTCTGCTGGCTTAGACATGGTCTGAAGAAGGGTACAGTCCCTTCTTGAGCAAGAGGTTTTTGTTTTGTTTTGGTTTTGGTTTTGAGACAAGTTCTGCTCTGTCGCACAGGCTGGAGTGCAGTGACACTATCCTGGCTCACTGCAACTTTCATCTCCCGGGTTTAAGCAATTCTCATGCCTCAACCTCCCGAATATCTGGCACTATAGGTGCACGCCACCGTGCCCGGTTAATTTTTGCCATTTTTTTTTTTTTTTTTAGAGATGGGGTCTTGCCATATTGGCCAGGCTGGTCTTGAATGTCTGGCCTCAGGTGATCTACCTGCCTTGGCCTCCCAAAGTGCTAGGATTACAGGCGTGAGTCACTGTGTCTGACCAAGTAAGAGGTTTTATTTTAAGTTTTTTGTTTGAGTTGGGATCTCGCTCTGTCACCCAGGCTGGAGTGCAGTGGTGCCATCTTGGCTCACTGCAACCTCCACCTCCCAGGTTCAAGCGATTCTCCTGCCTCAGACTCCTGAGAAGCCAGGATTACAGGTGCCCAACACTACCTCTGGGCTAATTTTTGTATTTTCAGTAGAGATGGGGTTTCACCACGTTGGCCAGGCTGGTCTTGAATTCCTGACCTCAAGTGATCTGCCTGCCTTGGCCTGCCAAAGTGCTGGGATTACAGGCATGAGCCACTGAGCCTGGCCCGAGTTAGAGGTTTTAAATCATTTCTTTCAGGTTATACATTTTTGGCTAACCGTTTTCTTTAAAGTTTTATTATAGTTAATTCTGACACAGGAGTTACAGAAAACAATGTTAACATCAATTTGTTTACCTGGAACACCTGTCCTGTTTGTCCTGCCTGCCCATCTTCTTAAAAAATCTAGAAAAGGACTGAAAGTGTGCCATAGAGTTATTATTAGCTTTTATACTTCACTAAAATGAGTTCAGAAGGAAAGAAAAAGTATCCACTGAAATATGGTGATCAACTAACAAAAGGTTATATGCTCAGTTTAAAAAAAAAAGTGGCTAAATTTCTCATATCTATTTGTTCTTCCATAATCTAAGATGGCATTTCCTGGGTTGGCTCCCAGAACACCAGCAGTATCACTGTTGCCTCTTGCTCATTACCAAGGGTCATGAGCAGAACTGAATGGCTGTGCAGCCATGGCCTCAGTCATGAAAGAGCAGAATATCTCATGCTCACATCATCCCTGTGATATGTATGTACGCTCTCATGGAAAGCAATGGTAGAATGTCAAGATCTTTTTAGAAATCATATGTTAGCTACTGGTGTGGCTAGAGCCTGTGTGAACTCTCCCTTACAGCTCTGCCAGTATGCTTTGACAAGGACCTATCTGGGCCATCCTGACCAAAAAAAAAAAAAAAAAAAAAAAAAGACCTTTCCAAATGAGTGATAGTTTCTGCCAAATGCTGGACAGTTTTAAAATAAGGATCACAGTTTATGAATAATTCTAATTTTTTCATTTACTTTAATTTCTCAGACTTATCATGCTGTCATGGTCACAGTTACTGACATGATTTCTTTCCTTCTTATTTCTCGACATGTTCATGGGTCAAGAAGATGAAGTTGTAATTTCTTGTAACTTGGTCACACCAGCACCGTGAGAGCTGAGGGACTGTACAACTCAAGTAAAACACTCTCACAGATGATGGGTGGACTAGCTTCAGGTAGAGATGCGGCCAGGGTTTGAAAAAGACTCCTAAGGACTTCTTAACAGTCACTGTTTCCCAAGACAGGCTGACCACAATGTAAAACACTCCTGCATACTTTTCCTGCTGATCCAATAGGACCTGCAGGTACAGTCCTATCACTTTGCCCAGGGACTGCAAACCTACTCTTGACAGTATATTGGGGCATATTAAGGGGGAAATGAGAGTTGTTAACAGCCCACAACCCTGGGAGTGGCCATCTGTGCAAAAGTTCTTTTCTCTGGAAGAGAAAGGATGGAAGATTATGGAAAAGGGCTGTTCTGCCTATGAATCAGTCCTCACTTTTGGCTATAGCACTCAGTACTTCAAAGGCAGGCTCACAGCCCCACCCTGGGCCTGCCAGGACTGCCCAGTATCTCTGCCTTGTGGGGAAAATCATATGATGATATCTTAGCTGCCCAGAGGGAAAATCCCCTTAACCTCAGCTTGCCTTACCAATGCTTGAAATTGCACATTTGCACAGTCATGTCTAGCTGTGTGCCAATGATACAAAGAGATGCAGAGTATCCTAAAAAAGATTTCTTTCCACAGATGAGATTTTGACAATGTAACTTAAAATCAAATTTTGCTTAAATACATTTTTGACTGAAGCTTGTTCCTTTCTAGTCTCTGATCACTTGGTTTTAATCCCAGGAGTATGTGAAGACTATCAGGAAGGTAGTATCTGAATCTTAGAAAAGTTCTTAAGAGAAAGGAAGGACTTTAAGTATATCCCCTTGGGATACATTCCACCACATAAGCCTAGATATCTAATTTTTAAAAGATCACCAGGTTGATTTTGGTATCTATTTATTCTTTTTTCAATTTTGGTAACGTTTTGTTTGTTTGTTTTTCTGAGACGGCGTTTCGCTGTGTCTCCCCGGCTGGAGTGCAGTGGTGCGATCTCGGCTCACTGCAAACTCCACTTCCCGGGTTCACACCATTCTCCTGCCTCAGCCCCCCAAGTGGCTGGGACTACAGGCGCCCACCACCATGCCCAGCTAATTTTTTGTATTTTTAGTAGAGACGGGGTTTCACCATGTTAGCCAGGATGGTCTCGATCTCCTGACCTCCTGATCTGCCCACCTCAGCCTCCCAAAGTGCTGGGATTATAGGAGTGAGCCACCGCGCCTGGCCCTTTTTTTTTTTTCCCTTCATAGTCAAGAAGCCTGACTATGCTTGGGCTCTTTTCCTAATTAGCAGCCCAGAAAGAGCTAAGAAAGGTGTCACGACAGGATAGTAGAAGTGTCCTGTGGCGGTCATTACCCCTACAACAGCTTTCATAAGCATGAAGTCTCCCTAGCATTTAGATAAAAACATAATTGATCTACTAGCCTACGTTTCCCATCCAAAAGACTCTCCTGTGTGCATTAGTAGAGGATGAAGGCTGTGCGTGGCAGCTTGCTCTGCATTTACAGTGTCTATGGAAGGAGAATGAAGGTGACAGGAAATAAATCTGGGCATAGCCTGGGAAGTTGGAAGGCAGCTGGAACCCATCACATAGGCCTTCTCTATGGCCAGGCTACCCAACCCTTTGTGTATGTGCTGGCAAATGCTTCCAACAAGAGAATTTAGTGAACCACCATGAAGAACTCCAAATAAGTGATATTTAAAGTGATCATAATCAGTTCAGTCTAGTCTGGCCTGGCCCTTTACAATAAAAGCAAATAAGCTTTTAGCAGGGCATTAAAACTCAACTGAGGCCAGATGCAGTGGCTCAAGTCCGTAATCCCAGCACTTTGGGAGGCCGAGGTCAGGAGTTCAAGACCAGTATGCCAGCAATGGATCACTTGAGGTCAGGAGTTCGAGACCAGTCTGGCCAACATGGTGAAACCCTGTCTCTACAAAAATTACAAAAATTAGCCAGGTGTGGCGGTGTACATGTGTAGTCCCAGCTACTCGGGAGGCTGAGGCAGGAGAATCGCTTGAACCTAGGGGGTGGAGTTTGCAGTGAGCCAAGATAGCGCCACTGCATTCCAGCGTGGGCAACAGAGTAAGACTCTGTCTCAAAACAAACAAACAACAACAAAAAACTCAACTGAGAGGGTAAGTCCACTCCTCCTATAATCTATCCAGACAACCAGACATTTACCTGTTCTAATCTTCTTCTCCTTATCTGCATCTTCTCTGGTTATCTGAACACCTACCATCCATCTGAACCATGCCTCTACCCCTCCTTCACTCCTGATAACTCCCTTGGCTCTGATGCCCCATTTGGATCCACTTTTCCAGTCCTACCCATGTCTGCCTAATTAGAAAACATGAACCTGATATTGACCTACTGGGACCACAGTTGAGGGTCAATGCATTCCCAATTTGTGCCCTGGCTCTCCACTGGGCATTAGATGAAATGGGTGAGACAATTTCTGAGAAGCTGGCCAGGTAGTGCTATATTCACAATGTCTAATTTATACCATTTGCCTGATCTATTTTTCTGATACATGAAAACGGCAAGGTATCTGCTATTCCTACACATATGGGATTCACTGATACTACACGCATATATTTTGATATATTCTTCCCCTTAAGCAGGAAGTTCTTGTGAGACAATTATCTTCTAAGAAAAGGAAGGAAGAGTATAAAAACTCTCCATGAAGGTTCCATATTCACTTCTACCATCCAGGCTTCATAGAAGACAACAAAGTCTACCTATCTGCTGGATTGTCATGTTGCACTGGTGAATGTAATGTAGGGGCTTCTGGAAAAGAACAAATGCCTGTAAGAGCCGAAGGGCCATTGACTGCAGACTGCAGTAAGCAGTCTGACTTGGGATGTGGGAGATTTTAATAGCTGCAGGTCTCCTCCATAGCACAGTTCACCACCTTCTCAGGAGGGGAGCACTAGACTCCATCCTAACCCATCTACCTTCCCAGTCCCAAGCAGTTCTGCATACCTGGCATAATGACATCAGGAAATCCCAATTTTCTTGTAATTGCCAATCCCCTATTAAATATCATGGGATTTTCTCTCCGAATCTGTTCCATGTCTCCACGAAGAAGCTGCAGAGAAATGATAAGACCTGCAAAACCAAAAGCATTTTCTTAGAACCACAGTTCTACCCTGTTATATAGTACTAGAAAAGACATAGTCACATTTTCCAGAAGAAAATTTGCAAAGTTCAGTAAAATTCTTGAGAAAAACTTTGAGGCAGAAAGTGTAAGTTATTTTCAAGAAACATTTTGGAAAGCTAAAGAAATTTAAGTTAAAGTGACCCCAATAACCCAGAGAACTAGTCTATTAAACACAGACTCAGGTCTGGGAGATTGAGTTGTCTCTCCCTCTGTTCCCCAGCATCCAACTAGAGTCCAGCTGGCCCTACTGAATGAGAGGGTTGAACTACATAAGTTATATATTTAGGAACCTAGAGAAATCTATAGAGTAGAAACAAGCATGGCCAAAGAAGACCTTCAGTCAGGGCATCCCAAATATGAGAAATGAGCAAGCTAAGATGTGCTGTGTTTTATGCTGGGAGTATGTCAAAGTGTGGGAAGTAACTTGCTAGTTTAATCTTGCACTGGCTAGCAACAGAGGAGACATCACATTCTGCAAAGAAAAGAGGGTGCTTTTGTGGGACTAACCAAGCCTTGACTCCATGAGGATTTCAGATCCTCCACATGATCTTTAATCAAAACTTGGGAGTATTTGAAATATCACCCCAGGTGAGCTGCCTTCTGGCTCATTACTTACACCCTTGGAGTTGTGCACAAAGCTAGAATCTCCTGAAATTTCCACCTCCACAGCACCCTCCTGAGGGTCCCCTCTGCAGCTCCTGGCTAGAAGGCTGTAACAGTCAAGCCTCTATGGAATTAGGAAGTGCTACCTCTATAACTGTGAATGGGTTTAGCTGTTAACAGGATGAAGAATTTAGGCGTTGATCTATGGGTTGAGAGGAGGCACCCTCATTGGTCTATAAACTTGGGAGTTAAATAGCAGATGAACATCTATAGAAATGAGGGAATAAGGTGTTATGATAACGAATACAATTACAAGAGTAGTAGCTGGAATGGAGATAGTAACAAGTAGAATTGTAAAATAAGAATGGTCTAGGAATGGGGATGGAGGAGGGAATGGAAAAGTAGACAAAGACAGAAGTCAGATAGAAGAGTTACAGATATTTTATCTGGCAAAAAAAGTATGCCAGTAGCCAGGAATATGTACTCTCAGAGCTGGGCCAAGGGATGAAATACGGTTCTACTACAGCTCAGACAGAACCTCAAGATTATCTTGTTGCTTCTGCTAAACTCATGCTTCCCAAGAAACCTTGGGATTACAAACATGGTATCTCAAGTGTCATTAACACCAGGATCACAGTGCCCTGAAAAGGCAAACATACAGTATTCCAGTTGGTATTCTGGTTAGATAATCAGTGTTTAAGATTTCAGCCCCTCTAAAGTAATTATCTTAAACCTAATCACTGTCGGACTAAACTGCAATTAGTTTATGAACCTGAAAGGCTGGGAGCCATAACCAAAACCACAATAATCTTTGTAGAGAACAGCTTAGGATATATCTGCCCTCCCCTCATAACCCTAACTTATTCATCTTTGTTGTGTTTACATAGCTATCAAATCATATCCTCTGGGTAAACAGAAATCAGACTTACGAGACAGCCCAGCATGAAGCAAACAGCTGGGGATGAAAGTCTCCATAATTTGAGAGAGTTGCGGTTGGACGGCAAAAGCCAAAAAAAAAAAAAAAAATCAGTGGGTATACTCTAACCATTCTGCATTGGCAAGGGTTTATTTAAGTACTTGCTGACTGCCTTTTGTCTCTGCATTTTCTGAGCAACCAAAACGGCCTACAGATGCAAAGTGAAACTCATGAAGATGTTGACTAAAGGTGCTGAGAGTATCACAGTTAGCTTTTGAGTTACCCAAAGGGATCCTAAAGAGCTGCTCTCTACTTCTAAACATAACAAATAAGAGAAAACCTTCAAGTTCATGCAAGGGATCAGATGAAAAGACATGCAAAGAATGAAAGAAATCAGCAATGGAGGCTATAAAAACTGTATGTCCTTTTGTAGAGTTGGGATCCTGGAACTTGTGGGTTTCCTTTCTAGTTCTGAAACCCTGTGTTGGTATGAAGCACATACCAAATAATGCTAAGGCATGATTCTGGGCACAAGAGGGCCTTCATTAATAGTTCAGAAAAGTGACCCACTCACCCAGTATGCAACCAGTCCCTTGGCAACACTTGATGTTCTACCTGACTATCATCTCAATGGGGCCCTCAAATCAAAGAATTTGAAAATAACAAAGTCTATACAATTTCTCTGTTAATCTGGTCTCACTGATTACCTGACACAAGAAAACCATTTTCTTACTGAACCTCTTACCGGATTAAAGACTGACTCATAAAAAAGTAACTGGACAAATTAACACCTGTGTAAAATATTCGAGGGCACCAATTTGACTCTGTTCTTGTGCCACACGCCCCCACCCCTCCTTGTGGAAATGCTGGATGAGGATTAATTACATAAATTAATGTCAGCCCAAGATATGGAAATAAATTGTAGTTAACAGTCATTTTAAAATAAATAGAAAACTTGTGTGTCAACTGCTTTATCTTCACTTGTCCTTAATACTCTTCATGCTACTACTGGAACTGTTAAAAGTTCAGTTTGTAGCTACATATCCAAGAGGCCAACAATGGAAATGAAGACCCACATCTGTTAAAGTTCACATAAAAGAGTTATTGCTGGATGATACATTTACTCTCAGCATTCAAACCCAGTGTAGCAATTGCTTCTGCATTTTTAAATTATGTGACTTGAAGGAAAAGCACTAATGACTTTGGAAACAGAACTGCAAGGCAATGAACTGCCCACAATATTTAACAAAGATGGGTAAAAGTTTATAGCAAAGTAAACTGATTTCTAATAAAGATGTATCTTTAATTAAGCAGACTAACAAAGACCTGAAATATTCCTTGAGCAATCTATAAAATTCTCTGACACAAAGACCCCAGAGTCCAGCAGTAGAAAACCTATGCTCAGAAGCTTGGCAACTGAGTAGAAAGGCCAAAGGTCTGGAGTCTGGAGACCTGGGTTCTATCCTTGTTCAGCCACTAAGTCATTTTGCTGAGCTTCAGTTTCCTCATTTATTTAATGAGGGGGTTGAAACAGGTGATTTCCAAGGTCTCAGCTAGCTTCTAACATACTTCAAAAAGAAGCAGCCTGTTCCTCCTACTGACTTTTCCACAACTACACAGAGACCTCCTCTCATTACAGCCATCCCAACTGAGGCTCTCTGAAGTCTGTGGTGCCCCGCAGAGAGGTCTTTCTAACACTGTTTAAATGGCAAGTGTCTGTGAGTTCTAGACAAAAATCAGACACAGAACATGGCACAGTCCCTGCTCCTCGCTCTGGGGAGCAAGACAAATCTCATCATCTTAACCCGGTGAAGCAATGGTAGAAGTTGCTCTTTCACGAATTAGTACTATCATCTCTCTTTTTAAATATTCTCTATATGTTTTAATCATACTATGTCCCAAGAATGTGTAGTCAAGGGCACCTCTTTATAAATCAAATAAGTAAATAAAGCAAAGAACATGACAAATATGGATGTATTGTAGTTTCCCAAATTGCTAGTAACTTTCCTATATTTTCAAAATAAAATTTTATTTGTCTCTTGCTTTAGCCTAGATTTAGCATACTGCATGGAGCTACTTGGCATCCAGGCACATGTATAAGGGAAAACTGTCATTTAAAAATAGTGAGAGGCTCTCAGATATCACCTAAACCCCCACTAGGGTTTTAGAGGAATCAAGTTGTTACAGCTGAAGGTCTCAATCTTGGCAGCCTCTGGTGTGGATCTCCTCTAAGGATCCTCCTAGTTGAGTATCTGCTCACCCCAACAGAGAAAAAATGAAGTTTTCTACAACATGTACTACTCTTTAGAAACTGCTTGCCTCTCAGTGATTTTACACTGTCATTTAAGGACAACTTATAATTTCCAACAAGGTCTATGCAAGTTAAAGAAGATTATGTAAAAGAGGTTATAAAATGATTTAGAGGTAAAAACTGTCAGGAGTAACTTGGTTCTGCGTAAATTAGATAACTATCTGCAAGGGTCTATAAAGGCACATAGGCTTTTAAATAATGTTTCTAATTTAATCAAGCATTAATGTTTAACTTAGAAAACAATACAATATGTAGAACTGTACTGAGATTTTATAGAAATTATTTAAACAGAGTTTTTAAAGAAAGGACGGGAAAAGGAAAAGGAGAAGTTGAGCTAAAATGAAGCTTCTTTGAAATAAAGATTTTCCATTCTAGTTTCAGAATGACTGATACTGACAGACTAATCACTGATTCTCATTATGGTCAGTCTTTCAGGAATAGAAAGAGAAGTGTGTGATGTCTACATCTATATAGATATCTAGCTATATATAGAGAGAGATATTTATTTGGCTGAGTATAATCTTTTTTTTAGGCAAACATAGACTTCACAATGTAACAAACCCTGCAACATTTTTGCTCACTCTGGATTTGAATTAGAACTCAAGTTACCTATCAAAGCATATGGAACTCATCCTAGAAAAAGCAGAAAATGTATTTTGGTCAGCAGATATTAGGGAAAGCCTCAAATTACTACAAAAAGAATGAGTAGGAAATGCCTGGACAGGAGAATAAATGTCCATAGGGAATACAGCAGGCAATCTGCACCAAGCAACTGAAGTACTGTATGATTAGCAACTACAAATGCAACACAAAATGTTCTAGTCAGAGAGGTACCTCACCATGGCTGGCGCTGGGGGCAGAGTACTTGGCACTGGACTTTCGGATGATGTTCTCGTGGATCTGGGACCACTCACTCTCATTGTTGCACCTGTAACAGAAGGACAGGTGTTATAGCACTCAAGTATTTTAAACACCTGGTTTGATGTTCCAATGTGTAACACTTAAGTTCGAAGGGAAAAGGATCCCTCACTTTCCTAAAGAAATGGTGTTATGTTTTACTAAATTAAACAAGGCTCATTTCCTATTAAGCACAAAAGACATACTTGGGCAAAGGATAGAAACTCTAAAATGAATCCCTACAAACATTTAATCGGCAAAATTCCTTCTCTCAGAAGTAACACTATTCCACATGAAAAGTTGTTTCTTTTCTAGCACCCACTGCATGCGTGCGCACAGACATATAAACAGGTCCCAGAGGAAAGTTCCTGATAGAGGAAAAACATTTCCTCTCAACAAGTACTACTGTTTAGAAACTGCTTTGGCATTGGTTTTTTACTATCATACAGCTGTCATTATGACTGGCCCCAAAGGACAGCCCTGCTAAGCTATAAGCAATGTTGATACTATTTGCATGAAGCTATGTTTCAACCAGACCAAGTTAAGAAGAAAAGCTTGTGAGAGCAGTGGGCTTGATTTACCATGAAGTCTTCTGTGGTCAGGGAGAAGGAGGACTTAGCAGACAAAGCTGATGCCTAAATGTGTAAGAATAAAGTTCCTTCCTAGGAATAAAGCTGCTTCCTAGGAACCATGGGATCGAGACAAAAGAGGGGAGGAATAACAGTGCATTTGTGTTACATTCCGATGTTTTAGTGTCTTCCTTCTAAAAGTCAATTCTCGGAGAACTGCAACCACATAACCATTTGGAACAAAGTTTAGGAACAGAGACTACGAATTCCTTATGCTAGTACACACACCTTAATAAAACATTTGGAAAAAGATGAGGGTAATCTCTTGAAAATTCCATTTGACACTCAGGGAGTTCCCACAGCCCTGGTTCTACCCCCTCCCCTGTTGGTTAGGAAGGTATGGATCTACCTATCTCAGAAAACAGGACCCATGCAAAAAGAACCCATGGAACTTTCCATGGATTACTCAGATGTGTCCAGTTCAGCATGGCCACTTCCAGGAGGACACCCCAGTAAGAGTTCTAGAATGTGCCATCCAATAGTATGAAGCATATCAGGTCTCTAAATATAAGGGTTGGAATAGAGGCCACTCAGAGATAAAGCAGGTCAGTTACCAGCTTAACTAACTGCTACCCAGTCAGTGGCTCTTTGGACTCCTTAGCCATACAAATATGCCTCATTTACTCAGAGCTGTTGTGATGAATGGTTAAAGGAGGTTCTCAAAGCCCAGGGCTCTGAGAATAACTTTCTGCCTATAGAATTCCTTCCAAACAAGGAAAGAGGGAAGAGTATCCTTTAAAACAATCTCTTGTGATTTAGCAACTTAGCAGGAAATTAAAAGCCTTGGAAATTACCTCCCCTACTGGACGGGGCAATTTCAGTTTTTCTCCAATAAAATACTCACTGGTCCCTTGGTGGTATAATGGGGAGCTGGAGCTTTGTCAGTCATACCAACAGTGGCAATCTGTATTACTTCACTCACATCTACCCCTCCACCCAACACACATAATTCAGATGCTAGACAACTGACAGCCTGTTCCTGCCATTCCTCTCCCCTTGCATATCCCTTACCTATTAGTGACCTTCACAGCTCTGCCTTCAGCCCATTTCTTTCTCACTCTACAAGCCTTCCTGGGCAATCTCAACCATTCCCATAGCTTCAACTACTGCCAAGCTCCAAAGCATTGTCTCCAGTCCAGATTCATCCTAAGCTTCTGATCTACATGGCCAAGAAAATTCATTTCTCCCCAACCTGACTGGACCCAGAGATGCCCTCTCACTGAGAGGAACTCAGTAGTACTATATCCTTCCAGCATTCACCATATCCTACAGATTTTGCAATAATCAAATCTCACATTTTACCTCTCCTCTCTCTTCATTGTCTTGGTTTGGTCATTATCATCTCTCTTCTGCACCAGTACAATAATCTTCTAACTGGTCTTTTACACATCTTTCTTTCCAGAATGTCAATTTGGTTATATGGCCACCCTTCTTAATGCCCTTCACAGGTTAGAGTTCAAACTTTTCAGCAAGTCATTTAAGGCAGACTCATCAGGGTCCTCTCTTACCTCTCCAGATCTCTTTTACATTGAAAAAGCTTACAAAGATTCTATTAATTGTATTTCTTTCCTTTCTTTTCCCTTCTTTTTTATTTTTTTAAAGGATTCAGTTCAATATTGCTTTTTCTATGAATCCTTTCCAGCTTGCTCTATTATTCTCCATTCTCAACATCCCTACCTTAGACCTGACCACTACCTCTTTTGGGTCTTCGCTGAATTCTGATTTCTAGAAGAATGCCTATTATATTTTAGGGCACCTATTTGTCTACTTCACCCGACTGCAAGTCCTTAGATGATAAGGACTGTGTCTTGCTAATCATCTCCACCAGGTAGCAAAACTTATAGCACATAATAAGTGCTTAATATAATATTTGTTGAATACATAAATGGAATAATTGCCAAGGTCAACTGGTTATTTCTTATAGCTTAAATGTTGCTAATTAAAACTTTGCCATCATTCTGCATCAGAATTACATTACACTAAAGGCAGATATTTAGGAAAACATTCTGCATTATGGTCATCTTATGAAATCATTACTATATTTATCTTAAGAGGAAAACAGTAAAAGAGCAGTGAAAACAATCACATTTCTGGGAAAGGTAAAGGAAAAATGGATGGCCATATTTGTGCCTATTTGAATCAAGGAGGATGGGAGCACTAGCGGCTGGAAGTATGCTTGAAAGAAGCTCCTGCTAGCTCCAAAGGAAAGATGGTTTGAAATCAAATGTCATGCAGATTCATTCACAGGCTGCAAAGAGTGAACTCTCGAATTTTGCAGTCTACTCATGACTGGCCATAAACATGATTTAGCTTTGCAGAACTGCCAAGTTATTGCTACAAAGGCATCAATTTACCTTCAATTACCAACGCTTCTTTTTATTCTCTTAATACAATACTTGCTTTCAAATACTATATGCTGTTATTGATGAATTCTTTCTTTCTATCTATCGACTGATCTATACAGGGTCTCACTATCGCCCAGGCTGGAGTGCAGTGGTGTGATCACTGCTCACTGCAGCCTTGACCTCCCCAGGCTCAGGTGATCCTCCTACCTCAGTCTCCAGAGTACCTGGGACCACAGGCACACACCACCATGCCCAGCTAATTTTTGTCTTTTTTTTT
>NW_012104388.1:377695-378986 GCF_000951045.1 Mandrillus leucophaeus | reverse complement strand
CTATTCACAATAGCAAAGACTTGGAATCAACCCAAATGTCCATCAGTGACAGACTGGATTAAGAAAATGTGGCACACATGCACCATGGAATACTATGCAGCCATAAAAAACGACGAGTTCGTGTCCTTTGTAGGGACATGGGTGCAGCTGGAAACCATCATTCTCAGCAACCTATTGCAAGAACAGACAACCAAACACCACCTGTTCTCACTCATAGGTGGGAACTGAACAATGAGATCACTTGGACATGGGAAGGGGAACATCACACACCAGGGCCTATTATAGGGAGGAAGAGGGGAGGGATGGCACTGGGAGTTATAACTGATATAAATGACGATTTGATGGGTGCTGACGAGTTGATGGGTGCAGCACACCAACATGGCACATGTATACATATGTAACAAATCTGCACTTTGTGCACATGTACCCTAGAACTTAAAGTATATTTAAAAAAATAAAAAATAAAAATAAAAATAAAATTTAAAAAAATTCTGCAATTGAAGAATTCACTATAAGAACTACAAATTAAAGTTGAAAGCTTCTGCAGTAGACTAGAATAGGTAGAAGAATCTCAGAACATGAATAGATATCTTTTGAAATAATCCCATCAGACAAAAATAAAGAAAAGGAATAAAAAAGACTGGGCAAAGCCTTTGTGACAATTAAATATTAAAATTATCAATATCCACAAGGTCAAAGAGACAATGACAGGATTGGAAAATGTATTTAACTAAACAATAAATGAAAACATCTCAAGTCCAGCAAAAGATCTAGACATTTCAGATACAAGAGACTCAGCAATCCCCAGGAAAATAAAAATACAATGCAAAAAGGTCGTTTCCACAACACATTATAGTCAGACTGCCTAAAATCAAAGATGAAGAACAAATCCTAAAAATAGCAAGAGATAATCATCTATTCACATATTCACAGGCCAGAAGAGAATGGGATAATATATTTAAATAACTAAAAGAAAAAAATCTGGCCAAAAGCAGTGGCTCATGCCTGTAATCACAGCACTTTGGAAGGCTGAGGCAGGAGGCTTACTTGAGTCCAGGAGTTTCGGAACAGCCTAGGCAGCATGACAAGAACCAATCTTCGGAAAAAAAAAAAAAATTAGCTGGGTATGGTGAAGTGTGCCTGAAGTCTTAGCAACATGGGAGGCTGGGGCAGGAAGATTGCTTGAGCCTGGGAAGTTGAGGCTGCAGTGAGCTGTATTTACACCAGTGCACTCTCACCTGGGTGACAGAGTGAGATCCTGTCTCAAAAAAAAAAAAAAAAAAAAAAAAAA
>NW_012104388.1:367479-372760 GCF_000951045.1 Mandrillus leucophaeus | reverse complement strand
TTTTTTTGAGTAGGAGTCTCCCTCTGTTGCCTAGGCTGGAGTGCAATGGCACGATTTCGGGTCACTGCAACCTCTGCCTTCCTGGTTCAAGCGATTCTCATGCCTCAGCCTCCTGAGTAGCTGGGATTACAGGCACCCGCTGCCATGCCTGGCTAATTTTTGTATTTTTAGTAGAGACAGGGTTTCACTATGTTGGCCAGGTTGGTCTCAAACTTCTGCGGCTCAAGCAATCCTCCTGCCTTACTTAGCCTCTCAAAGTGCTAAGATTACAGTCACGAGCCACTACACCTGGGCCAATTGTTCAATTGTTTAGAAGGTGCACAGCCTAGATGTGCACCTTCTAAAGCTATTCTTACTCACAATTGCTTAGTTTGAATTAGTATAAAGAGCAAGTGGGTTTTCAAACCCACAGAAATGCACACACAGATTGTATTAGGCACAGTCTCACTAGATCCATCCCTCCCTTTCCCTGTCTTTTTTTTTTTTTTTTTTTTTGTGAAGCTACAAATGACCTGTCAGTGAATGATAAATAACAATATTACATTCAAAATAAACTTTTGAATGTAATCACTGGATATCAAGAAAAAATATATTTCTGCAAGCTCATGATGAAAATAAAACCTAAGTCAGCCTTTGTGTCTTGTCTGCTCACTGAATTGAGGGACCTACCCCACTGCTCTGTATCCTCTGCTTTAAGAGGCCCAAGTGGCTCTGTTGCAGTCTCTGTTACTCTTTGACTTGAAGTTAGCAGGAGATCCCTAGTAAGATCTTCATAGTGTCCAGAGAATTGTCCCTGTATCCCAGAACAAGGAGGTGAAGAGAACAGAGTGAAAAGCACCTGTGGTTAAGCAGCTCCGCAGGTATGCAAGGTGCAGAAGCAGGTTCACCAAGAGGTGGAGAACTTTCCTGAGTCTATTTGCTTCTCCAGCCTCCCCTGACATCTCGTCCCTGAAATGTCTGAGGAGCAAGATATCATTTTCAAACCTAGCCTTTGACAGACTGCTTGCTGTCCTGCAGCCCAGCAGTGCCAGGACTGAGGCATGACAGAAACTCGAGCTGTCGCTACTGGGAATGGGGAGTATGCTGGAAGCATACCTACAGCCAGAGCTAAGAAGCAAGCAAGGCATGGGGTGTAGCTGCTGGAGATGAGAAGTGAGTGCCACCAGGATGGAGACTGGGATGCAAGTGGTGTAAAATTTGCCACTGGGACTTGATCACCAGTTGGGTGGGGCTCCTGCAGCTGAGGTGGACTACCCTTGCCAGGGCCAGGGAGCAAGCCCCATTGAGACTAGGGTGTGAGGAATGTGCATTCCCACCCGCTGGCCCAGGCTCTGGTCACCGAGGATGACCCCACCCTCTATTGTGACAGGGTGTTAGCACAGCTGCTAACACCCCTCACCTGAGCACTCCATCTGGGGCCTGCAGAGTGCTCTGTCCATGACAGCTGGTGCTGTTCTCACCATTCGAAGGTCTGAGCACAAGCCTACCTAGTCCAGCTTCACTCTCTGCTGTGTGACAGAGAACACAGCCTAGGGTCCTGGCAAATACCCAACCCAACCACTTCAGGCACCTGAGTACTTCTCCTGGGGGCATAAACTCCTGGCTGCTATCACCTCATCTGCACCTACCTGCAAGTGACACCTGAGTTCCTGGAGATTGGGTTACCCAGCCCTTCAGAGCCACCACCAACATCAACGCACATCACTCAGGACCCAGAGAGTTGTCCCACTCCTGCTACTGCTATGACTCACGCCATGTAACTGCCCATGAACCTGAGAATCTGTCCACTTGTACAATCCACCACTGCCACTACCAGCATCTGAGCAAGCCACGTGGAGGCCCACCAACTGACACAACAATAATTGCCAACATGGCTGCCAGTGTACACTGCCCAGTGACACTATCACTGGCCCACCTGCCATCCTAGTCCCCAGCACAACTTCCCCACAGCCTTAACTAATAACTGTACCCTAACCTATCAAGGAAATCACAGATGCCACTAATGCTGTTTACAGCCAAAGAAATCATACAGAGATGACACTAATGCACACACCAGAGTCAAAGCCAAAGTAGCCTACCCAACCAACACCACAGACACCATAGATCTTTAGGAAAAGGTCTTTCCCTACTAAAGTAAATTCAAAACAGGAATAAGTGACTGTTACTCCAGATGCACAGATTTCAATGTAATGACACAGAAAACATGAAAAAGAAGGAAATATGACACTTCCAAAAGAACCGAATAAGTCTCCAAAAATAGATCTTAATCAAAGAAATTTTTGAAATCACAGATAAAGAATTGAAAATTTTGATTTTACAGAAGCTCAGTGAGATACAAGAGAACTCAGAAAAACAATTCAGGATATGAATGAGAAATTTACCAAAGAGACAGTTTTTTAAAGTACCAGATAGAAATTCTGCAATTGAGTTCCAGAGCAAGATGGCCAAATAGGAGCAGCTCCAGCCTCCAGCTCCCAGCACGAGTGACACAGAGGATGGGTGATTTCTGCATTTTCAACTGAGGTACCGGGTTCATCTCACTGGGGAGTGCCGGACAATCGGTGCTGGTCGCTGGTGCAGCCCGACCAGTGAGAGCTGAAGCAGGGCGAGCCATCGCCTCACCTGGGAAGCACAAGGGGGAAGGGAATCCCTTTTCCTAGCCAAGGGAAACTGAGACAAACAACACATGGAAAATTGGGTAACTCCCACCCTAATACTGCGCTTTACCAAGGGTCTTAGCAAACAGCACACCAGGAGATTATATCCCACACCTGGACAGGAGGGTCCCACGCCCACAGAGCCTCCCTCGTTGCTAGCACAGAAGTATGAGATCTAACTGCAAGGCAGCAGTGAGGCTGGGGGAGGGGCACCCGCCATTGCTGAGGCTTAAGTAGGTTAACAAAGCTGCCAGGAAGTTTGAACTGGGTGGAGCCCACCGCAGCTCAAGGGGGCCTGCCTGTCTCTGTAGACTCCACCTCTGGGGAAAGGGCATAGCTAAACAAAAAGCAGCAGAAACCTCGGCAGAGGTAAATGACCCTCTCGGGCAGCTTTGAAGAGAGCAGTGGATCTCCCAGCACAGAGGTTGAGATCTGAGAATGGACAGACTGCCTGCTCAAGTGGGTCCCTGACCCCTGAGTAGCCTAACTGGGAGACACCCCCACTAGCTGCAGACCGACACCTCACACCTCACACGGTGGGGTACACCCCTGTGACGAAGCTTCCAGAGGAAGAATCAGACAGCAACACTCGCTGTTAAGCAATATTCTATATTCTGCAGCCTCTGCTGCTGATACCCAGGCAAACAGGGTCTGGAGTGGACCTCAGGCAAACTCTAACAGACCTACAGCTGAGGGTCCTGACTGACAGAAGGAAAACTAACAAACAGAAAGGACACCCACACCAAAACCCCATCAATTTGTCACCATCATCAAAGACCAAAGGCAGATAAAACCACAAAGATGGGGAAAAAGCAGTGCAGAAAAGCTGGAAATTCAAAAAATCAGAGTGCATCTCCCCCTCCAAAGGAATGCAGCTCATTGCCAGCAATGGATCAAAGCTGGATGGAGAATGACTTTAACGAGTTAAGAGAAGAAGGCTTCAGTCGATCACACTTCTCAGAGCTAAAGGAGGAACTACATAACCAGCACAAAGAAACTAAAAATCTTGAAAAAAGAATGGAAGAATAGATAACTAGAATAATCAATGCAGAGAAGGCCATAAACGAACTGACAGAGATAAAAACCATGACACGAGAAATAGGTGACAAATGCACAAGCTTCAGTAACCGATTCGATCAACTGGAAGAAAGAGTATCAATGACTGAAGAGCAAATGAATGAAACGAAGTGAGAAGAGAAGTGTAGAGAAAAAAGAGTAAAAAGAAATGAACAAAGCCTCCAAGAAATACGGGATTATGTGAAAAGACCAAATCTACATCTGATTGGTGTGCCTGAAAGTGACGGGGAAAATGGAACCAAGTTGGAAAACACTTTTCAGGATATAATCCAGGAGAACTTCCCCAACCTAGTAAGGCAGGCCAACACTCAAACTCAGGAAATACAGAGAACGCCACAAAGATACTCCTCGAGAAGAGCAACTCCAAGACACATAATTGTCAGATTCACCAAAGTTGAAAAGAAGGAAAAAAGGTTAAGGGCAGTCAGAGAGAAAGGTCAAGTTATCCATAAAGGGAAGTCCATCAGACTAACAGCAGATCTCTCGGCAGAAACTCTCCAAGCCAGAAGAGAGTGGGGGCCAATATTCAATATTCTTGAAGAAAAGAATTTTCAACCCAGAATTTCATATCCAGCCAAACTAAGTTTCATAAGTGAAGGAGAAATAGACTATTCTATAGACAAGCAAATGCTTAGAGATTTTGTCACCACCAGGCCTGCCCTACAAGAGACCCTGAAAGAAGCACTAAATGTGGAAAGGAACAACCAAATACCAGCTATTGCAAAAACATGCCAAAATGTAAAGACCATCAATGCTAGGAAAAAGATGCCTCAATTAACAAGCAAAATAACCAGCTAATATCACAATGACAAGATCAAGTTCACACATAACAATATTAACCTTAAATGTAAATGGACTAAATGGTCCAATTAAAAGACAGACTGGCAAATTGGATAGCGTCAAGACTCATCAGTTTGCTGTATTCAGGAGACCCATCTCACGTGCAGAGACACACATAGGCTCAAAATAAAGGGATGGAGGAAGATCTACCAAGCAAATGGAGAACAAAAAAAAGTCAGGGGTTGCAATCCTAGTTTCTGATAAAACAGACTTTAAACCATCAAAGATCAAAAGAGACAAAGAAGGCCATTACATAATGGTAAAGGGATCAATTCAACAGGAAGAGCTAACTATCCTAAATATATAGGCACCCAACACAGGAGCACCCAGATTCATAAAGCAAGTCCTTAGAGACTTACAAAGAGACTTAGACTCCCATACAATAATAAGGGGAGACTTCAACACCTCACTGTCAACATTAGACAGATCAACGAGACAGAAAGTTAACAAGGATATCTAGGAATTTAACTCAAGTCTGCACCAAGTGGACCTAATAGACATCTACAGAACTCTCCACCCCAAATCAACAGAATATACACTCTTCTCAGCACATCACACTCATTCAAAAATTGACCATATAGTTGGAAGTAAAGCACTCCTCAGCAAATGTAAAAGAACAGAAATTATAACAAACTGTCTCTCAGACCACAGTGCAATCAAACTAGAATTCAGGACTAAGAAACTCACTCAAAACCACTCAACTACAT
>NW_012104388.1:356604-364042 GCF_000951045.1 Mandrillus leucophaeus | reverse complement strand
AAAAAAAGGAAAAAGAAAAAATCTGACAGCTAAGAATGCTATATACAGCAAAATTATCCTTCATAAGTGAAAGAGACATAAAATCTTTCCCAGACAAGCAAATGCTAAGGGGATTCATTGCCCCTGGACTGGCCCTACAAAAAAATTCTCATGAGAGTCCTAAACCTGCAAGTGAAAGGATGACATTTACCAAGATTAAAACACACAAAACGGCCAGGCGCAGTGGCTCATGCCTTTAATCCCAGAACTTAGGGAGGCTGAGGCAGGCAGATCACCTGAGGCCAGGAGTTTGAGACCAGCCTGGCCAACATGGTGATATCCCGTCTCTACTAAAAATACAAAAAAATTAGCTGAGCGTGATGGCATGCATCTGTAATCCCAGCTACTCAGGAGGCTGCAGCAGGAGAATCACTTGAACCCAGGAGATGGAGGCTGCAGTGAGCCAAGATCACACCACTGCACTCCAGCCTCAGTAACAGAGCAAGACTCTGTCTCAAATAAAGAAAAAAAGAAAGAAAACACACGAAAATATAAATCTCTTTGGCAAAGTAATCACATGGAGAAAGAGAAAGAACTCGAATGGTACCACTGCAGAAGTCCAGAAAACCACAACCACCAGTAAAAGAAAAAGGAACCAAACTGTATAAAACAATCAGAAAACAATTAAGAAATGACAGAAACAAAGCACCACATATCAATTATAACACTGACCATAAATAGATTAAATTTTCCACTTTAAAGATACAGAATGGCGGAATGGATTTTTAAAAATCCACAAGCCAATTATATGCTGTTTACAAGAAACTCAGGCCAGGTGCAGTGGCTCATGCCTGTAATCCCAGCACTTTGGGAGGCCAAAGCGGGTGGATCATGAGGTCAAGAGATCAAGACCATCCTGGCCAACACGGTGAAACCCCGTCTCTACTAAAAACACAAAAAAATTAGCTGGGCATGGTGGTGTGTGCCTGTAGTCTCAGCTACTTGGGAGGCTGAGGCAGGAGAATCACTTGAACTCGGGAGGCAGAGGTTGCAGTGAACTGAGACTGCACCACTGCACTCCAGCCTGGGCAACAGAGCGACACTCTGTCTCAAAAAAAAAAAAAAAAAAAAGAAACTCACCTTAGTAGTAAAGACACATACAGACTGAAAATAAAGAAATGAAAACAAGATATTCTCTGCAAATGGAAATCAAAACGGAGTAGGAATAGCTATATTTATACAAGAGAAAACAGACTTTAAGTCAAGAACAGTAAAAAGAAACAAAGAAGGTCATTATTTACATTATTTAAAGATAAAGGGATCAATCCAGCAAGATGATAAAAAAATTCTAATAAAAAATTCTAAATATACATGTAACCAACACTGGAACACCTGAATTCATAAAGAAAATGTCATTAAAGCTAAAGAGAGAGATAAACTGCAAAACAATAATAGTGGGGGACTTTAACATTCCACTCTCAGCATTACACAGATAATCTAGACAAAAAATCAACAAAGAAACATTGGATTTAAGTTGCACTTTAGACCAAATGGAGCTAACTGACATTTCAGAACACTCTACCCAACAACTGCAGAACATGTATTCTTTTCATCAGCACAAAGAACATTCTCCAGGAAAGACCAAATGTTAGGTCACAAAACAAGCCTCAACTCATTTAAAAAAATCAAAATCATATCAAGTATCTTCTCAAACCACAAGGGAATAAAATTAGAAATCAAAGCCAAGAGGAACTTTAGAAACTATATAAATACATGGAAATTAAACAACACACTCCTGAATGACCACTGGGTCAACAAAGACATTAAGATGGAAATAAAAAAAATCTCAAAATAAGCAAAAACTGGAATACAACATACGAAAACCTGTAGGACACAGTAAAAGCAGTGCTACGAGGGAATTTTATAGTAATAAATGCCTACATAAAATAGTTGACAGATTACAAATTAACAATCTAACAACGTATCTCAAGGAACTAAAAAAGAAAGAATAATAAACCAAACCCAAAACTAGCAGAAGAAAAGAGCAAAATGAAATAGACTGAAGAAAAACAAAACAAAGGATCAACAAAATGAAAAGCTGATTATTCAAAAAGATAAACAAAACTGATAAACTGCTAGCTAGACTAACCAAGAAAAAAAAAAAAGAGAGAAGCCCCAAATAAACAAAATTACAAGAAACAAAGAAGACATTACAACTGATACTACAGAAATACAAAGAATCATTAGAGACTATTATAAACAACTATATGCTCACAAACTGAAACACTTAGAGAAAATAAATAAACTCCTAGAAACATACAACCTACTAAGATTGAATTGGAAAGAAAGAAAAACCCTGAACAGACCAATAATGCATAGCAAGATTGGATCAGTAATTAAAAAGTCTCCTGAGAAAGAAAAGTCCAGAACCAGATCGATACACAGCCAAATTCTACCAAATGTATAAAGAACTAAATACCAATTCTCTTGAGACTACTCCAAAGACTGAAAAGGACAGAATTCTCTCTAACTCATCCTACAAGATTATCAATACTCTGATACTAAAACCAGACAAGAATGCAACAACAACAACAACTACATGCCAATATCCCTAGTAAACACAATACTATCCCTCCTAAACAAAATACTAGCAAACCCAATCTAAGAGCCAATAAAAAAGTTAATACATTATGATCAAGTGGCATTTATACCAGGGATTCAAAATGGTTCAACATAAGTAAATCAATAAACATGATACATCAAGTAAATAGAATAAAGGACAAAAATCATATGATTATCTCAACAAATGCAGAAAAAAATTTGATAAAATTCAACATCCCTTCATTATAAAAACTCTCACAAAACTAGGCATAGAAACAGCATATCTGAAAACAATAAAGGCCGCATACAACAAACCCATAACTACCATCACACTGAATAGGGAAAAATCTGAAAGCCTATCCTCTGAGAACTGGAACAAGACAAAGTCGTCCACCTTCACCATTCCTACTCAATATTGTACTGAAAGTCCTAGCAAGAGCAATCAGGCAAGAGAAAAAAACTAACAGTCATCTAAGTTGGATGATTTAGCCTGAGTTAGCTAGTAGACTTCCACGAAGTCCCCTGTGATGGAGAATCAGGAATGGCTTCCCTTAGTCCAAGCTGAAGCCTGGGAATGACCACAAGGCTGTACATCTGACTCCTGCCCTTGTAGCTACTGCATACTTCCTATTTGCCCCCTGGTTCTGACCAAGAGAATTCATGCCCACTGAAGATTGTATCACAGATTTCAGTTGGGAGCTTCTCTCAACCTTTGCCTGCTGCCTGAGTTAGCTAGCAGACTTCCATGAGGTCTCCTGTGATGTAGAATGAGGAACGGTTTCCCTTGGTCCAAGCTGAAGACTGGAAATGCTCACAAAGTTCTTTCCCTGCTGCTCCTACTTTTATATTCTTCACCACTCCCTAAATAGTTCCAATGCTGGGTGGGGTTAAGGCCTTCCTCTGTGGGCTGAATTGTGAGGCACTGGCATCTGTGTTTATCAAGGATATTGACCTGTTAGTTTTCTTTTTTTCTTGTGGAGTTATTGCCTGGTTTTGCTATCAGGGTGGTGATGATCTTGTAGGATGAGTTAGAGAGAGTTCTGTCCTCTTCAATTTTTTTTTTTTTTTTGGAACAAGCGGAAGAATGCAACTGGACCCCTATTTCTCACCATATACCAAAAAAATCAACTCATAATGGATTAAAGACTTAAACATAAGACCTGAAACTATAAACATAATAGAAGTTTGAAAACCTAGGGAAAACGCTGCTGGACATTGGTCTAGGAAAAAAGTTTATGACTAAGATCTCAACAGCATAGGCAACAAAAACAAAAATAGACAACTGGTAATATATTAAACTAAAAAGCTTCTGCACAACAATAGGAGATGTTGTATAAGTAGTTTGGAAACATTTTTCCCTTTCAATAGGTTGTCTGTTTAGCAAACCAGAAGCAAACCTGAGTAAACAGACAACCTGTTGAATGGGAAAAATATTTCCAAACTACTTGTACAACAAGGGACTAATATTTCCAAACTATTTATACAACAAGGGACTAATACTCAGAGTATACAAGGAACTGAAAAAACTCAGCAGGAAAAATAAACTAATAATCCCATAAAAAGTGGGCAAAGAGTTTTTGTGTTTTTTCCTCCCAAGATGGCAGATTGGAGGTAGTGTCAGCATGTCTCTTCCACTTGGAAAGACAATAGTGTGTAGAGATTCACACTGAACTTTTTTTCCAAGAAGCAACACAAGAACTGAACGGGATAGCTTAAAGAAACCACAGACCTTTGAAAGAAGTGGCAAGCTGCACAATATATCATGAAGCAGGTATAACTGACACCAAATCCCCTGAGTGTGAGGGGGAGACACTGCCTCCAGGATATACACCACCACTGGGAACCTGGCAATTCAACCACACGGAAAGGCCTTAATCCTACCCAGCACTGGAACTGGTTTAGGGAGTGGTGAAGAATATAAAAGTAGGAACAGCAGGGAAAGAGCCTTGTGAGCATTCCCAGTCTTCACCTTGGACCAAGGGAAGTCATTCCTCATTCTACATCACAGGGGACCTCACCGAAGTCTGCTAGCTAACTCAGGCAGTAGTCTCAGGTTAACGGAAGCTCCCAACTGAAATCTGTGATATAATCTTGAGTGGGGATAAAATCCCTTGCCCAGAACCAGGGGACAAGTGGGAAGTGTGCTGTAGCTAGGAGTGCAGGAGCCAGGTGCTCCAGCTTTGTGGGAGTGGACTGGAAGGGGTATAGCGTGAAAGCCCCAATTGCTGTCTCCATGGGGAAGATTTATAGCCTGGGGGAGTTTCGAGTTCTGAGTGTAGACAGCCTGGAACTTAGCTAGCTGCTGCTAATGGATCACTGCAGATGTGAGACCTGCCTTGCCAGCTGTGTAAGAGTTGGGTGGGGCTTACTCTCACCTACTACTTTCCACTCCCTCTGCAATCTCTTCTGTGCAGCAGAGGCAGCCACCTTCCTCCATGGAACATTACCTCAGTGTCCAGTAAACCACCTGCAGAGGTGGTAATCTCCACAGAGATCTCTGTGATCTCCAGAGAGGCCAGTGCTTGCCCTGCAAGTGGAGAGCAAGGGTGTGGACCTACCTGACCCAGTTTCCACCTGGCTTTGTCCCTCCACCCACCCTGGTAGCAAAACACGAAGAACAGAAACTTTTGGGAGCTCTCTAGTCCCACCCCTCACCTGAGAAACCAGAACACCTCTCCTGGGTAACATAAGGCAAGCACAAATCCCACTGCTACTACAGCAGGTGGTGCTCTTTTCCTAGTGCTGTCCCCTAGCCGGGAGGCCAAATGACACAGTTCATTGCAGCACCTGCAGATAGAATAACACTGTGTCCGGAAAGGAGAAAACTTGTATGTTACCTCAGTTATTACCATTGCCTGCACCACCCTAGCTAACCAGGAGGTCCTGAGTCTGTCCCGGTGACCAGTTCATTACTACTATAACTGGCATCTGAGAAAGTCAACACACTAAGGCTATTTATAACCAAGGAATCTCACAGAGTTTACATCACTCCTCTGCCATGCCTATCAGAGCTGGTGCTGATAGCTGCTGGTGGGAGACTTGAGGACAGGTCATATCACTGGATCTCTTGCATAGGATCACCAGCACCAGTCTGCAGTATGGCAGCCAGACTGGGCAGCTAGACCCAGAGAGCAGCAGCATTCACAGCAATCTGGCTCTAAGTGACTCCTACTCCTAAGGAAAGGGGGGTACATCACATCAAGGGAACACCCTGTAGGACAAAAGAATCCAGATGGCAGGCCTTGAATCTTAGATCTTTCCAATGGTGGGTAGTTTCCTTCAGCAGAGGCATAGCTGAAGTGCTGGGCTTAGTGGGGAAAGTCTGTGGCTGTACCCCACCAGTCAGAAAGCCCTTGCACTTGTGAAGGGTCCTGAGAGGGATACATCTTTTCCCTCTCATCACCACTGCAGACAGAGCTGAGGCTTCTCCCATGGGAATTCAGTGTGGGAGCACCTATTGAAAGCCTTTCAGGAATGTGGCGAAAAGGAAACGCTTATACACTGCTGGTGGGATTAGTACAACTTCTATGGAAAACAGTATGGGGATTTCTTAAAGAACTAAAAGTAGATATACCATTTCATTAAGCAATTCCACAACTGGGTATTTATCCAGAGGAAAAGAAGTCAACATACCAAAAAGACACTTGTATATGTAAGTTTATTGCAGTACAATTAACAACTGCAAAGATATGGAACCAACCTAAGTGCCCATAAACCAATGAGTGGGTAAAGAAAATGTGGTATATATACACCATGGAATACTACTTGGCTAAAAAAGAAATGAAATAATGCCTTTTGCAGAAACTTGGATGGAGCTAAAGCCCTTATTGTAAGTGAAATAACCCAGGAATGAGATACCAAATACTGTATGTTCTTACTTACAAGTGGGACCTAAGCTATGGTATGCAAAGGTATAAGGAATGATATAATGAACTTTAGAGATTCAGAAAGGGGAGGGTGGGAGAGAGATGAGGAATACAAATCTACATATTGGATACAATGTACACTACTCGCGTGATGGCTGCACAAAAATCTGACTTCACCACTATATAATTCATCCATGTAACCCAAAACCACCTGTACCCTAAAAGCTACTGAAGTAAAAAAATAATAGTGGGCAAAGAATCTGAACAGAATTTCTCAAAAGACGACATACGAATGTCCAACAGATGAATGTAAAAATGTTCAACATCACAAATCATCAGACAAATGTAAATCAAAACCATAATGAGCTATCATCTTATCCCAGTCAGAAAAAGAAAAAAATAACAGATGTTTGCATGGATGCAAAGAAAAGGGAACTTTTAAAAAAATTATTATACTGTATGTTCTAGGGTACATGTGCGCAATGTGCAGGTGTGTTAAATATGTATACATGTGACATGTTGGTGTGCTGCACCCATTAACTCATCATTTACATTAGGTATATCTCCTAATGCTATCCCTCCCCCCTCCCCCCACCACACAACAGGCCCCGGTGTGTGATGTTCCCCTTCCTGTGTCCAAGTGTGCTCATTGTTCAATTCCCACCTATGAGTGAGAACATATGGCGTTTGGTTGTCTGTTCTTGCAATAGTTTGCTGAGAATGATGGTTTCCAGCTGCATCCATGTCTCTACAAAAGACATGAACTCATCCTTTTTTATGGCTACATAGTATTCCATGGTGTATATGTGCCACATTTTCTTAATCCAGTCTGTCATTGATGGACATCTGGGTTGGTTCCAAGTTTTGCTATTGTGAATAGTGCTGCCATAAACATACGTGTTCATGTGTCTTTAGAGCAGTATGATTTATAATCCTTTGGGTATATACCCAGTAATGGGATGGCTGGATCAGATGGTATTTCTAGTTCTAGA
>NW_012104388.1:334419-356510 GCF_000951045.1 Mandrillus leucophaeus | reverse complement strand
GCCATTCTAACTGGTGTGAGATGGTATCTCATTGTGGTTTTGATTTGCATTTCTCTGATGACCAGTAATGATGAGTATTTTTTCATGTGTCTGTTGGCTACATAAATGTCTTCTTTTGAGAAGAGTCTGTTCATATTCTTTGCCCATTTTTTGATGGCGTTGTTTTTTTTCTTGTAAATTTGTTTGAGTTCTTTGCAGGTTCTGGATATTAGCCCTTTGTCAGATGAGTAGATTGCAAAAATTTTCTCCCACTCTGTAGGTTGCCTGTTCACTCTGATGGTAGTTTCTTTTGCTGTGCAGAAGCTCTTTAGTTGAATTAGATCCCATTTGTCAATTTTGGCTTTTGTTGCCACTGCTTTTGGTGTTTTAGTCATGGAGTCCTTACCCATACCTATGTCCTGAATGGTATTACTTAGGTTTTCTTCTAGGGTTTTTATGATTTTAGGTCTAACATTTAAGTCTCTAATCCATCTTGAATTAATTTTTGTACGAAGTGCAAGAAAGGGATCCAGTTTCAGCTTTCTACTTATGGCTAGTCAGTTTTCCCAGCACCATTTATTAAATAGGCAATCCTTTCCCCATTTCTTGTTTTGGCCAGGATTGTCAAAGATCAGATGGTTGTACATGTGTGGTTTTATTTCTGAGGCCTCTGTTCTGTTCCATTGATCTATATCTCTGTTGTGTACCAGTACCATGCTGTTTTGGTTACTGCAGCCTTGTAGTATAGTTTGAAGTCAGGTAGCGTGATGCCTCCAGCTTTGTTCTTTTTGCTTAGGATTTTCTTGGCAATGCAGGCTCTTTTTTGATTCCATATGAACTTTAAAGTAGTTTCTTCCAATTCTGTGAAGAAAGTCATTGGTAGCTTAATGGGGATGGCATTGAATCGATAAATTACCTTGGGCATTATGGCCATTTTCATGACATTGATTCTTCCTATCCATGAGCATGGAATGTTCTTCCATTTGTTTGTGTCCTCTTTTATTTCATTCGGCAGTGGTTTGTAGTTCTCCTTGAAGAGGTCCTTCACATCCCTTGTAAGTTGGATTTGCAGCTATTTTATTATCTTTGAAGCAATTGTGAATGGGAGTTCACTCATGATTTGGCTCTCTGTTTGTCTGTTATTGGTGTATAAGAATGCTTGTGATTTCTGCACATTCATTTTGTATCCTGAGACTTTGCTGAAGTTGCTTGTCAGCTTAAGGAGATTTTGGGCTGAGACGATGGGGATTTCTAAATATGCAATCATGTTATCTGCAAACAGGGACAATTTGACTTCCTGTTTTCCTAATTGAATACACTTTATTTCTTTCTCTTGCCTGATTGCCCTGGCCAGAACTTCCAACACTATGTTGAATAGGAATGGTGAGAGAGGGCATCCCTGTCTTGTGCCAGTGTTCAAAGGGAATGCTTCCAGTTTCTGCTTATTCAGTATGATATTGGCTGTGGGTTTGTCATATATAGCTCGTATTATTTTGAGATATGGTCCATCAATATCCAGTTTGTTGAGAATTTTTAGCATGAAGGGCTGTTGAATTTTGTTAAAGGCCTTTTTTGCATCTATTGAGATAATCATGTGGTTTTCGTCTTTGATTCTGTTTATCTGCTGGATTACGTTTATTGATTTGTGTATACTGAACCAGCCCTGCATCCCTGGGATGAAGCCCACTTGATCATGGTGGGCTTTATGATGTGCTACTGGATTCGGTTTGCCAGTATTTTATTGAGGATGTTTGCATTGATGTTCAGGGATATTGGTCTAAAATTCTTTTTTTGTTGTGTCTCTGTCAGGGTTTGGTATCAGGATGATGTTGGCCTCATAAAATGAGTTAGGGAGGATTCCCTCTTTTTCTATTGCTTGGAATAGTTTCAGAAGGAATGCTACCAGATCCTCCTTGTACCTTTGGTAGAATTTGGCTGTGAATCCATCTGGTCCTGGACTGTTTTTGGTTGGTAAGCTATTAATTATTGCCTCAATTTCAGAGCCTGCTATTGGTCTATTCAGGTATTCAACTTCTTCCTGGTTTAGTCTTGGGAGGGTGTATGTGTCCAGGAAATTATCCATTTCTTCTAGGTTTTCTAGCTTATTTGAGTAGAGGTGTTTATAGTATTCTCTGATGGTAGTTTGTATTTCTGTGGGGTCGGTGGTGGTATCCCCTTTATCATTTTTTATTGCGTCTATTTGATTCTTCTCTCTTTTCTTCTTTATTAGTCTTGATAGAGGTCTATCAATTTTGTTGATCTTTTCAAAAAACCAGCTCCTGGATTCATTGATTTTTTGAAGGGTTTTCTGTGTCTCTATCTCCTTCAGTTCTGCTCTGATCTTAGTTATTTCTTGCCTTCTGTTAGCTTTTGAATGTGTTTGCTCTTGCTCCTCTAGTTCTTTTAATTGTGATGTTCGGGTGTCAATTTTAGATCTTTCCTGCTTTCTCTTGTGAGCATTTAGTGCCATAAATTTCCCTCTACACACTGCTTTAAATGTGTCCCAGAGATTCTGGTATGTTGTGTTTTTGTTCTCATTGGTTTCAAAGAACATCTTTATTTCTGCCTTCATTTCGTTTTGTACCCAGTAGTCATTCAGGAGCAGGTTGTTCAGTTTCCATGTAGTTGAGTGGTTTTGAGTGAGTTTCTTAGTCCTGAATTCTAGTTTGATTGCACTGTGGTCTGAGAGACAGTTTGTTATAATTACTGTTCTTTTACATTTGCTGAGGAGTGCTTTACTTCCAACTATGTGGTTAATTTTGGAATAAATGCGATGTGGTGCTGAGAAGAATGTATATTCTGTTGATTTGGGGTGCAGCGTTCTGTAGATGACTATTAGGTTCACTTGGTGCAGAGCTGAGTTCAATTTCTGGATATCCTTGTTAACTTTCTATCTCGATCTGTCTAATGTTGACGTGGGGTGTTAAAGTCTCCCATTATTATTGTGTGTGGGTCTAAGTCTCTTTGTAGGTCTCTAAGGACTTGCTTTAAGAATCTGGGTGCTCCTGTATTGGTTGCATATATATTTAGGATAGTTAGCTCTTCCTGTTGAATTGATCCCTTTACCATTGTGTAATGGCCTTCTTTGTCTCTTTTGGTCTTTGTTGGTTTAAAGTCTGTTTTATCAGAAACTAGGATTGCAACCCCTGACTTTTTTTTGTTTTCCATTTGCTTGGTAGATCTTCCTCCATCCCTTTATTTTGAGCCTATGTGTGTCTCTGCATGTGAGATGGGTCTCCTCAATACAGCACACTGATGAGTCTTGACTATTTACCCAATTTGCCAGTCTGTGTCTTTTAATTGGAGCATTTAGCCCATTTGCATTTAAGGTTAATATTGTTATGTGTGAACTTGATCCTGTCAGTATGATGTTAGCTGGTTATTTTGCTTGTTAGTTAATGCAGTTTCTTCCTAGCATTGATGGTCTTTACATTTTGGCTTGTTTTGCAGTGGCTGGTACCGCTTGTTTCTTTCCATGTTTAGTGCTTCCTTCAGGAGCTCTTGTAGGGCAGGCCTGGTGGTGACAAAATCTCTCAGCATTTGCTTATCTGTAAAGGATTTTATTTCTCCTTCACTTATGAAACTTAGTTTGTCTGGATATAAAATTCTGGGTTGAAAATTCTTTTCTTTAAGAATGTTGAATATTGGCCCCCATTCTCTTCTGGCTTGTAGAGTTTCTGCTGTGAGATCCACTGTTAGTCTGATGGGCTTCCCTTTGTGGGCAGGTAACCCGACCTTTCTCTCTGGGTGCCCTTAACATTTTTTCCTTCATTTCAACTTTGGTGAATCTGACAATTATGTGTCTTGGAGTAGCTCTTTTCGAGGAGTATCTTTGTGGCATTCTCTGTATTTCCTGAATTTGAATATTGGCCTGCCTCACTAGTTGGGGAAGTTCTCCTGGATAATATGCTGCAGAGTGTTTTCCAACTTGGTTCCATTCTCCCCGTCACTTTCAGATAGATCAATCAGATGTAGATTTGGTCTTTTCACATAGTCCCATACTTCTTGGATGCTTTGTTCATTTCTTTTTACTCTTTTTGTCTAAACTTCTCTTCTCGCTTCATTTCATTCATTTGATCTTCAATGTCTGATACCCTTTCTTCTAGTTGATCGAGTTGTTTACTGAAGCTCTTGCATTTGTCACGTAGTTCTCATGTCATGGTTTTCAGCTCTATCAGGTCATTTAAGGATTTCTCTATATTGGTTATTCTAGTTAGCCATTTGTCAAATCTTTTTTCAAGGTTTTTAGCTTCTTTGCGATGGGTTCAAACTTCCTCCTTTAGCTTGGAGAAGTTTGATCATCTGAAGCCTCCTTCTCTCAACTCATCAAAGTCATTATCTGTCCAGCTTTGTTCCGTTGGTGGCGTGGAGCTGCGTTCCTTTGGAGGAGAAGAGGCACTCTGGTTTTTAGGATTTTCAGTTTTTCTGCACTGCTTTTTCCCCATCTTCGTGGTTTTATCTACCTTTGGTCTTTGATGATGGTGACGTACAGATGGGGTTTTGGTATAGATGTCCTTTCTCTTTGTTAGTTTTCCTTCTAACAGTCAGGACCCTCAACTGCAGATCTGTTCGAGTTTGCTCTAGGTCCACTCCAGACCCTGTTTGCCTGGGTATCAGCAGTGGGGGATGCAGAAGAGTGAATACTGCTGAACAGCAATTGTTGCTGCCTGATCATTCCTCTGGAAGCTTCGTCTCACAGGGGTACCCGGCCATGTGAGGTGTGAGCTGTCAGTCTGCCCCTAGTGGGGGGTGTCTCCCAGTTAGGCTACTGGGGGTCAGGGACCCACTTGAGCAGGCAGTCTGTCTGTTCTCAGATCTCAAATGCTGTGCTGGGAGAACCACTACTCTCTTCAAAGCTGTCAGACAGAGACATTTAAATCTGCAGAGGTTTCTGCTGCCTTTTATTTGGCTACGCCCTGTCCCCAGAGGTGGAGTCTACAGAGGCCGGCAGCCCTCCTTCAGCTGCGGTGGGCTCCACCCAGTTCGAGCTTCCCAGCCGCTTTATTTACCTACTCAAGCCTCAGCAATGGCAGGCGGCCCTCCCCCAGCCTCGCTGCCACCTTGCAGTTACATCTCAGACTGCTGTGCTAGCAATGAGGGAGGCTCCGTGGGCATGGGACCCTCTGAGCCAGGCGCGGGATATAATTTCCTGGTGTGCCGTTTGCTAAAAGCCTTGGTAAAGCGCAGTACTAGGGTGGGAGTGACCCAATTTTCCAGGTGTTGTGTGTTACGGTTTCCCTTGGCTAGGAAAAGGAATTCCCTTCCCTCTTGCACTTCCTGGGTGAGGCAATGCCTCGCCCTGCTTCAACTCTCACTTGGTGGGCTGCACCCACTGTCCTGCACCCACTGTCCAACACACCCCCGCGAGATGAACCCAGTACCTCAGTTGGAAATGCAGAAATCACCCATCTTCTGTGTCGCTCATGCTGGGAGCTGGAGGCTGGAGTTGTTCCTATTCAGCCATCTTGGAACCCTCCAAAAAGGGAACTCTTATACACTGTTAGTGGGAATGTAAACTAGTACAGCCACTATGGAAAACAGTATGGAGATTTCTTAAAAAAACTAAAAACAGAATTACCATTTGATCCAGCAATCCCACTACTATCTACCCAAAGAAAAAAAAACCAATATATCAAAGGGATATCTGAACTCACAGGTTTATTGCAGCACTACTCACAATAGTGAAGATATGGAATCAATCTAAGTGTTCAATGGATGAATAGATAAGAAAATGTGATATACACAGCCACATCCCCAACACAAAATACTATTCAGCCATTAAAAAGAATCAAATCATGTTACCTTTAGTAACATGGATAGAACCAGAGGTCATTGTTTTAAATGAAATGAGGCATGAAAAGACACTCTCACTTACAAGTGGGAACTAAAAAATTTGATCACATGCATGTAGAGAATGGAAAGATTAATAACAGAAGCTGGGAAGAGCGAGTAGCGGGAAGGAAACTGATGAAGACAACTTAAAGGATACAAACACACAGTAAGGAGGATAAAATTCAATGTTTCAAAGTTGAGTAGGTTCACTATACTTAACAAAAATGTATTGTACGTGCATGGTGGACACCCTAAATACTTTGATTTGACCACTATGCATTATATACATATAATGAAATTCCTCATATACCTCATACATTTGTAGAAAATAAAACCTATATCATTTTTAAAAACAATCACTATGTTTAACCTATGCTGTCTTCAGTGAAACCTATTTAAATAATATGTTTTAGCCTTACAATGTTTAGCATATTTAACAAACTTCATTTTCTCTTAGAATAACATTAATTCTCTGCTTTCCACTTGGTACTAATGTGCCTCCAAGATATGAGGCATCTCATGAAGAAATTTTTAAAAATGAAAATATTTTAAAATACAAATGAGAAAAAAGGAGCACAAAAGACTATGTTGAGCATTTCTCTAGGGAACAGATAAAGGAAGGCTCCATTGTTCATCCTGAGTCTAGCTCTTTCCTCTAACAGCTTATAAGTCACTAATGCCCACTCTGCCCTCCTTCACTACCACAATCATATTACACGAAGGCACATCCTGAGAACTCATTCTGTACTATAGTCACTGTATTGGTCCATTTTCGCGCTGCTGATAAAGACATACCCCAAACTTGGCAATTTACAAAAGAAAGAGGTTTAATTGGACTCACAGTTCCATGTGGGTGAGGAGGCCTCACAATCATGGTGGAAGGCAAGCAAGGAGGAGCAAGTCATATTTTACAAGTATGGCAGCAGGCAAAAAAAAAAAAAAAAAGCTTGTGCAGAGAAACTCTAGTTTTTTAAAACTATCAGATCTCAAGAGATCCATTCATGAGAACAGCACAAGAAAGACCTGTCCCCATAATTCAATCATCTCCCACTGGGTATCTCCCACAATATGTGGGAATTATGAGAGCTACAAGATGAGATTTGGGTGGGTACACAGCCAAACAATATCATTCTACCCCTGGCTCCTCCAAAATCTCGTATCTTCACATTTCAAAACCAACCATGCCATCCCAACAGTCCTCCAAAGTCTCAACTCATTTCAGGATTAACTCAAAAGTCCACAGTCCAAAGTGCATCTGTGCCAAAGCAAGTCCCTTCCACCTATGAGTCTGTAAAATCACAAGGAAGTTAGTTAATTCCTCGATATAATGGGGGTACAGGAATTGGGTAAATACAGCCATTCCAAATAGGAGACTTTGGCCAAAACAAAGGGGCTACAGGCTCCATGCAAGTCTGAAATCCAGCAAGGCAGTCAAATCTTACAGCTCCAAAATGATCTTCTTTGACTTCATGTCTCACATCCAGGTCATGCTGATGCAAGGGGTAGGTTCCCATAGTCTTGGACAGCTTCACCCCTGTGGCTTTGCAGGGTATAGCCCCTCTCCTGGCTGCTTTCACAGGCTGGCGTTGAGCATCTGTGGCTTTTCCAGGTGCAGGGTGTAAGCTGTCTGTGGATCTACCATTCTGGGGTCTGGAGGATGGTGGCCCTCTTCTCACAGATCCACTAGGCAGTGCCCCAGTAGGGAATCTGTGTGGGGGTTCCGAACCCACATTTCCATTCTGCACTGCCCTAGCAGAGGTTCTCCATGACAGCCCTGCTCCTGAAGCAAACTTCTGCCTGGACATCCAGGCATGTCCATACATCCTCTGAAATCTAGGTGGAAGTTCCCAAATCCCAATTCTTGACTTCTGTGCATTGGCAGGCTCAACACCATGTGGAAGCTGCCAAGGTTTGAGGCTTGCATCCTTTGAAGCCACAGCCCAAGCTCTTCATTGGCCCCTTTCAGCCACAGCTGGAGCAGCTGAGATGCAGGGAACCAAGTCCCTAGGCTGCACACAGCACAGGGACCCTGGACCTGGCCCAAGAAACCACTTTTTCCTCCTAGGCTTCTGGGCCTGTGATGGGAGGGGCTGCCGTGAAGACCTCTGACATGCCCTGGAGACATTTTCCCCATTGTCTTGGGGATTAACATTTGGCTCTTCATTACTTACGCAAATGTATGCAGCCAGCTTGAATTTCTCCTCAGAGAATGGGATTTTCTTTTCTTTTGCATTGTTAGACTGCAAATTTTCCAAGCTTTTGTGCTATGCTTCCATTATAAAACTGAATGCCTTTAACAGCACCCAAGTCACCTCTTGAATGCTTTGCTGCTTAGAAATTTCCTCCACCAGATACCCTAAATTATCTCTCTCAAGTTCAGTGTTCCACAATCTCTACGACAGGGGCAAAATGCTGCTGGTCTCTTTGCTAAAACATAACAAGAGTCACCTTTGCTCCAGTTACCAAAAAGTTCCTCATTTCCATCTGATAGCAACTCAGCCTGGACCTTATTGCCCATATCACTATCAGTATTTTGAGCAAAGCCCCATTCAACAAGTCTACAGGAAGTTTCAAACTCTCCCACATTTTCCTATCTTCTTCTGAGCCCTCCAAACTGTTTCTCTGCCTGTTACCCAGTTCCAAAGTTGCTTCCACATTTTTAGGTATCTTTTCAGCAGTGCCCCACTCTACTGGTACCACCTCAGTCTCATCATATCATATCAAGGGTACATACTGCAGCATGACTTATGCCTGCTGATGTTATCCCTGATCATCTGGTTGAAGTAGTGCTTGTCAGGTTTCTTTACTGTAGTTTCCCTCTGCTCCCTTTCCACACTGTTCTCTTTAGAAAGAGTTCAGTATGTACATCTCACACTTAAGGACTGGGGAATTATGCTCCACCTCCTTGATGGTTGAGTATCTATATACATACATTACTTGAAATTCTTCTACATAGCAGATTTGTTTCTTCTCCCTCAGTTATTTATTCCATCATATTTATTCAAGTATTGACTCATGGATATTTGTCTTATACTTTGGGTTAAAATTCAGTATCTTTTTTTTTTTGTTCCAATTTTGGCCATTGGAAGTTCTTTCAGTTGGCTTCAATGTTCCTTTGATACACACCCACCACTGTAGATCTTCTAAAATTTAAAAAAAATTTTGAGCACGTCTTTGCTTTCTGACACTTTCTGCTCTAGGATCATTTTGTATATTACCTACTCTAGTCCTAGACTGAGCCATCTATCTAAAGAGCCCTGGGTTTTTTTTCTTTTCTTTTTCTTTCTTTCTTTCTTTTTTTTTTTTTTTTTTGAGGCAGAGTTTTGCTCTTGTTGCCCAGGCTGGAATGCAATGGCACGATCTTGGCTCACTGCAATTTCTGCCTCCCAGGTTCAAGCAGTTCTCCTGTCTCAGCTTCCTGAGTAGCTGGGATTACAGGCACCTGCCATCATGGCCGGCTAATTTTTGTATTTTTAGTAGAGACGGGGTTTTGCCATGTTGACCAGGCTGGTCTCGAACTCCTGACCTCAGGTTATCTGCCCACCTTGGCCTCCCAAAGTGCTGGAATTACAGGTGTGAGATACCACTCCTGGTCTGTATTTTTTTGTTTGTTTAAAAATGATATTAGAAACCAAGGTCTAGGCTCTAGGTATGGTCATTGCAATTGGAGTGTTGTTTCCTGTAGGCCCTCTCAGCTGACAAAGTGAGGAAATATTTGTGTGTATACTAACGTATGTATGTAAATATATTTAAAATCTTTTAATATGTAATGGTATGCACCTATATTAAGCTAGATATGAGTTTATACAATGTCTCCAACCCTATTCCATTGCTATGTGAAGTATTTCAATCTATAGCCCCTGCTTATGTATAATCTCCAAGAATGAGTAGGAGTCTGGCATAAACTGCTCCTTCATGTTTATTCTTGTGAAACTTTATTTTTACTTCTATTTTATCATGTATTTATCACGTATTATAATTAATTTATGTTTGGTTTTCCCAATGAGACCATTAACTCCTTGAAGGTTTCAGTGATGTCTTTAATTACAGAATATTAGAGGTAAAAGGAATTTTAGAAATCTAGAGGAGAGAAGGATACATACCATTTAGACCCTATAGGGATCTGAGTCTCAGCTCCCTGATGTACAGCCCAAAGTCCCTCCTACTATTCCTATTCCTCTCACTCTTCCCGTCCCAACCCGCAACCATTTCAAGATAGCTCTTCTTCTCACTCTTGATGAGAATGAGTAAAAACGCCACTGGTATCTCACCATTCCTTCATACTTTAATACACCCAGAAACCAAAGAATGGGTTAGTATACATTTAATTTTTACAATGCTAGGCACATGCAATCAACCATGAATAAGTAAATAAAAATGTTTGTACTTTCACAAAGCAGATTTGATTTCCTCAAGTATTTAATTTCATATCAGAGGACAATGCTTAATCAATGTCTAATCAATACTCAAAGTAGAAATGAACTACTTTAATTCATTTTATTTCAAGTATACAAAGGGCCACACAGGAAGTGGCAGATGGAGAAATTCTGGGAATTAGGGTTCATGCCTTAAAGGAGATAGCCAGACTTAAGTTAGCCAGATGTTAATGAGGAACCCAGGTGCATACATTTGTCTGTGAGCCAGGATTAGCACAAAAACTGTCCTCAGAGAGGAAATAGCAACAGGCTGTTTGCTGATCAAGTTCTCACTGAAGTTACACCACCAATTTGGCAGAAGTTAAAAGCATGAGTTACAGAGCTGGAGAAACAATTCTGCCTCTGTCTATAAAAGCTTTTTTGGAACTGACTGAAGAATCACATAACCCTTTGAAAATTTTAGAGAGTATCTGATAGCAGGAGAAACATTATCACAATCTTCACTATGGCTTAACATCCAGGGCAATAAAGATCAAAACCTCTCATTCTCATTACACCATTTGGAGGAGTCTCCACTTCTCAGTTGGTTTAAAAGCCAAATATATTATAATAATCAATAAGAAAAACTTTAAGGTGAAATATGAAGGTTTCAAAGAATACTACTTCCTCCAAGTACCTCTTTCTCTATTAGCAAGAAAAGAGGCAGCTGGAGGCAGAGAAAGACCAGTGGCTTCTTATGGGGAACCTGAACAGGAGGTCCTCTCTGGAAAGCAAGGAATAAATACACTAAATAGTACCTCCAGGATGGAAACTGCCAAGGAAAAAGTCTAATACCTTAGAGTAATGTGGCAAAAACCACAATTACTTTTGTACCAACCTACTAGTAGCAACTGGCCCTTCCTAATCGACCAGGTACCATACCAAGGGCTTTACCTATATTGACTCATTTGATCTTCACTGCAACCCAACAGGACAGATATCATTAAAGATGAGAAAACTGAGGGATAGACAAATTAAAACCCTTGCCTGAGGTCATACAACCTAGATGGTGGAGCCAAGATTCAAACATAGGCAGTTTAGCTCTGGAATCTGTACCTTTAACTATGCTAGCTCTACTGGGAAGGCACCTACCTCTCTGTGACTATTAAGTAAAAGCAAATCCACCCTTATCCCAGAGCAGGAAGTTAAAAAAACAGACTTTGCTTTGTATACTCTTTCTACAAAATTATTTTTTTAACAACAGTGAATGGATATAAAAGATAATTTATAAAATGTATAAGAAGTGCTGTCCTCAGACCAGCAGAACTGGCATCAACAGTGAACTTATTCGAAATGGAAATTCTTGCACCCCATCCCAATCTACTACATTAGACACCCCACGGGGTGCCATCCAGTACTGTGTTTTAACAAGCCCTCCACTGATAAAATATTGGTATCATTAACACCTGTGTACTCACTGCTCTTGTTAGAAAATAAACATTTTAACACCTCTGAAGTTCCTCCTCAATCCCGCACCCTTCTCTCTCAGGAACTCCTCAGAGGTAATCACTATCCTGAACTTTGTGGTTATCATTTGTTTTCCTCCATCACTTTCTGTTTTGAATCTACAATAAATATACTGTTTATATGTTATTAAATAGGCTATTACGCCTTTCTGAATAAGGTTCTTACAGCAGTTAACAGGAAATGTATTAAAAATTACATCGATTTATAAAAATGTAAACTATTTCTTATTTTACAATTTGTACACGTTTACTTTAATAGTCGATTAAAATAAAGACAAATAGCCTGTATGTGAATATACATGTAATTACAGCAATTTAGCAGAACCATTTATTTTTACTCCTCCTTCCATGTTTCTGTACCACTGAGGGCCTCTCTGCCCATTCACTCACCTTACTGGGAGAAGTAATAAATTCTCTTGTCAGTCCATCTAGAACACATGTGTATGAACATCTCAGTTCTGCCTCTTCCCTCCTTTGGACTAACCTCCTTGCAGAGAGCACACAATCTCTCCACCACAAGGCTCCACATTGACAGTGATTTTAAAGGTCTTTCTAATTAAGTGTTCATGTTAATCACAAGTTGTAACGGGTTGAATGGTGGCCCCCACAAAGATATGTCCTTATTTTAATCCCCAGAACCTGTGAATTACCTTATTTGGAAAAAGAGTCTTTGCAGATGTAATTAAATTAAGGATTTTGAAATAAGGAGATTATCCTGGATTATCAGGGTGGGCCCTAAATCCAATGACAAATATTCTTATAGGACAAAGACAGAGGGATATTTAAGACAAACAGAAGAGAAGACAATAATGTGAAAAAGCAGCAGACAGGAGTGATGTGGTCCCATTCAGGCATGTTGACAGCCAGAAGTTGGAAGAGGCAAACAATACGTTCTCCCCTACAACCTCAAGCGTGAGTACAATTGTGCTGACATCTTGATTTCAGACTTCTAGCTTCCAAAACTGTGAGAATGAATTTCTATTGTTTTAAGCCACCAAATTTGTGATAATTTGCTATAGGAGCCACAGAAACTAACACACAAGTCCACGTGGCTCATAAATCTAAACCATGATCTCAAATTCAAGTTTGTTGCTAACAAAGGTGGCACTTGTGGTTTTTTTTTTTTTTTTTTTTTTGATACAGGGTCTTGAACTGTCACCCAGGCTGGAGTACAGTGGCACGATCTCAGCTCACCGCAACCTCTGCTTCCTGGGTTCAAGTGATTCCCCTGCCTCAGCCTTGCAAGTAGCTGGGATTACAGGTGCCGGTCACCACGCCTGGCTAATGTTTGTATTTTTAGTAGAGATGGGGTTTTGCCATGTTAGCCAGGCTGGTCTTGAACTCTTGACCTCAAATGATCCACCAGTCTCAGCCTCCCAAAGTGCTGGGATTACAGGCATGAGATACCACGCCCGTTGGCACTTGTTTTTTTCTTGAGACAAGGTCTCGTTCTATTGCCCAAGCTGAGTGCAGTGACATAATCATGGCTCACTGCAGCCTTGAACTCCCAGGCTCAAGCAATCCTCTGACCTCAGCCTCCAAAAGAGCTAGGACTACAGGCATGCACCACTACGCCTGGCTAATTTCTTATTTTGTAGAGATGGGGATCTCACTATGTTGCCCAGGCTGGTCCTGAACTCCTGGATTCCAGTAATCCTCCTGTCCCCTTGGCTTCCCAAAGTACTGGTATTACAGGCAAAGGTGGCACTTTTGTCCACACTACTTACTACTTACATTAGATAGTTATATTTATGCTGTTCTACATTGTATGTCTATTTTTATCTATACTTGCTTTACATCTACGTTTTGATTTGTTTTGATCTCAGCCAGGGAGATCTATGATATCCATTAGGCAATGAATAACATTCTTAGTTTTCTTGAAATTGTTAAATAATTGAGAATGAGGGCAAACGGCAATGAATAACATAGTTTACTAACTTGAAATTGTTAAATAATTGAAAATGAAGGTTGACTTCTGTTAAATACTTTTTTGATATCAGGATGACTATGGTATTCTACCTTTGGATGACTGGTAAGATGCAATGTACAATAATTGCACTGGGATCAGAGAGTAAAGGCTGTGCAATTTCTGCCTTATGAAAATTATAGAAGTTTTTTCTATGAACAATTTTTGTAAATGTTCCACAAGCAATGGAAAATATGTATTCTGTTTGTTGGACAAAAAAATGTGTTTACAGCTGGGAGGACAATATGGCCTGGAATACTCTACACCTGTTGTCCTGACATCAATACCACTCCCTTTGACTATCACAGTGTTCTGGTTTAGACTAAGTTATGCTCACCCTATTTAAAGGTAAGAGAGAAAGTAGTTAAAAGCATGGTCTATTAACCGGGTTGCTTAGGCACATTCCTCCCCACTCTGTACCTTGTTTCCTCATCTGTAAAAGAGAAAAAAATAACAGCCCATGGTGAGTGCTCAATGATGCCTTTATTATCTGTTACATCAACTTTATCCAAATTCTCTCTGTACTTATTTCTGTGTTCATATCTGTCAAGAAGCAAGTAAAAATATCTTTTTACTATACTTTTGTCTTTGCTTTTTATTTCTAATAAATTGACTATAACTTTGAGTTAACATTATTATATGCTTTAAGGTCATGACAATTAGATCTTCACTATAAATTCCACCATGGACTGGAATGACCCTTCTATCCCTGTGAAGAAAAAAAGGGGCTTTCTGGAACAGTAAAGAGCTGGAGGCAAACTCTTCAAAGGTCCCCCAGTTCTGGCTCTGCTTTCTCTTCCTAGCTAAGAAGGCGGGTATGTTAAGGCTGAATTTGGTCAGTGTTCCTTTAAACAGAAGTGCATGAACGGTCAGGAAAATTCCTCCAGAATGGGAGTGTGAACGCTGAATTTAATGGGTAGCAAAGAGCAACGCTCTACTTTGCAGAGATCAGGCAATCAGGGGCTGGTCCTGCTAGGGATTCTGGGGCTGAATGAGTGGTGATGTCACATGCTATGCTTGTGCCAATCCTGAAAGGCCACTTTGCTTGACATGAGATCATGTGTTCTTGCATGATAAAATAAGAAACTGAATTTAACCTTACAGTGGGCATATGTTCTCTTTCCATCAAACCCTGATACTCCTGACATGACACATCCATTTCATATCTTTCACCTTATACTTTATTTTTATTATTAATATTGTGACATTTGTTTTCATTCTGTTTATATTTGATTATATTCAGCCTGTTTACTTTTAGTCTTTGTGAAACTCTTATTAATACCATATAGATGGATTTTGTTGACTATTTTAAGACTTTTTTTTTTTTTTTTTACTATTTTGAGATCTTTTTTTTTTTTTTTTGAGATGGAGTCTTACTCTGTCTCTCAGGTTGGAGTGCAGTGGCATGATCTCAGCTCACTGCAATCTCTGCCTCCCAGGTTCGAGTGATTCTCTTGCTTCAGCCTCCTGAGTATCTGGGACTACAGGTATGCACCACCACGCTGAGCTAATTTTTGTATTTTTAGTAGAGACGGGGTTTTACCATGTTGGCCAGGCTGGTCTGGAACTCCTGACCTCAGGTGATTTGCCCATCTCGGCCTCCCAAAGTGCTGGGATTACAGGCATGAGCCACTATGCCCGGCCAAGAATTTTTATCTTACATATTTTTTCATCTTATTTACATTTACTGTCGTAACTGACACAGATAGGCCTCCTATGCTTTGCTCATGGCTTCTGATTTTTAAATGCTATTTTACAGCAGCTTTTGAACTATATGGTTTGCGTTCTTACCTGTACCTTTGTGGGGGATAATTATACGCCCTGCATTTGTTTCTATGAGGGGTTACCTCTAGATTAGCAATGTCCAAATTTTTCCTATAGTTTGCCTCTAAAACAAAAAGAATGCCTAAATTTTAACTAATAGAAATATTAATGCTATTTTTGATCTAATGTATGCCTATATTATTGGTTAATAAGAGGTATGATAGTCCAACAGCAATAAAAACTAAATGCTGATCATAAAGAAGAATAACACTTTAAAAGTAACATGTTCTATAAAGCCTGTGATATGGTATCTATCCCTAGCATTTTTGGTTATTGTTGCTTTGTTTTGAATCATCACAGATTAAACAAAAAATTAATTTTGAAATAAAACTACAATTACTAGCATTATCTTATTCTTTCAAGAAATGTTATCAACTTGCTGGATCACCTACTTAAGCAGGGTGTGACCATATCCTCCCCGTAAAGCCTGACTGATTACCCAGGGTTAGTATGAGGTTTCAAACTGTATATCCAGAAGGGCCCTGAAAGTACACAGAATAATAAACAAATGTATACTGGCATTATTATTAACACAGGTGACATTTTATGTGACCACTATGGAGTAATTAAGATATTATTGATGGAATTATGTAGGATGCGTAGTTTAAATGTAAAAGTGGAACTTACCAATAACCAACAGTCACTAGAAAAAAAAGACAAACCATTTTAGATGGCATGCAGCATGCCCATTATTTCAGTACACCTCATTTTCTGAACCTCCAGTTGTATAATTTATGTTTTTCATCTCTTTCTTATTTGATTCACTAGTTCATAGGGGTTCTCTTTTTCTGTCTCTTTAGATTGCCTTATTCTTTTAAGTCACCTGACAAAGCTAACTTAGCAAAAGGTAATAAAGTTGACAGCAGCAGACCTTATTAAGACTCTGTTTGTCCACTCTTTCACAACCTTTTTTTTTTTTTTTTTTTTTTTTTGAGACGGCGTCTTGCTCTGTCGCCCAGGCTGGAGTGCAGTGGCAAGATCTCAGCTCACTGCAAGCTCTGCCTCTCGGGTTCACGTCATTCTCCTGCCTCAGCCTCCTGAGTAGCTGGGACTACAGGTGCCCACCACCATGCCCAGCTAATTTTTTTTTGTATTTTTAGTAGAGATGGGGTTTCACCGTGTTAGCCATGATGGTCTGGATCTCATGACCTCGTGATCTGCCCACCTCGGCCTCCCAAAGTGCTGGGATTATAGGCATAAGCCACTGCGCCCGGCCCACGAAACAAGTCTTAGCAAATTCAGGAAGAATGAAATCTCAACTATGTTTTCTGACCACAACGGCATGAAACTAGACATCAATAACATGAGGAAAACTGAAAATTTCACAAATATGTGGAAACTAAACACTTTCTTGAACAACTAATGGGTCAAAGAAGGAAATTCAAAATATACCTTGAGATAAATGAAAATGAAAACAAAACCTATCAAGACTTATGGCATGCAGAAAAAGCAGTTCTCAGAGAAACATTTACAGCAATAAATGCCTACCTGCAGAAAAAAGATCTCAAATAATGTAATGTTACATCTCAAGGAACTGAAAAACAGCAAACTAAGCTCAAAGTTAACAAAAGGAAGAAAATAATGAAAGTTAGGGCAAAAATAAATGAAACAGAGACAAGAAAGACAACAGATAAACATAACTAATAGTTGGTTTCTTGAAAAGCTAAATGAAATTGATAAATCTTTTTTTTTGTTTTTGAGACGGAGTCTCGCTGTGTCGCCAGGCTGGAATGCAGTGGCACAATCTTGGGTACGATCTCTGCCTCCCGGGTTCAAGCCATTCTCCTGCCTCAGCCTCCCGAGTAGGTGGGATTACGGGCACGTGTTACCACACCTAGCTAATTTTTGTATTTTTAGTAGAGATGGGGTTTCACCATGTTGGCCAGGACAGTCCTGATCCCCTGATCTCGTGATCCGCCCGCCTTAGCCTCCCAAAGTGCTGGGATTACAGGCGTGAGCCACTGCGCCCGGCTGACAAATCTTTAGTTGAATTAACCAAGAACAAAAAGAGAGAAGACTCGAATAAATAAAATTATAAATGAAAGAGTAAACATTACAGCTGATATTACAGAAGTACAAAGTTATCATAACAAACTTCTATGTACAAGTATATGTTAAGAAATTAGATAATCTAAGAAAATGGATAAATTCCTAGAAACATACAACTTACCAAGATTGAATCATAAAGAATCAAAAAATATAAACAGATCAATAATAAGAATACAGAAGCAGTAATAAAATCTCCCAACAAAGAAACGCCCAGGACCAAAAGGCTTCATGGGTGAAGTCTACTAAACATTTGAAAAATAATTAATGTCAATCCTTCTCAAACTCCTCCAAAAAAAAAAAAAAAATGAAGAGGAGTGAGCATTTTCAAACCCATTTTACAATGCCAACATTATCCAGATACTAAAGTCAGATAAAAATACTATAGGTTGAGTAACCCTTATCTAAAATGCTTGGGACTAGAATTGTTTCGGATTTTTAATTTTTTCAGATGTTGGAATATCTGCATTATACTAACTGGTTGAACATTCCTAATCTGAAAATCTGAAACCCAATATACTCCAATGAGCATTTTCTTTTGAGAATCATATTGGCATTAAAAAAATTTCAGATTTTGGAGCATTTCAGATTTTAGATATTAAACCCATATAAAAAAAGAAAATTACAAGTCTGATGAACACAGATGCAAAATTTCTGAACACAGATGCAAAATTTCTCAACAAATACTAGCAAACCACATTCAATAGCACACTGAAAGGATCATACACCACAATCAAGTGAGATTTCATCCCTGGGATAGCAGGATGGTTAAACATACATGAATCAATAAATGTGACATACCACATTAAGAAAATGAAGGATAAAAATAATACGCCCATTTTTTTTTTTAACTTTTATTTTAGGTTCAGGGGTAAATGTGAGGGTTTGCTATATAGGTAAACTCATATCACAAGGGTTGGCTGTACAGATTATTACCCAGGTACTAGGTCTAGTACCCAATAGTTATTTTTTCTACTCATCTCCCTCCTCCCACCCTCATTCTCAGGTGGGCCCCGGTGTCTGTTGTTCCCCTCTTTGTGTCCATGTGTTCTTATCACTTAGCTCCCACATACAAGTGAGAACATGTGGTATTTGGTTTTCTGTCTCTGAGTTAGTTTGCTAAGATTGATGGCCTCCAGCTCCATCCATGTTCCTGCAAAGGACAGGATCTTGTTCTTTTTTATGGTTGCACAGTATTCCACGGTGTATATGTGGCACATTTTCTTTATGCAGTCTACCATTGATGGGCATTATGCTGATTACATGTCTTTGCTATTGTGAATAGTGCTACAATGAACATACATGTGCATGTGTCTTTATGACAGAAAAATTCATATGCCTTTGGATATATATAGAGTCATGGAATTGCTGGGTCAAATGGTAGTTCTGCTTTTAGGTTTCTGAGAAATCGACATACTGCTTTCCACAACGGTTGAACTAATTTACACTCACACCAACAGTGTATAAGTGTTCCTTTTTCTCTGCAACTTCACCAGCATCTGTTATTTTTCGACTTTTTAATGATAACCACTCTGAGTGGTGTGAGATGGTATCTCAATGTGGCTCTGATTTGCATTTCTCTAATGATCAGTGATGTTGAGCTCTTTTTCATATGCTTGTTGGCCACATGTATGTCTTCTTTTGAAGGTGTCTATACATGTCCTTTGCCCAGTTTTTAATGGTGTTCTTTTTTCTTATAAATTTGTTTAAGTTCCTTATCAATGCTAGATATTGGACCTTTGTCAGATGCATAGTTTGCAAATATTTTCTCCTATTTCTGTAGGTTCTCTGTTTACTCTGTTGATAGTATCTTTTTTCATGCAGACTCTCCAGTTTAATTAGATCCCACTTGTCAATTTTCACATTTGTTGCAATGGCTTTTGTCATTTTGATCATGAAATCTTTGCCCATTCCTATGTCTAGAATGGTATTGCCTAGGTTGTCTACCAGGGTTTTTATAGTTTTGGGTTTCATGTTTAAGTCTTTAATCCTTCTTGAGTTGATTTTTGTATATGATGTAAGGAAAGGGTCCAATTTCAATCTTATGCTTATTGCTAAAAAGTTATTCCAGTGCCATTTACTGAATAGGGAGTCCTTTCCCCATTGCTTGTTTTTGTCAGCTTTGTTGAAGATCAGATTGTTGTAGGCATGCTGCCTTATTTCTGGGCTCTGTATTCTGTTCTATTTGTCTATGTGTCTGTTCTTGTACCAGTACCATGCTGTTTTGGTTACTGTAGCCCTGTAGTATAGTTTGAAGTCAGGTAGCATGACACCTCCAGCTTTGTTCTTTTTGCTTAGGATTGACTTAGCCATTTGGGTTCTTTATTGGTTCCATGTGAATTTTAAAATAGTTTTTTCTAGTTCTGTGAAGAATGTCACTAGTAGTTTGATAGGAATAGCATTGAGTGACCATTCCAACAGATGTAGAAAAAGTGTTTGACAAAATTTAACATCCTTTCATGATGAAAACTCTCAATAAATTAGATATATAAGAAATGTATATAATAAAGGCCATTTACAATGAGCCCACAGCTAATATCATATTCAATAGTGGAAAGCTAAAAGCCTTTTTCCTAGGATCAGAAACATGACAAAGATGTCCACTCTCATCACTTTTGTTCAACACAGTACTACAAGTTCTAGCCAGAGCAACCAGGCAAGAAAAAATAAGACACATCCAGACTGGAAGTGAAGAAGTTAAACTGCCTCTGTTTGCAGATGACATGACCTTATATACATATAAAAAGCCTAAAGACTCAATCAAAAAACCATTAGAATAAACAAATTTGGTAAAGTAGCAGGAGATAAAATCAACATAAAAATCAGCAATATTTCTATATACTAATGACAAGCTCTCCAAAAAAGTTAAGAAAACAATGTCATTTACGATAGCATCAAAAAAATGTAATATTTAGGAATAATTTAACCAAGAAAGTGAATGATCTATTTACTGAAAACTATAAAACACTGATGAAAGAAATTGAAGAAGACACAAATAAATGAAAAAATATCCAGTGTTCATAGATTGGAAGAATTAATATTTTCAAAATGTCCATATACTACCCAAAGTGATCTACAGATTCAAGGCAGCCTGTATCAATATTCCAATGACATTTTTCACAGGAATAGAAAGGAACAATCCTGAAATTTGTATGGAACCACAGAAGTCTCCGAATAGCCAAAGCAATCTTGTGAAATAAGGACAAAGCTAGGGGCATCACACTTCCTGATTTCAAATAATGTTGTAAAGTTACAGTAATCAAAATAATACGGTAATGGCATAAAAACAGACACACAAACCAGTGGAACAGAATACAGATCCTGGAAATAGACTCAGTGAACAGTCTTTAACAAGGGCACCAAGAATACACAATGGGGAAAGGACAGTTTTCAATAAGTGGTGCTGGGAAAACTGGACATCCACATATAAAAGGATGAAATTGGAACTTATCTGACATAAAATACAAAAACTAACTCGAAAGATATTAAATACTTAAATATAAGACCTAAAAGTGTAAAACTCCTAGGAGAAAACAGAAATAAAAGCTCCTTAACATTGGGTCTTAGCAGTGATTTTCTGAGATATGACATGAAATACACAGGCAAGCCAAAATAAATAAATGGAACTATATAAAACTAAAAAGCTTCTTCACAGCAAAGGAAACAATCAACAAAACGAAAAAGCAATCTATGGAATGAGAAGAAATATTTGCAAACCGTGTAACTGATGGGGATTAATATCTAAAACTATATAAAGAACTCATATAACTGAATTCCATAAAAACAAATAACTCAATTACAAAACAGGCAAAAAGGCCTGAAAGACATTTTCCCAAAGAAGACACAAAAATGGCCAACAGGCATATGAAAAAGTACTCAATATCACTAACCATCAGGAAAATGCAAATCAAAAAGAAAATGAGATATCACCTAACATCTCTTAGGATGGTTGTAATCACAAAACAAGAGATAACAAGTGATGACAAGAGTGTGAAGACAAGGGAACTCTTGAACACTGTTGATGGAAATGTAAATTGGTATAGTCATTATGGTACGGCAGTTCCTCAAAAAATTAAAAATAGAACAACTATTTGATCCAGCAATCACACTTCTGGTATATCCCAAAGAAAAAGAAATCAGTATCTTGAATAGATATCCGCACTCCCAGGTTTACTGCAGTATTATATACACTAGCCATGATATGGAAACAAGCAGCCATCAACAGATGAATAATAAAGAATATATATAGGCCGGGCATGGTAACTCACGCCTATAATTCCAGCACTTTGGGAGGCTGAATATGAGGTCAGGAGATCAAGACCATCCTGGCCAACATGGTGAAACCCCATCTCTACTAAAAATACAAAAATTAGCCAGGCATGGCGGTGAGTGCCTGTGGTTCCAGCTAGCTACTCGGGAGACTGAGGGAGGAATATGGCTTGAACCCAGGAAGCGGAGGCTGCAGTGAGGCGAGATCGAGCCACTGCACTCTGCACTCCAGCCTCGGCGATAGAACGAGACTCTGCATCAAAAAAAAAAAAAAAAAAAAGGCTCCTAAACAAG
>NW_012104388.1:326702-333584 GCF_000951045.1 Mandrillus leucophaeus | reverse complement strand
TTTTTGAGATGGAGTCTCACTCTATCGCCCAGGCTGGAGTGCAGTGGCGCCATCTCAGTTCACTGCAAGTTCTGCCTCCTGGGTTCATGCCATTCTTCTGCCTCAGCCTCCTGAGTAGCTGGGACTACAGGTGCCTGCCACCGCACCTGGCTAATTTTTTGTGTTTTTAGTAGAGATGGGGTTTCACAGTGTTAGCCAGGATGGTCTCGATCTCCTGATCTCGTGATCCACCTGCCTCAGCCTCCCAAAATGCTGGGATTATAGGCGTGAGCCACCACGCCCGGCCTGAATCTCTTTATTTTGAACATCACAGCACTATTTGGGTAAGTTATGCTAACCTGAAATTACCTCAATCAATGGGAGTTTTTAGATGCTTATGAAGGTTATCTGGCAGAATTGGTTGACTTTTTTTTTTAAAAAAAGAGCAAAGCTACACGGAATTAGTAATTATGGTTGGGGTATGATCACCAAATTGAAGTGTTAAATGTGATTGTAAAAATCACCATAAAAGTAGCATAGTAAGTGGCGGTATCATCTTGTGCCTCAAGATGAATTTCCAGTGTGAAAGCGTCATGAAAGTGTCAAAGAATGATGCATCAAAGCCAATCTGATGGGAGTAAAAATAATGTGCCTCGGAAAACTGTGTCAGATAATTCAGAAAGTGGCTTAAGTGAAGACAAAGACCTGATGACATGGCTGCATATGAATAATTTAAATAAATTTTTTCATAAAATTTGAGAGTCAAGAATAAGCAATACATCTCAATTTTATATAATATGTGATTTTTATGTGTATTACATAATTTGTAATACATATTTTAAAATATAAAATACACTGTAACCCAAATTAAAAATTTAATGTTCAAAACATGTATTTATCTGTTTCATTAAGGTTGGCCTAAATACGTTTATTTGGACATTTTTCATTGTAAAATTGGACAGCGATCATCACATATTCAAAGCCATCTTGTATTTGGTTACATGCATTATTTACGGACACCCACCTCCTCCAATGTGGGCTTTAGCTCCTGGTTTTTGGGTTCTAAGTAGAGCATGCCCTGTGCCTGCTTGTGACCTCTTGTCCTTCTGGTCAAGAAAACTATGGTATCTGTATCAGACTGAAATGTACATATGGTTATTTATTTGTGAGTTTTAAGGCTTTTGACTTATTAGGAAGTGACCTAGTTTTCATGCCTCAGCTTCTTATTGCAATTTTCTTAAAAGGATGCAGTACCTTCCCATACACACGTGAAAACAACATTATATAGCAGAGTAGTGGCCTTGGCAGACACAGACAGGAGTTTCTATCTTCTCTGGATAAGGCTGACTATGAACAATGAAAGAAATGATGAGAACGTGAACAACTAATCAGATATTTGCTAACTCATTCATTAAAACTGTATAAGAGGTTTTCATCTTTGTAAAGTCCTGTCCTAGCAAAGGCTAAAGCACTATCAACTGCAATTAGTAAACTCTTTAAGCTTCCAATTCAATCTAACCAACAAAAATGTTGCCTGAAACTTACTGGAAAATATTGCTTCTCCTGGGGGCTAGATTCACTGTGCTGATGTGGATTAAAATGACTAATCCTAGAATAATTCTATACTGCACACAAAATCAATTTCACAAACATGCATTTGATAGTCCGTTTGAAAATCTGTTAATATTTTCAAGTGGAAAAATTACTGAACATTTTTACTCTATTAATCCTTCAAAACAAAATTTGAAAAAAAATCTTCTCTATAAACATATTTTTCTTCAGTTTTTTAGAACTAGTATACTAGACACAGCCCACCCATAAGAAGGAGCTAAGAAAAATATATACGTGAATTCTGTTTCTCGCAGAAAGCTGTTGCTTTAGAAGCAATTAGGCCAATTGAGCCTGACAGCATGATTTCAGGAGGAATGCTGTGCAAGCTCCTATCTGTAATGAAAATTTGCACCGAAACAAGGAAGGGATAATACATGCAAAGAGATAACAATTCTGGAGTGCTCTCTATAAATCCGTTGCCCTTGGAAGGAATACAGTGGAGTAAGATGATAATGATGATTTTGGATTTCTGTTTAGTCCTTTTCAAAGGGAGGAAGGCACATAAACTAGCAGGTTTCACCACCCATCAATGTGAGGATTCGGTAAATGGAGAAAGCCTGTGACTGACGCATGGAAGGAGGAGAAAACCAGCCAAAATTTTCTTTGTAAGTTATGATTCCAAAGGAAGATTCCTCATCCCATAAAGTATACAACTCTGAATAGAACAAAGCTGAAGGGAAAATAGGTAATGAGGAGATTGGGATTTTATTTTGAAATTAACCAAATGTGGCTTAACAGATATTGTGAATTAAGCTTATTTCATGCCCAAGTCAGAAACAGCAACAGATATTACAGAAAAATCTCTATACAATATTATGGTGAAGATACATTAACATGGTGATTGGCAGTATTTGATTTAATTTGGACAAACAATACTGGGTTTAAACTGAAAGATGAGTTTTTAAAAATTCTCACAGTTTTAAATATATTTGCTTTAAAAACTTAATAAACTCACCGGTGATCATTTTTTAGCACTACAATTTGTGTCTAACTCTACATGAGCAAAGAAGAAGTATATGACTGAATTCTGTACTTTTCATTATTGTGTTTTTCCTATTGTTTCACAAGTTAGAAGGAGATGGACTGCTTATCTAAGACAATATCCCTTGGTTGAAGATCACTAAAAATAATGCCATGCCTGGTTGGATATGACTTATCGATCTCCAGTGGCACAAGTGAAGAATAATATCTTGGTTGCTCAGAAAAATTGGCTATCTTTCAAAGATAGAGAAACCTGACTCATGATCATTCTTTTAAACAATCTTGATCATTAGCCAGCTCAGTTATAATAACTGGTGGGCAAGCATTAGACACACAAGACTCTCATAGCCAAGACACATGAGAAGTATATTGTTAGCTTTTCGGCAAATATATAAGATTGGTTAATTCTGGAGAAAAAAGAAAATGTGTACTACATTGTCGCTTTAGGACAGAAGGTCCCAAACGAAGCTGTTTCAGAATTACCTGGGAAACTTATTAAAAACAACGCTGCCTGGGTCCCACCCCAAATCTTAGATCAATCTTCCGCATTTTCAAAAAGCTCCCTTTCCTACATCCTGGTGATTCTATGTCCACAAGATGTTTTTTTTTTTTTTTTCTTTCTTTTTTTTTTTTCTTCTTCTTCTCTGAAACAGAGTCTCAGTCTGTCACCCAGGCTTGAGTGCAGTGGTACAATCTCAGCTCACTGCAACCTCTGCCTCCCGGGTTCAAGCGATTCTCCTGCCTCAGCCTCCTGAGTAGCTGGGACTACAGGCGCGTGCCACTATGCCCGGCTAATTTTTTGCATTTTTAGTAGAGACGAGGTTTCACCATGTTAGCCAGAGTGGTCTTGATCTCCTAACCTTGTGATCCGCCCACCTCAGCCTCCCAAAGTGTTGGGAATACAGATGTGAGCCACTGTGTGGCCCGTGTCCTCAAGGTTTCAGCACTGCTGCTCTCAAGGACAGTGGTGGGATGTCTTATGCTACAAATCATTAATATTCCTGATGTCCATTACTCACGTGTAAACCTTAAGAACAAAATCCTTTTCTTCCTTTACTTCTGTGAGTGACTGTAGGACATCCAAGATGCTTAGGACTGCACAGCCATATGGTCGCCTGTAGTGCAGGTGAGGAGGACCTTTCTTTGAGTCGTTCAGGAGCATCCGGCCTTGGGCACAGCAGAAAACACCAGTCAGATTGAGAAAAGCATGCTCCTCTCCAGTATTGCCTAATTGTCATGCAAGGATGCCTGAGCTACAGGCACCTAGGAAATCCTCTAAGTTGGAAGACTATAGGGCTGAAGGATATTTATGTGTAAGAACACCAAAGAGGCCTCTGGCCAAAGCTCTTCCCTGTACTACATTCAATCAATCATTCTTATCTAACTCTAAATCAATATCAACAGTTCATTTATTAATCACATGAGAATAAAAGTGATTTTATGAATTTCTTAGAAAAACCAATGTGCTAATAATAGATTTACACTTCTCAGGTACGTTATAGGTACAAAGTTTAGTATTTTAGCTGCCAGGTATAAGCTACATATGTACAGACAAGGAGGATACTGTGTTCTTTCAACCAAATTCCGCTGTTCAACATCATCCTGAACAATTGTGGGATTGAGAGTAGTCTTAAAAAGTGGATGAATATTTACTTTTCCAGCTTACCAAAGCTGTGCCTACAGCAGCAAAAAGAGTTGCAAATGCTGGAACCTTAACAAACACTTTAAGTACAGCAAAATAGCTGTTTTGCTGGCAAGAGATTAAAAAATATTCTTTGATAAAAATGTACATGATAGGCCAGAACTCAAACCTATGAAGGAGGACTTGGTTCGCCAGAGGCCCAAAAGTTATATCATAAACTTGAAATAAGTCTGAGCAAACCAACCACAGAACAGTAGTAAAAATCACTTTTTCATCTTGGGTGGCATAGAAGTGAAATACCATCCATCGTTGGGAGTGATGACAATAACTCTAATTTTGTGGAGAGAACCACAGATACATAATTTAAAACACAACCAATAGGTGCTGAATGGCATTTGCTGTGAAGTTGGTACCTCTGGAAAACTGCTATAAAATCTCTGAGGGAAAGGGTAGGTACAGAGGCAGGGCACTGTGTTAGAAATAATGTCTATAAGCAGACCATTTTAAATAAAAACTTTGGGTCTAAAAACAGATAGGGAGCAGAAGGTTTTAAGTGATTAAAAACCACAAACAAAACCCACTCCCCCAAATCCATTTATATCAAACCAAGCTACCACAGCAGTTGAGCTTAGGCATAGCTTCAATACAAGCTGGACTCTAATCCTGAGATCTGAAATTACAAGTAAGATCTAGGGAGAAAACAAAGCTCATGCACAAGACATACTTGTTCCAAGTTGGGCCAGTCTTAGTCATGTGAATGGGTAAGGTGAACAGTACCTATTCGGATCACATGGGCAACGATATACAAATCTCTCTTCATATCTTTGCTGCTCAGATCCTAAGAGAAAAAAATAAGTAAACTCAGGCAAGGAACACACAGAAAACAATTAAAAATTCATTTTGAATCTCTAGTCATTTGCTTTTACTGTATGTTATAGGTAGGGGAAGGGAAATTATAGCACATAGCACTTTAATAGTTTATAAGAGGCCTGGAGTAAAAGTCTGGATATCTTACAGGCCTTTGGAAGTTTACTTTATTGACAACATTTTTCTAGCTCTCATTTAAACCACTTAACAAATAAAAAGTCTATAAAAGTTCTCACATTAGAAATCTTCATGATATTGTATATTCCATGTTTACTCTAACATCATATAAAAACATTCCGTAACAGAAGGAATAAATGTTCAGCACAGAAAAAAATGGGAAACCACCAAAAAGCTCTTCAATAACTAAAATTCTGTAAGTTTGTTCTCCACTAATTTTACATTGATTCCTCTGTCCACAGATGATTATTACACACAAAGTATGTCCCACTTAAAAGAGATTACTTTATCAGTAAAACCTCAATAATTTGATTTCCATTTCTAAATTCTGATATTTATCATTTGTACTAAATTATAGTTGAAAATAATCTTAGTGAAAAATATTAAGGGTTTCCTTTAAGTAAACAGATACAATCCAGAATCAAAACTAATTTCCAAACCATAGAGTTATGAAAATCATTCCTTTCTCTTTCTTTCTTCCTTTTCATTAAAAAACAAGGTGTTGTACAAAGATACTTAGACTCCCACACAATAATAATGGGAGATTTTAACACCCCACTGTCAACATTAAACAGGTCAACGAGACAGAAAGTTAACAAGAATATCCAGGAATTGAACTCAGCTCTGCACCAAGGGGACCAAATAGACATCTACAAAACTCTCGACCCCAAATCAACAGAAAATACATTCTTCTCAGCACCACATCACACTTATACCAAAATTGACCACACAGTTGGAAGTAAAGCACTCCTCAGCAAATGTACAAGAACAGTAATTATAACAAACTGTCTCTCATAGCACAGTGCAATCAAACTAGAATTCAGGACTAAGAAACTCACTCAAAACCACTCAACTACATGGAAACTAAACAACCTGCTCCTGAATGACTACTGCATACATAACAAAATGAAGGCAGAAATAAAGATGTTCTTTGAAACCAACGAGGACAAAGACAAAACATACCAGAATCTCTGGGACACATTTAAAGCAGTGTATAGAGGGAAATTTATAGCACTAAATGCCCACAAGAGAAAGCAGGAAAGATCTAAAATTGACACCCTACCATCACAATTAAAAGAACTAGAGAAACAAGAGCAAACGCATACAAAAGCTAGCAGAAGGCAAGAAATAACTGAGATCAGAGCAGAACTGAGGGAGATAGAGACACAAAAAAACCCTTCAAAAAAATCAATGAATCCAGGAGCTGGTTTTCTGAAAAGATCAATGAAATTGATAGACCACTAGCAAGACTAATAAAGAAGAAAAGAGAGAACAATCAGATGCAATAAAAAATGATAAAGGGGGTATCACCACCGATCCCACAAACTACCATCAGAGAATACTATAAACACCTCTATGCAAATAAACTAGAAAATCTAGAAGAAATGGATAAATTCCTGGACACATATACCCTGCCAAGACTACACCAGGAAGAAGTTGAATCTCTGAATAGATCAGTAACAGGTTCTGAAATTGAGGCAATAATTAATAGCCTACCAATTAAAAAAAGTCCAAGACCAGACGGATTCACAGCCAAATTCTACCAGAGGTACAAGGAGGAGCTGGTACCATTCCTTCTGAAACTATTCCAATCAATAGAAAAAGAGGGAATCCTCCCTAACTCA
>NW_012104388.1:316701-326422 GCF_000951045.1 Mandrillus leucophaeus | reverse complement strand
CTCAATAAAATACTCCCAAACCAAATCCAGCAGCACATCAAAAAGCTTATCCACCATGATCAAGTGGGCTTCATCCCTGGGATGCAAGGCTGGTTCAATATATGCAAATCAATAAACGTAATCCAGCATATAAACAGAACCAAAGACAAAAACCACATGATTATCTCAACAGATGCAGAAAAGGCCTTTGACAAAATTCGACAGGTCTTCATGCTAAAAACTCTCAATAGATTAGGTATTGATGGGAGGTATCTCAAAATAATAACCGCTACTTATGACAAACCCACAGCCAATATCATACTGAAAGGACAAAAACTGGAAGCATTCCCTTTGAACACTGGCACAAGACAGGGATGCCTTCTCTCACCACTCCTATTCAACACAGTGTTGGAAGTTCTGGCTAGGGCAATCAGGCAAGAGAAAGAAATAAACGGTATTCAATTAGGAAAAGAGGAAGTCAAATAGTCTGTTTGCAGATGACATGATTGTATATTTAGAAAACCCCATCGTCTCAGCCCAAAATCTCCTTAAGCTGACAAGCAACTTCAGCAAAGTCTCAGGATACAAAAACAATGTGCAAAAAACACAAGCATTCTTATACACCAATAACAGACAAACAGAGAGCCAAATCATGAGTGAACTCCCATTTACAATTGCTTCGAAGAGAATAAAATAGCTAGGAATCCAACTTACAAGAGATATGAAGGACCTCTTCAAGGAGAACTACAAACCACTGCTCAATAACATAAAAGAGGACACAAACAAATGGAAGAACATTCCACGCTCATGGACAGGAAGAATTCATATCGTGAAAATGGCCATACTGCCCAAGGTAATTTATAGATTCAACACCATCCCCATCAAGCTATCAATTACTTTCTTCACAGAATTGGAAAAAAACTACTTTAAAGTTCGTATGAAACCAAAAAAGAGCCCGCACTGCCAAGAAAATCCTAAACAAAAAGAATAAAGCTGAAGGCATCATGCTACCTGACTCCAAACTATACTACAAGACTACAGTAACCAAAACAGCATGGTACTGGTACCAAAACAGAGATATAGACCAATGGAACAGAACAGAGCCTACACATCTACAACTATGTGATCTTTGAAAAACCTGACAAAAACAAGCAATGGGGAAAGGATTCCCTATTTAACAAATGGTACTGGGAAAACTGGCTAGCCATATGTAGAAAGCTAAAACTGGATCCCTTCCTTATACCTTATAGAAAAACTGATTCAAGATGGATTAAAGACTTAAATGTTAGACCTAAGACCATAAAAACCCTAGAAGAAAACCTAGGTAATACCATTCAGGACATAGGCATGGGCAAAGACTTCATGACTAAAACACCAAAAGCAACGGCAACAAAAGCCAAAATTGACAAATGGGATCTAATTCAACTAAAGAGCTTCTGCATAGCAAAAGAAACTACCATCAGAGTGAACAGGCAACCTACAGAATGGGAGAAAATTTCTGCAATCTACCCATCTGACAAAGGGCTAATACCCAGAATCTACAAAGAACTCAAACAAATTTACAAGAAAAATTCAAACAACTCCATCAAAAAGTGGGCAAAGGATATGAACAGACACTTCTTAAAAGAAGACATTTATGCAGCCAACAGACACACGAAAAAATGCTCATCATCACTGGCCATCAGAGAAATGCAAATCAAAACCACAATGAGATACCATCTCACACCAGTTAGAATGGCGATCATTAAAAAGTCAGGAAACAACAGGTGCTGGAGAGGATGTGGAGACATAGGAAAGCTTTTACACGGTTGGTGGGACTGTAAACTAGTTCAACTATTGTGGAAGAAGACACTGTGGCGATTCCTCAGGGATCTAGAACTAGAAATGCCATTTGACCCAGCCATTCCATTACTGGGTATATACCCAAAAGATTATAAATCATGCTACTGTAAACACACATGCACACGTGTGTTTACTGCGGCACTATTCACAATAGCAAAGACTTAGAACCAACCCAAATGTCCATCAATGATAGACTGGATTAAGAAAATGTGGCACATATACACCATGGAATACTATGCAGCCATAAAAAAGGATGAGTTCATGTCCTTTGTAGGGACACGGATGAAGCTGGAAACCATTATTCTGAGCAAACTATCACAAGGACAAAAAAACGAACACCGCATGTTCTCACTCATAGGTGGGAATTGAACAATGAGAACACTTGGACACAGGGTGGGGAACATCACACACCGGGGCCTGTTGTGGGTGGGGAAAGGGGGAGGGATAGCATTAGGACATACAACTAATGTAAATGACGAGTTAATGGGTGCAGCACACCAACATGACACACGTTTACATATGTAACAAACCTGCACATTGTGCACATGTACCCTAGAACTTAAAGTATAATAATTTTAAAAAAAAGAATAAAAGTTTTAAAAGAAAACAAAAAAATAAATAAGGTCTTGCTCTGTCACCAGGATGGAATACAGTGGTGTGATCACGGCTCACTGCAGCCTTGTCCTCTGGGTCAAGTGGTTCTCCCACCTCAGCCTCCCAAGTAAGTGGTACTACAGGTGTGCACCATCATGCCCAGGTATTTTTAAAATTATCTGTAGAGATGGGGTCTTGCTATGTTGTCAGAACTGGTCTCAAACTTCCGGGCTCAAGCAATCTTCCTGCCTCAGCCTCCCAAAGTGTTGAGATTACAGGTGTTAAGTTACCATGCCCAGTCTGATAATCATTCTATTTGTGTTTAGAACATATGTTGAAATGTTTGTTGATAAGTATGCATTATACTTTTTAAATGTATTATCCTTGAAATAACAAAAATTCATTTAATATATATTCTGTTTCAGATTTTTCACCAGGCCATCAACTTGCTGCTCTCTCAGTCATTATTGCGAGTTAATGGTACTTGATGGAATAATCTTTGCCCTTAATGTGACTGGTTTCTGTGATCTCCCTTTTGCTTCTAGGAAAGGCTCCCTTAGTTTCGCTTCATTTTCCTTTTTCATCTTTTGATTGACCCCAGATGCCTGTCTCTCTTCAATTTAAAAAAAAAAAAAAGCTACAATCAAATGGCAGTCATGATTTGGAAGGAGCTTAAGAGAGTCAGAGTCTCCATGCTTCTTAATTTGTAAACCCTGCTGCAGGGTTAGCACTAGGGTGAGGCAAGCAAGGCACCTAAGGTGCAAAATTTAAGAAGGTACTCACTCTCAAGATGCTGTGCTTTGTTTGCTTTAGCCTAGTCCCAGCCTTGCCCTATTAAATGGCCCTGAACATATGAAAGAAAAGGAGACATTAAGAAGTAATATGTGGGCCAGGCGTGGCAGCTTATGTCTGTAATCCCAGTACTTTGGGAAGTCAAGGTGGGAGGATCACTTGAGGTCAGGAGTTCGAGACAGCCTGGCCAACACGGTGAAACCCCACCTCTACTAAAAATACAAAAATTAGCTGGGTGTGGTGGCATGCACTTGTAATCCCAGCTACTCGGGAGGTTGAAGCAGGAGAATGGCTTGAACCTGGGAGGTGGAGGCTGCAGTGAGCTGAGATCGTACCACTGTACTCTAGCAACAGAGAGACTCCATCTCAAAAAAAAAAAAAAGTAATACATAGTGGTGAAATTGAAGCTTTTAGATGGTTATAATATTTTGCCAAGTTCTTAAAATAATAAAGTATGTTTACAATGAAACAGGTTACAAAGTAATTAAACATAAATTGATACCTGGAATCATAAAGATATGTTTTTACATGAAAGTTGTGTTTGATATTGAAAAAGGATGTTTCAGGACCCATTACACTAATTCTTTTAATTAAAAATGGAATTTAAAATAATATTATTAAAACAATGCTATATTTTAACACTTATTAAGGTGGTACTAAACAAGTGAAAATTGAAAACCAGGTTACCATTTTTATACACTTTTTGGATGGAAAGATGTTGATTACTAAAGGATATAGAAATGTTCGACACATTTCAAAGTGAAATGGTTCCTCCTACACAGCCTGGATTATGTACATCCAAACTATCAAATGACTTGTATAATCACTGACTCCAATGTACCTATGGAATTCAAGCCAGTTTCCAAAGATGTCCAAATAAGGGAAACTAATCTGATGGATTGTACACAAAAATACTAAATGTTTCCCTTGGCTTTGCTGAGTGAATAAAAGAAGACTTAAGTATAATTTATGGTATTTTCCAAGTGGCTGAGTAGGGGCTCTTTCTGACTATCATGTACACAGCATCCAGAACTTTCAGTGGTATTTATTTGACATCAATAGAAATAGGACAATAATTAATGCAAGAAAATATTTTAAGCAAAATAATTATTTGTGAGTTCCACAGAATTTCAATATAAAAGCTATCTTATTAAATGTAAGTGCATGGCTAAACACAGTTACCACAGAGTTTGTTAAACACATATTCTTCAAGACTAAGCACCAAGGGTGGTTATCTATGTTAAATTACTCACATGACCTGTAAAAGCAAGATGAGAAGAGTGATGTATCTATCATTCATCTGGTGAGCAGGATTTCAATCCTGATTACATGGCAGGAATTAGATTTGTTCACTGGACCAAACTCTCTAATCCTACTTACCTAGGAAGCTGGTCCCAACTAAACAATGTGTAGAAGAAACAACTGAGGACAGTGACTTAGGGTCCAGCATCTTAGACTTACTCATTTGAAACATTAAAAAGTTAATTAACTTACCTGTGCTGGGGATACTCTTTTTCTATAGAGATAATGAGATTCATGAATACAAAATAAAACCAGCTTATTCACATGTAAGTTGCAGAAAATAAGGTATTTTAATACATAATGTTATTATAGTAATAATCAAGTTCAATTCTGAACTAAAAAGATCATTACTTAAAATTCTATCTTGGAATGTAGAAGAGTATAAATAAATATATAAAATAAAATGCCAACTAATGCATGGATAACTGTACAAATTCATTCTCTGAGTTTGTCACTTGAATATGACAACAAATAAACATATATTCATTTGTTTATGTAACAATTATTGACACCTTTCAGGCAGTGTGTATGAAGTCATGAATATCTAAGAATGAGTAAAAACAGATAGATAAACTTTCACGCATTTGTATATAGAGCCATTGTTTAGTATGAAAGTCAGCAAAATCCTCATTATATTGGCCATCCATGTAAGTATAAAACATTCCCCTTGGATAAAATTCTTCCTTGGTAGGAAACCCTAAAATCTAACCAAGTCAGAAAAACTAAGGCCTCAAAGAGAATAAGGCTATGCCAAATAATGTGACTTTAATGTGGCTCTGAAGTGTGCTGAGTAACCTTGTAATCTGCTCAGTTTGTATGATTCCCTTTTCCCCATTCTAAGGTAAGCTAACAGGTCAGCATCAACCATAGTTGTGGCTACATATTCTTGCATTTATTCTGAGACTTTGCAGCACATACGTCAATCTAGGAAACTCCTTTAGTTCATAGGAGGAACTCAAGTCTCAGATAATGAGAAAACAGGTCCCACCAATATAATCTCATATAGCTTAAACTAAAACATAGAAATCCTGGCTAAGATAATCTTGTTCAGAAATCTTGTGTGCTTTGTAAAAATTCCTCAAATCATGTTTGGGACATTTTTTAAAAATCTAGGGCTGAGCTGAGTACGGTGAGTCACACCTGTAATCCCAGCACTTTGGGAGGCCAAGGTGGAAGGGTTGTTTGAGGCCAGGAGTTCACGATCAGCCTGGACAAAATAGTAAGATGCCATCTCTTAAAAAAAAAAAAAATTAGCCAAGCTTGGTGTGCACCTATAGCCCCGCTACTCAGAAGACTGAGGCAGGAGGATCGCTTAGAGCCCAAAGGTTCAAGGTTTCTACATGAGCTATGATCAGGCCACTGCACTGAAGCCTGGGCCACAGAGTGAGACCCTTACTGCAAAGAAAAAAAAAAAAAATCCAGGGCTGCACTGCATATAGAATTATGGAAGTATTAATAGTATATTTAGCACCCTGTACCTTCCCACTGTGGCAGAACAAGAGCACATCATGCGTGTTATGTGCAACAAAGTTAGAGCTATAGCTTTGGCCTCTGGGCTCATATGGATAATTAAAATGCTAAATGAAAATTTTGATTTATTATAATTACATTTAAATACCACCCTAATTAAGTTCATTTTTCAAAAGACAAGGACTGTACTCATCATATTCAAGAATTCAAGAACAGTACATGCATGCAGCTCTGTTCCCACAAATCCAAGAAACAAGGAATCAACAATTTCTCTTGATGCTTTACTAGGTAATATCAGAGAATCAGAATTTAGAAAAACTTCCTAAGGTTACTGAGACATTCTAGAAGATGGGTGTCTCTTACTAATTCTGTTTCAGAAAGGAGGTCCCACAAAACCACCTCAGTGTTCAGGCACTCTCACTTCGGAAGCTCTCACTCAACAGACTAACTTAAATCCCATTTACTACAATTTAGATTCTTTCTCTCATTCTTTTCCAATTGAAGACAGAGTGCTGATCTTCCCAGACTAAGACATCTCAACTCCCTTAACCACCATCATGGGTCTGCTTTTCCTGTTCTTTCTCCTTGTATTATCTCCTAAGCCTTTACTGCTAAGCTCAAAGATGGACGAAATATTATTTTACCTTAGCTAGATTTATAAATCTTTCCACACATCTGCAATATTATCAATAAAAGCTATCTCTGTGAAAGTGATATCTGATTCTGCATAATATCATTTGATGTTTTGAAAGATAAAGTTGCAGTAAATGAACTAAAAAGTGAGGTGAACAAATATAACTGTATCTTTTACAGAAAGTCACATATCAGATCTCCAGATAAATCCTATTTGCATTTAAGAGGCCCAATGTAAGCGTACGATATCTGTCACCTGTCAATCACACACCATAAGCAAGGTCAGTGAAACTGTGAAACCAACACAATAGGTTTTGATGTATCTCAGGATCACTGAAACAGATCAAAGAATTCACAATAATCAAAACTGGTTTAAAATTGTGACACAGTCTTGTTTTCTTCTATAGTAAATAAATTAACTCAAATAAATACTGTTGGATAGTTTTTTTAACAAGGTAAAAACAAATTAGTAAATCAGAATAAACTTGAAGAACACACAAGGCAAGACGGGATTGTGAGGTTTGGTATTTTCTAATCAGCAGGTTTCCAAAACTTTTCTAACTTGATTGGTCCATGGTTGTAGAGACCATGAACAACAGTATGGCTTTTCAGAAAAAACTAAAGTACAGAAACAAGGGGATTCCGTTCCAAGACAGGCAAATAGGAACAGCTCAGGTCTGCAGCTCCCAGCGTGACTGACACAGAAGACGGTGATTTCTGCATTTCCAACTGAGGTGCCTGGTTCATCTCATTGGGACTGGATGGACAGCGGGTGCAGCCCAAGGAGGGCAAGCCGAAGCAGGGTGGAACATCGCCTAACCTGGGAAGTGCAATGGGTTGGGGGATTTCCCTTTCCTAGCCAAGGGAAGCTGTGACAGACCGTACCTGGAAAATCAGGACACTCATGCTCAAATACTGCACTTTTCCAATGGTCTTAGCAAATGGCACACCAGGAGATTATCTCCTGCACCTGGCTCGGTGGGTTCCATGCTCACAAGCCTTGCTCATTGCTAGCGCAGCAGTCTAAGATCAACCTGCCAGGCAGCAGCCTGGCAGGGGGAGGGGCATCCGCCATTGCTGAGGCTTGAGTAGGTAAACAAAGTGGCTGGGGAAGCTCCAACAGGGCAGAGACCACCGCAGCTCTGCAAGGCCTGCTGCCTCTGTAGACCCCACCTATAGGGGCAGGGCATAGCTGAACAAAAGGCGGCAGAAACTTCTGCAGACTTAAACATCCCTATCTAACAGCTCTGAAGAGAACAGTGGTTCTCCCAGCATGGCATTTGAGCTCTGAGAATGGACAGACTGCCTCCTCAGGTGGGTCCCTAACACCCGTGTAGCCTAACTGGAGATACTTCCCAGTAGGCACGGACGGATACCTCATACAGGTGGGTGCCCCTCTGGGATGAAGCCTCCAGAGGAAGGTTCAGGCAACAATATTTGCTGTTCTGCGGCCTCTGCTGGTGATATTCAGGCAAACAGGGTCTGGAGTGGACCTCCAGCAAAGTCCAACAGACCTGCAGCTGAGGGAGCTGACTGTTAGAAGGAAAACTAACAAACAGAAAGGAATAGCATCAACATCAACAAAAAGGACATCCACACCAAAACCCCATCTGTAGGTCACCAGCATCAAAGACCAAAGGTAGATAAAACCACAAAGATGGGGAGAAACCAGAGCAGAAAAGCTGAAAATTCTGAAAACCAGAGTATCTCTTCTCCTCCAAATGACTGCAGCTCCTTGCCAGCAACGAAACAAAGCTGGACGGAGAATGACTCTGACAAGTTGACAGAAGTAGGCTTCAGAAGGTCGGTAATAACAAACTTCTCCGAGCTAAAGGAGGATCTTCGAACCCATCGCAAAGAAGCTAAAAACTTTGAAAAAAGATTTGACGAATGGCTAACTAGAATACACAGCGTAGAGAAGACCTTAAATGACCTGACGGAACTGAAAACCATGGCACAAGAACTACATGACACATCCACAAGCTTCAATAGCCGATTTGATCAAGTGGAAGAAAGGGTATCAGGGACTGAAGATCAAATTAATGAAATAAAGTGAGAAGGGAAGTTAAGAGAAAAAAAGAATAAAAAGAAACAAAGCCTCCAAGAAACACTGGACTATGTGAAAAGATCAAATCTACGTTTGACTGGTGTACCTGAAAGTGACAGGGAGAATGGAACCAAATTGGAAAACACTCTTCAGGATATCATCCAGGAGAACTTCGCCAACCTAGTGAGGCAGGCCAACATTCAAATTCAGGAAATACAGAGAATACAACAAAGATATTCCTTGAGAAGAGCAACCCCAAGACACATAATTGTCAGATTCACCAAGGTTGAAATGAAGGAAAAAATGTAAAGTGTAGCCAAAGAGAAAGACTGGGTTACCCACAAAGGGAAGCCCATCAGACTAACAGCGGATCTATCAGCAGAAACTCTACAAGCAGAAGAGAGTGGGGGCCAATATCGAACATTCTTAAAGAAAAGAATTTTCAACCCAGAATTTCCTATTCAGCCAAACTAACCTTCATAGGTGAAAGAGAAACAAAATGACAAGCAAATGCTGAGAGATTTTGTCACCACCAGGCCTGCCTTACAAGAGCTCCTGAAGGAAGCACTAAACATGGAAAGGAACAACTGGTACCAGCCACTGCAAAAACATGCCAAATTGTAAAGACGATCGATGCCAGGAAGAAACTGCATCAACTAACGAGCAAAATAACCAGCTAACATCAAAATGACAGGATCAAACATCTACTTATAACCTTCTGTCTCGTTGATCTGTCTAATATTGACAGTGGGGTGTTTTTATCTACTTTTGGTCTTTGATGCTGGTGACCTGCAGATGGGGTTTTGGTGTGGATATCCTTTTTGTTGATGTTGATGCTATTCTTTTCTGTTTGTTAGTTTTCCTCCTAACAGCCAGGTCTCTCAGGTCACATATAACAATATTAACCTTAAATGTAAATGGGCTAAATGCTCCAATTAAAAGACACAGACTGGCAAATTGCATAAAGAGTCAAGACCCATCGTTGGGCTGTATTCAGGAGACCCATCTCATGTGCAGAGACACACATAGGCTCAAAATAAAGGGATGGAGGAAGATCTACCA
>NW_012104388.1:315268-316536 GCF_000951045.1 Mandrillus leucophaeus | reverse complement strand
AAACCATCAAAGATCAAAAGAGACAAAGAAGGCCATTACATAATGGTAAAGGGATCAATTCAACAAGAAGAGCTAACTATCCTAAATATATATGCGACCAACACAGGAGTACCCAGATTCATAAAGCAAGTCCTTAGAGACCTACAAAGAGACTGAGATTCCCACAGAATAATAATGGGAGACTTTAACACTCCACTGTCAACATTAGACAGATCAACAAGATAGAAAGTTAACAAGGATATCCAGGACTTAAACTCCGCTCTGCACCAAGCGGACCTAACAGACATCTACAGAACTCTCCACCCCAAATCAACAGAATATACATTCTTCTCAGCTCCACATCACTCTTATTCCAAAATTGACCACATAGATGGAAGTAAAGCACTCCTCAGCAAATGTAAAATAACAGAAATCACAACAAACTGTCTGTCAGACCACAGTGCAGTCAAATTAGAACTCAAGATTAAGAAATTCACTCAAAACCAGACAACTATATGGAAACTGAACAATCTGCTCCTGAATGACTACTGGGTTAATAACTAAATGAAGGCAGAAATAAAGACATTCTTTGAAACCAATGAGAACAAAGACCAATGTACCAGAACCTCTGGGACACATTTAAAGCAGTGTGTAGAGGGAAATTTATAGCACTAAATGCCCAAAAGAGAAACTAGGAAAGATCTAAAATTGACACCCTATCACAATTAAAAGAACCAGAGAAGCAAGAGCAAACACATTCAAAAGCTAGCAGAAGGCAAGAAATAACTGAGATCAGAGCAGAACTGAAGGAGACAGAGACACAAAAAAAAAACCCTTCAAAAAACCAATGAATCCAGGAGCTGTTTTTTTTTTTTTTAAAGATCAACAAAATTGATAAATCACTAGCAAGACAAATAAAGAAGAGAGAAGAAACAAATAGATGCAATAAAAAATGATAAAGGGGGTACCATCAGCGATCGCACAGAAATACAAACTACCATCAGGGAATACTATAAACACCTCTACGCAAATAAACGAGAAAATCTAGAAGAAACGGATTAATTCCTGGACACATGCACCCTCCCAAGACTAAACCAGGAAGAAGTTGAATCTCTGAATAGACCAATAACAGGCTCTGAAATTGAGGCAATAATTAAGAGCCTACCAACCAAAAAAAGTCTAGGACCAGATGGGTTCACAGCTGAATTCTACCAGAGGTACAAGGAGGAGCTGGTACCATTCCTTCTGAAACTATTCCAATCAATAGAAAAAGAGAGAATCCTCCCTAA
>NW_012104388.1:307107-311808 GCF_000951045.1 Mandrillus leucophaeus | reverse complement strand
GATCTAGAACTAGAAATACCATTTGACCCAGCCATCCCATTACTGGGTATATACCCAAAGGATTATAAATCATGCTGCTATAAAGACACACGCACACATATGTTTATTGAGGCACTATTCACAATAGCAAAGACTTAGAATCAACAGAAATTCCTATCAATTATAGACTGGATAAAGAAAATGTGGCACATATGCACATGGTATATACTATGCAGCCATAAAAATGATGAGTTAATGTCCTTTGCAGGCACATGGATGAAGCAGGAAACCATCATTCTGAGCAAACTATCGCAAGGACAGAAAACCAAATAGCACATATTCTCACTCAGGTGAGAATTGTACAATGAGAACACTTGGACACAGGGTGGGGAACATCACACACTGGGGCCTGTTGTGGGATGGGGTTAGGGGGAGGGATAGCATTAGGAGAAATACCTAATGCAAATGATGAGTTAATGGGTACAGCAAACCAATATGGCACATGTATATCTATATAACAAACTTGCATGTTGTGCACATGTACCCTAGAACTTAAAGTACATATATATAAAAAAAGTACAGATGACAGTAGGAAAATATCCCCCATTTGGTATTTGGAAGAGGACTGTTTAGTTTGTCTTGCTGTATATGAACTCACTAACAAACTACAAAGCTGTAAACTTGTTGGATACCTTTAAAATAAATTATGCATTAGAAATTATACACCTCAGAGAAATTCCCAGTGGCCTTGGATAAGAATAGTAAGAAAGACTTATGTCAGATTTTGGTTTGTTTGTTTGTTTTTTGAGACAGGATCTGGTCTCACTTTTTCACCCAGGCTGGAGTGCAGTGGTGTGACCTTGGCTCACTGCAGCCTCAACCTCCTGGGCTAAGGCGATCCTCCCGCCTCAGACCCCCAAGTAGCTGTGACTACAGACACATGCCATGCCTGGCTAATTTTTGTATTTTTTGTAGAGATGGGGTTTGGCATGTTGTCCAGGCTGGTTCTGTCAGATTTTAAGTGTCTATTGTATGAAATAGCTTATACAATCTATATCAGTGAAAGGTACTTGATTGTATTTCATTAATAAAAATTAAGTTTAAAACTGTATATAATTTCAGTTTTCTATAAATATTTCATTAAAACCGAACAGAAACATAAATCAAGTCCTATTCTCTCCCATGTGTGTGGAAATAAGAATAAATGCTTGTTTTCAGGGTGACAATATCCACATAGCAGGCCACTGGTTAGAGTCAACAGCAAAGAAGGAAAAGAGAATTTGTACATACTGTAAAAAGGGCACACATTCGTTCGATCTTCTCTGGGTTCCTTGGCCCACCATTCTTGTTCAGTCTTACCAGAAACCGCTCACTGAAATGTAGGAAAGAAAGATACAGAGAAATGTGAGTAACACACTCCAGAACAGAGGAAAAGGGCAGATAAGGAAAAACACTAAACATATTTACATAACAGCTTGCAGTGACAAGCAAGGCCAAAAACACATGTCTAGTGGCAGGATACCCTCTTTTTTCCTGCTAAGTAACATACAAAGGATACTACAAACTACCTGATAGGTGCTTCTGTTTATTTGCTGATTGTAGCTGTGTGTTTTATCTGTTTAAGGTGTGTGCTCCCTGAGAGCATTAAGGAGGGCAGTAATATCTCCCAGATATTCCCAAAGCACTGGCATGATGCAAAATCCATAACAAGCATATACATTCTTAGATGTGAGCACTCAGATCATAAAACCATTCATCATATTAGATCCGAAAGAATCTACATTACCAAATTTACATCTTCTATATCAGAAGTCCCCAATCCCCGGGCTGCAGACTGGTATGGGCCCGTGGCCTGTGAGGAACTGGGCCACACAGCAGGTGAGTGGCAGGTGGGCAAGTATTACCACCTGAGCTCTGCCTCCTGTCAGATCAGCAGTGGCATTAGATTTTCATAGGAGCACAAACCCTATTGTGAACTTCACGTGGAGGGATACAGGTTGTATGCTCTAACTAGTGCCTGATGATCTAAGGTAGAGCTAAGGTAGAACAGTTTCATAGAACAGTTTCATTCCAAAACCATCCCACACCACTGCCTCCACCCATCAGTCCATGGAAAAACTAGCTTCCATGAAATTGGTCACTGGTGCCAAAAACAATGGAGAATGCTGTTTTATATAACTCTTGAGAATCACTTTAGGGCAGCGGCATCCAATCTTTTGGCTTCCCTGGGTTGCATTGCTAGAAGCATTGTCTTGGGCCACGCATAAAATACACTAACACTAATGGTAGCTGATGAGCTAAAAAATAAAAATCAAAATTTAAAAAGTCTCACGATATTTTAAGAAAGTTTATGAATTTGTGTTGGGCTGCATTCAAAGCCATTGTGGGCTGCATGTAGCCTGTGGACTGCAGGTTGGACAAGCTTGCTTTAGGTCTTAAAAAATGTTACAGCAACACATAAAAACTTTGGTGGAAATTCAAAAAGAAATGATGTGTTATAGCTAAAGCTACAATCAGAATTTAATAGAGCCACTAACTATTTTATTCTCCAAATAATATACATAATTTCAGAAGAAAATTACAATTACTAGACTAGAAAACTTTAGAAACAGTGTTTGCAACGTTTGGAGAAATGTCTCTTTACTCTCGCATCTCCTTCCTGCCCCTGCGCAGAATCTCATTCCCATCTCTTTATCCGAAGATTCACTACCAGCTGTAAAGGAAAACTGTGCCATGGTGAAGACAAAGTATGTGATTCCAAAAGTAACTTACTTATTTTGTGCCTCCAGTCATATATTCATGGAATATATGTGGTATCAGTTTAGTTTGCTCATGTATTCATTTGATCAGTCTACAAATTGTTATTAAGTCCTGTGTACTTGGCATGTGAATATAAATGTGAACAAGACATATACAAGGTACTTTTTCCTCATACAGCTGTGGTCCTGGTAGGCAGTTAGACATGCAGAAATAAATCTCAGAAAGATTTGGGTCAGACATAAATTTGAGATTCTTCAGTCAGGGGAACAAACGGGAATAAGCAGGGAACATGCAAAGAACAAAGAGGAAAGGGGGCTTTGGTCAGAATGCTGAGGGACAATGACATTTAAGAAATGGGTAAAGAAAAACTATCAAAGTAGACACAGGGGCAAATGGAAAAACAGAAGAAAAATATGAAGGATGGTAAGATGTTGCACTGGTCAAGTGAAGAGAGTGTTTGAAAGAGGAGGGAGGGGTCAGCAAGGTCCAGGACCGTTGAGAGTCACATGTAACAAGGACAAAACTCTTGAACACAGATCACTGGTGATTCTGGCAAGAACTGTTTTAATGAAATGGTAGAGAAAGATGCCAGTGTAAGGAGTAAGAAAGAAATGATGAAGCACAGTCTAGACCACACTTTAAAGAATGATTGTGAAGAGGTGGAAGTGATGCATTTTTAGTTAAATGGGCATGTGGGGTTGAGGGAGGTCTTTGTTAAAATATGGGATAACCCATATATACAAAGTCGATTGATTTCAAATAAAGGTATCAAGGGGGGTGTACACCACGTTCAGCAAATGGTGCTGAACAATCTATATGAAAAAACTAAGCCTTGACCCTTGCTTTTAAAAATTAACTTGAATGTATCACAGGCTCGAATACAAGAGCTAAAACTATAAAAGAAGAAAACTCAGTGAAAAACGAAGACAAGTATCTTGTATATCTTTTTCACATTTGTTTCCACATTTAGCACATAGTAGAAAACTTTCTGCGGCCCGAGATTATTAAGCAAAAATCACAAATCACAACAAAATGATAAATTAGACTTAATTTAGACAGAAATTAAAAGTTTTCTTTTTAAAAGACACTAGTGAGAAAAGGAAAGGACAAGCTACAGACTGAGAGAAAATAATCACAAAACATTCACCTAAGAAAAAATTGTATTGAGAACATATAAAATGCCCAAAAAGAATAAACATTCAAATAAAAAATGGACACAAGATCTGAACAAACCCTTCACCAAAGGATGTGCAGAGATGGCAAATAAGCACAACAAAATATCATTAATCATTAGAGAAATGCAAATTAAAAACACAGTGAGGGCTGGGTGCAGTGGCTCACACTTGTAATCCCAGCACTTTAGGAGGGTGAGGCGGGTAGATCTCCTGAGGTCAGGAGATCAAGACCAGTCTGGCCAACATGGTGAAATCGCATCTCTACTAAAAATACAAAAATTAGCCAGTCATGGTGGTGGGCGCCTGTAATCCCAGCTACTCAGGAGGCTGAGGCAGAAGAATCGCTTGAACCCAGGGGGCAGAGGTTGCAGTGGGCCTAGATCGCGCCACTGCACTCCAGCCTGGGCAAAACAGCAAAACTCCATTACAAAAAAAAACAAAAAACACAGATACCATTACACACCTACTAGAATAGCTATAATTAAAGAAGAATATACTGGCCAGGCGCAGTGGTTCACGCCTGTAATCCCAGCACTCTGAGAGGCCGAGGCAGGCAGATCACTTGAGGTCAGGAGTTCGAGCCCAGCCTGGCTCGAACATGACGAAAACTCGTCTCTACTAAAAACATAAAAATTAGCCGGGCATGGTGGCATGTGCCTGTAATCCCAGCTGCTCTGCTCTGGAGGCTGAGGCAGGAGAATCACTTAAACCCAGGAGGCAGAGGTTGTAATGAGCCGAGATTATGCCATTGCACTCTAGCACGGGCAACAAGAGAGAAACTCTGTCT
>NW_012104388.1:289448-307057 GCF_000951045.1 Mandrillus leucophaeus | reverse complement strand
GGAGGCTGAGGCAGAAGAATCGCTTGAACCCAGGGGGCAGAGGTTGTAATGAGCCGAGATTATGCCATTGCACTCTAGCACGGGCAACAAGAGAGAAACTCTGTCTCAAAAAAAAAAAAAAAAAAAAAAAGGGAATCAATATACCAAAGGTTGGTAAGAATGTCGAGCAACTAGAACTAAACCTCTTATAAACTGTTGGTAAGAATGCAAAATGGTATATCCACTTTGGAAAACAGCTTGATAGTTTCTTATAAACATACACATACTAAATGACCCAGTAATTCTCCTCCTATGTGTTTACCCAGGAGAAATGAAAAAAATCCACAAAGATCTATATATAAATATTTATAACAGCATCATCCACAATGGCCAAAACATGTAAGAACCCAACTATCCATCAGGGGGATAAATGAATAATCTACATAATAGAATATCATCTCACAATTTTAAAAAACAAACTACTGGGATGTATAATAATATGGATGAATCTCAAAAGCATTATACTAAATGAAAAAACCCAATGAAAAAAGGCCATAGGCTCTATGTCTCCATTTATATTGCATTCTGGAAAAGGCAAAACTATAGGAACAGAAATCAAATCAGTTGCTAGGGCTGGGGAAGAAGGGTAGGGACTGACTGCAAAGGTACAGGAGGGAACTTTTTGAGAGTGATTAAATGTTCTATTTTTGACTGTGGTGATGGTTTCACAACTATATACATTTGTTAGGACTCACTGAACTGTGCATTAAAAAGGGTGAATTTTACTATGTATAAATTACATTTTAAAAACTAGACTCAAAAAAAGATGGAATACACCTAAGAAAATGTGTATCTAATGGGACAAGGCTTATAGAAAGAGAACTACTGAAGACACAGGATATAACTGGTAAAGGAAAATCACTGAGTAGGTGAAGAGGGATAGAATCCAGGAAAGAGTGAAGAAGGAAACAATAGGTGTAGATACAAATAAGCTGTGGTTTTAGTAATAGTGTAGATACAAATAAGTTGTGAGTTTTATCACAGACAGGAAATAAAAAACAGTAAAGTAAAAAAAAAAAAAAAAAAAAGACTTCCAAAAATAACAGAAAAAATTCTCAAGACCATTTAAGAGAAAATATAACGGGGAAAAGTAGAAAAGACAGCTGTGACACAGACAAGTGAAAAAGTGGCAAAAACATAGAGTCAAGGCAATCCTCTCTCCAAACTATCTTCAATCTTTATAAAGCTTGCCATCTTCTTTGCTGTCACTAGTCTTGGCCATTATTGACTAACTTGGATTATTATAACAGCTTCCCAGCTCTACTTCCCTTTTGCCTCTCTAAAAGCCATCCTTGGAGAGACTGATCCTTTTAAAGTATCAATCAGATCGTATCTTTTCCCAGCTTAAAACCTTTTCATGAGGTCAACTTATTTTTTACAAGGGTGTTAAGACAGCTCAGTGGAGAAAAGAATAGTATTTCAACAAACAGTGTTGGGACAACTAGATATTCACATGCAAAAAATGAAGCTGGATCTTTATTTCACACCATATATAAAAATTAAGTAAAAACGAACCACAGACCTACATGTAAGAGCTAAAGCTACAAAATCCTTAGAAGAAAATGTAGGTATAAATTTTCATGACCTTGAATTAAGTAATGGTTTCTTAGGTAGGAAGGACACCAACAGCACAAGCAACAACAACAAAAAAAGCGACTTCGTTAAAGCAAAAACTTATTGTGCATCAAAAGACACCATCAAGAAAGTGACAAGCCACGGAAAGGGCAAAAATATTTACAAATCATATACAGATAAGGGACTTGTACCTAGAATATATAAAGCTCTCTTAAAATTCAATAATAAAAAGACAATTCAAAAGTGGGTAAGTAACTTGAATTGGTATTTCTCCAAAGAAAATACACAAATGGCAAATAAACACATGAAAAGATGTTCAACATCATTAGTCATCAGGTAATTGCAAATCAAAAGCACAATGAGGGTATCACTTCAAACCTCTAGAATGGCTTTATTCAAAATGATAGATAATCGTAAGTGCTGACAAAGAAATGGAGAAATTGGAACTATCATACACAGCTGATGGGAATGCAAAATGGTATTGCCACTTTTGAAAAACAGTCTGGAAGTTCCTCAAAAAGTTAGCATAGTTACCATATGACTCAGAAATTCTACTCCTGGGTATATATCCAAGAGAAATAAAAACATATGGTCACACAAAAATTTGTACATGAATGTTCATAGCATTATTAATAGTAGCCAGAAGGTGAAAACAACCAAAATATCCACCGACAAATGGATAAATAAAATGTGGTAGATACAGCCAAATAACAAAATATTATTCAGCCATAAAAGTAACGAAGTACTGACACACACTAAAATGTTGATGAACCTTGAAAACAATATGCTAAGTAATGGAAGCTAATCACATAAGACCACACACTGTCTAATTCCATTTTTATGAAATGTCTACAATAGGCAAACCTACAGAGACTGAAAATAGATTAGTAGTTGCCTAGGGCTGGGGGTTTGGAGGAAACTGAGTGACTATTAAATGGTATGGGATTTCTTTTTGAGTTGATGAAACTGTTCTAAGATGGACTGTGGTAATGGTTGCATAACTCTAATAAAAGCCATTGAACTGTACCCTTTGAATGGGTAAACTCTATAGTACGTGAATTATATTAACACAAAGCTGTTACAGAGAACAAACAACAACAAACTTTTTCGTGGTTTGCTCTCACTCTCAGATAACATGTAAACTCTCCAAGACCTGCATGGCCTTGTGTGAAACACTTGACTCAGCCTATCTTACAGCCCTATCTCATCTCACATGAGCCTTTCTTGCTTACTCGCCACACACACACTGGTGTCCTAGATACAAGTTTCTTGAACATGCCAAGCTCATTCTTGTCTTAGGACCTTTGTGCATGTTGTTTTCTCTGAAATGCTGTTCTTTCAGCCCAAGTGGCTGGCTCACTACCATCCTTCAGATCTTAGCCTCCAGTTTCCTAGAGAAGCCAACTTTGATATGTTGGCAAGAGCAGTACTGCTTTACCCTTTCCCATTACTTACTCTCTTTTTTACAGCATGTGGCACAAACTAATTATTTTCTTTCTTTATTGTCTTTCTCTTACACAAGAGAATAAACTCCCAAGGATAAGGACATTGTTCCCCTCGGTACCTCTAGTACTTCTAAGAGCCTGACCCTATAATAAATGTTGAATGGAAAAAGGTGGAAATGTCCTGAGAATTGCTGTGTGGTATGTGGAAGTTTGCTAATGAGGGTCACAATAAAATGGATGGGTACATCACCATCACACTACGCAGAAACATCTATGAGCCAGAAGGGAGCAAATGAGATAGCACAAATCAACCTTCTAATTTGGTGACCAAGGACCAAGATGCAACAACTATGTTGTGACAGACACAGTCCCCCAGAAGCTCACTAAATCCATGTTTTCTGTTTCTTCTTGGGTACAGAGCTAGAGTATACATCTTAGCCTCCCCATTGCAGTTGAGTGGAGCCATGTGACTGAACTGTGGACACTAAAGTGTGAATGTGATGTGTGCAATTTCTAGGCTTAGTCCTAAAAATTTCTTATATATGTGCCTTCATGCTTTCTCCCTTCTAGAAAGCTGGAGTGGAGATGACTCCCAGTACAACCTTGGTGCTATGTATTGATGATGGCAGATTACCCATTAGTCTTGGTCCCTAAATGATTGTGTGGATGAAGACTGTCTTACTAACTTAAAACACCCACCCAGGGCTGTTATAAAAGCAAGAAAATACACTTTTATTGTGTTTGAACCATAATATATTTTTTATTTGTTACAGAAGTTGATCTATTCTAATATGTATACCATGCATGTAACAATCCCCAATTATCTGATAATGTGATAATATATCTTTGCAAATACATGAGTATAAAAGTAGGTTTTGGGAAGTTTATGTCTTTCAAAGAGATTTTCAAGAGAATCTATTATAACTTCTGCACTATTCTTCAGAAGGAAAACATACAATTGCTCTCATCCTCACACTATACACTCTGTGAATCTCTCAAGAGCAGACACCTCCCCAACAGGCTGCTTTTTGGAGCTGCCCATAGAGGGGTACTATTTGGAGGGACTTACACAAGGTCTTGTTCAAAGATAAAATAGTAGATGAAGTAACTATCTAGGTAAATAGGGCTGCTGGCTCTAACAGAACATAGGAACTTCTCTTTTTCTCCTCAGTAATGAAAGGAAGCCCTTTCCTTTCATTAGTTCTCACATTGCCAACCTGAGCTTTATATCTCCTCAAGATTTTCATACTCTAGTTTCACCTGGCCTTTTTGATGATTTTTAATACTCAAAATAACTGTTTTTTTCACTTCAGAGGGCTTATGGCATACATATAATTATTTCATTTATTTATCACACCTGTTTATATACCCATTTATTTATATATTTTGTTAGCTTCCCCAATGGGTATGATAAATAAATGCTTCAAACTATTTGAAGACAAATAATCTATCCAATGTTCCCATGATTTGTCAATAGATGTTTTACAAAAAAAGTGGCAAAATATTGTTGGGAAATACTATATTGAAACAGACAGGTTTCTACCCTCTAGGACTTTTCAGAGGCTTAAAATGGTAGTATATGTTTTAAGAACTAAGGGGACAGGTTACATTTTACCCCACAACCCACTTTTGTGTAAGGCAATGGAGTCTGTAGAAACATAGTAGATAAATGCTGACTGAATCTACTTGGCAACTAGAGCAACAGCAAGTACTTGTATTCTTCAAAGGTGTAATAGAAACTGTGACCAAGAGAGTCAAATTTACCCATGAGATTTCATAAATATTCACACCTTTATATGAATAATTCTTTTTCTTTATACGAATGAGAAACCATCTAAGTTACTATTTGATCTCTTTCAAGAGAAAAAGAGATGATTAATTCTTACTCTTCAGTAAGCAATATTACAAGGGAACTACTCTACCTTTAGTTGTTCTTATGATGATGAACTACGGACATACAGCATATGAAGTTACATTAATTTCATATTATTGATCAAGTTCTTACAAATGAATCCCATAATTTCAATCTGTGACAAGTCTAATGGTGTCTTAATTTTAAGATAACTTCCGTTTTTGAGATTGATAATTCTTGGATGGCACCGCATTTTGTATATGCCTTCATTGATGGCAATTCATGCATCCCTTCAACAAATGTTTGGTGACTGCCAGTGAGGTACCAGCCCATGCCAGGCACTAAGGCAGAGATGAGTTTCTTATCCTCAAAGAGGGTACATCCTAAAGACACTGTTTCGGAAACAGAAGCAGTTTTCTCAAATAAATTTAGAGGAATTCTCCCAACTTTTTCAATTTAATCTTTATGTTCCCCATTCAGTCCTCCATGAATATGGATGCCAACTGCTTAGCATCTCTCCCATGATAACCTGCCAGGTGCTTGAAAATAAGCAAGTAGCCCCAAGGTTATACTACACTGTATGACCCAACAGAGTAGGAAATATCTAATATCCCCTCATAGATTCATTTTCCAATTTAGATCACTTGGCTTTATTTCTCAAATTCTTTAAGTTTTCCCACTTCGTTTTAAAGCACAGAAAGCAGAAATCCACAAAAACAAAGGGGTTTTATAAAGGCAAATGATGGTCCAGGGCTATGGTTTCCAAATTTACTTTTAGTGTCAGCTTTTCTCTTCTTTTCAACAAAACCTTACCCTGTTCACCAACATACAAAAACTTAAGAAGCAGATTTTCTTGGGTTGAATCAGAGGTGAGGGTTTCAGGAAAGGGAGATAATGCAGGAATCCTCCATAGTTAGGCCTCTACTCTGACCACCGGTTCTCCTTGAGATACTTCAGGACTCCAAGTAACATTTTTGTGACTACTGGTATAATGCAAGCATTCTTTCTGGCCTTCCTCTTTCCCTTTACTTCTTTTGACAAACATTCACTAACTACTATCATTTTGCAGAAACTGAGCTAAATGCTGAGGCTATAGAAATGAAGTAATCCCTGTCCTCAAGTCTAGTGGAACAGAGACACACATAAACAAAAAATTGCTCCACAATGTGAAAATGCTATAATTACATAGAAAGGGGCTGACAAGGCCGGGCACGGTGGCTTATGCCTGTAATCCCAGCACTTTGGGAGGCCGAGGTGGGCGGATCACAAGGTCAGGAGAGCAAGACCATCCTAGCTAAAATGGTGAAACCCTATCTCTACTAAAAATACAAAAAAAAAAAAAAAAAAATAGTCAGGCGTGGTGGCGGGCACCTGTAGTTCCAGCTACCGGGGAGGCTGAGGCGGGAGAATGGCATGAACCCGGGAGGCGGAGCTTGCAGTGAGCCAAGATCGCACCACTGCCCCCTCCAGCCTGGGTGACAGAGCAACACTATGTCTCAAAAAAATAAAAAGGGGGGGTGCCGACAAACTACTGGAATGAGGGTAGGCTGCCTGAACGAGGTACTGGAACAGGTTCTTGAAAGACTTTTGGTAAGGGGTAATTAGAGATGAAGAAAAAGGTATTCTAGGAGGAAAGACTGAGCAGTGCAGACTTTCTAAAGGATGATGTAGCTTATTGTATGGGGAAGCTCAGAGCATGAGTTAAGAGGGTACTAGAGGCTGCATGCAATGGCTTGCACCTGTAATCCTAGCACTTTGGGAGGCCGAGGCAGGAGGATTACTTGAGCCCAGGAGTTCAAGAATAGCTTTGGAAATATGGTGAGATCCTGTCTCTACACAAAATTAAATATTAGCTGGGCATGATGGTATACATTCATAGCCCCAGCGACTCAGGAGGCTGAAGTGGGATGATTGCTTTGAGCCTGCTGACGTCAGGCTGCATGCAGCCTTGCACTCCCAGCCTGGACAACAGAGCGAGACCCTGTCTCCAAAAAACTAAAACTAAAACTAAAACTAAAACTAAAAATAAAAATAAAATAAAATTAAAAAGAGAGTACTGGATAGCTAGTCAGAAGTGCCAAACACAGTGTGGATTATTTACGTGTGAGGATTTTCCAAATTTGGCTACCATTTGTAGTACCTGGCAGCTTACTTAAAATGCAAATATTCTGGGCCAAATCCAAGATCATCTGGATCAGAATCTCTGGAGGAAAGGATTCCCAGAGACAGTCCAGGAATCTATAATTTTAAGGACTTCAACTGGTGTTAGGGTTACCGAGTTTGAAAAACCCTATTGTGGGCCTTAGAGAGGCTCTGAAAGTTCAAACTTGAGAAGCAGCATGATCCCGTAAGTGTTTAGACTGAGCATTTGGGCTGCAATGCAGAAACCAGGTTGGTAACATAGAAAGTACTCAAGAGAGACAACAGGAGTAGCCCAGGCAAGCTATGATGCAGTCTTGAAACTGAGGAGAAGTGAATGGATGTGAGAAATATTTAGGAGACACAGCTGACCAGATTTAGCAGTTGACTGGATGTGGTTGTATCAACCAGAGAAGATATAAAGGAAGATTATATAAATTTCGGGTGTACATACTGAATTTGAGGTCTCTGTGGAACACAAATGTGAACAGAAAACAGGTAGCTAAAAACTCGTGTGAAAGAGAAAATATGTGAGAGGGAGATACAGCTCTGGTATTAATTATTTTGCTTTAGTAGCTGCAACAGCAGTCACTTAGTGTTTTTTGTGTGCCAGGCATTCTTTTAAGTATTTCTGTTCTTACCTAATTGCACTTGATCTTTACAACAGGTATTTTACCTCTGAAAAAACTGAGAGTCAGAAAGGCAAAGTTCCTGGCTTGAGATGAAAAAGTGGAGAGTAGTAAAGTTGAAATTCAAATCTGGATCTGTTTGACCTCAAAGCCCATGCTTTATCTGTTATTTCAACTCATGAAATAAGTACTGAAAAAAAAGTGTTGGGGTGTGGAAAGTTGGGTTCCATGGGAAAATACACCTGGGAAATGCTGCAAGCCACATCTTGCTCCAGAGATGAAGAGTGTCTGTGTGGCATAGGCTCCTAGAGGTGCTGCATGAAAGAAACCTATCTACAGGATTCCTATTACCTACATGTACTCTGACTCTTCCAACTAGAAAGTCTATGCCACGTTCCCACTCCAGCTCTTCTGGAGGCACACAGTTTGTTTGAAGTTCATGACATTCCCACCGAAGAGATGTAGATAATGATTTGCTTAAGAACAAGCAGAAACTTGAATGGCAAATAATCCCAGAAAACTGGCTTTTTCCATTTTGTCCAAGATAAAACAGACACATGAGTAAATCTGTTGTTACATATTCTCAAGTAATTATAATAACGTTTTTGTAATTATACAGCCCCTATCAAGTCTTCAGAAAACAGAACTACCATTTCACCCAGTAATCCATTGCTGAATATATACCCAAAGGAATATAAATCATTCTACCATAAAGACACATGCAGGCATATGTTCACAGAAGCACTATTCACAATAGCAAAGACAGGGAATCAACCCAAATGCCCACCAAAGGTAGACTGGATAAAGAAAATGGGGTATATACACACCATGGACTACTACACAGCCATAAAAAAGAACGAGATCCTGTCCTTTGCAGGAACATGGATGGAGCTGGAGGCCATTATTCTTAGCAAACTAATGCAGAAACAAAAAAACAAACACTACATGTTCTCACTTATAAGTGGGAACTAAATGATGAGAACACATGGACACAAAGAGGAGAACAACAGACACTGGGGCCCACTGAGGGTGAGGGTGGGAGGAGGGAAATGAGTAGAAAAAATAACTATTAGGTACTAGGCTTAGTACCTGGGTAATGAAAGAACATTCTATCACCTCTGAAATTCCTTCTCAGTCCTACACCCTTCCCTCTTAGTGGGCCCAAATCAATAATTCAGCCTGACCCAACTCTATGTTCCTTCCACCATTATCCCACACCCTTAATATCCATTCCCATGCCTGTTCTCCAGATTTCTGTTTGTATAAATTAGACCCAGCGAACCCATTACTTGGTATATATCCAAAGGATTATAAATCATGCTACTATAAAGACACATGCACACCTATGTTTATTGCAGCACTATTCACAACAGCAAAGACTTGGAACCAACCCAAATGTCCATCAATGATAGACTGGATTAAGAAAATGTGGCACATATACACCACGGAATACTATGCAGCCATAAAAAAGGATGAGTTCATGTCTTTTGTAGGGACATGGATGAAGCTGGAAACCATCATTCTGAGCAAACTATCGCAAGGACAGAAAACCAAACACTGCATGTTCTCACTCATAGGTGGGAATTGAACAATGAGAACACCTGGACACAGGATGGGGAACATCACACACCGGGGCCTGTCATAGGGTGGGGAGAGTGGGAAGGGATTGCATTAGGAGGAATACCTAATGTAAATGATGAGTTGATGGGTGCAGCATACCAACATGGCACATGTATACATATGTAACAAACCTGCACGTTGTGCACATGTACCCTAGAACTTAAAAGTATAATAGCAATAACAATAAAGAAAACTCAAGCAGTTCTTTTCGAGTGTAGTGCACCTTCTCATGGGTCACACTCTCAGCCTCACCTCTAGGGACCTACCGGGACTTTAGTTATAGCTCTAGAAGCAAACAGGGGTATTGGAAGTGGGTCCTGAGGAAAATCAACATTTTTCTGCCTGGCAACTGCCTCAGGGGAGGACATCAGTGTTGTCTCAGGGAGCACAGCATTTATCTCCTCAGACAAAGGTGGAAAGGCTGATGGCAGCTTGGGCCGGGGAGGGGATGCTGACATGACTGGGGATGGGGACGGTGTTCCTTCTGGCAAAAGGAACTCAGTGCCCCCAGCTTCATCAGGGTCCTCCCACACGTCCCTATTCCAAGTTGCAGGGTCCCATTCTTTTCCAGTAAATGCCCTCACTTTAACAGTAGACACCTGGCAAAGCTGTGCATCCATTTTTTATTGCAGAACAGCCACTCACATGGTAAGAGCTTGTGTGTTTTTCCACAATTCCAGCTCTTTCTCTACAGGAACATAATGAAGCTGGTTGGTTGCTCCTAAGTTTGGTGGACAAAGTGATGAAACAAAATGATGAACTTAGGGATTCCATCTCCCAGCTTCAGAAGCAGATACCGAGCCTCAAATTTGCTACGATTGCCCTGAGTGAGAGTCTTATCTCCTGAGGCAGTTGCCAGGTAAGATAATGTTGATTCTCCTCGGGACCCACCCCAACAGCCCTGTTTGCTTCTAGACCTATAACTAGGCTAAAGTCCCAGCAGGCCCCTAGAGGTGAGGTTAAGAGTGTGACTCATAAGGAGGTGTGCTACACTTGAAAATAACTGCTTGAGTTTTCTAATTTATATAAACAGAAATCTGGAGAACAGGATGGGAATGGATATTAAGGGTATGGGACAATGGTGGAAGAAACACAGAGTTGGGTCAGGCTGAATTTATTGATTTGGGTCCACTAAGTAGGGACTCTGCATTTAATGTTGCAGCTTGGGGAGTTAAAAAAAGTTCTAATAGTTTCTTTGGTTAGCTGAAGTATGGATTAAAAGATGGTTCACTGTGAGAGAGCTGGAAATGCCTGATCTCCCTTTGTTTAATGTAGAGGAAGGGATCCAAAGGCTTAGGGAGAGGGATGGTGGAGTGTATTAGTCACCTTAGACCTACTCATCCCAGCTGGGAGGGTCCAGAAGATACACCCTTGACCAATGCCTTGCGAAACAGATTTGTGAGGGCAACACCTGCATTTTGAAGATGTCCTATAATTTGAAGAGCCCTGTAACTGCTCTTCTCTGTATGCCAGATCTAACAGTGGGAACCACAGTCACTCAACTACAAAATTTAAATACAGTGGAAATAACTGGATCCCGAGGTGGCAGGGGCCAGGTGGCAGCACTCAACTGTCAAAGGCAAAATGGGCCTACCACGACGGACAGCGGAGGCAAAGCAGCAATCAGAATAGTCTGACTCATGTAGAGCTCTGGCACTGGCTATTTAATAATGGTGTTCCTAGAAGTTAAGTGGATAGGAAGCCTACTGCATTCCTACTTAATTTATACAAGCAGAAAATTTCTAGGTTGAACAGACACAAGACTAATCTGAATTATAAAAATAGAGAATCATGGCCCCAAATCAATTTCCAGACTTGAACCAGTTTACAGATCTAGAACCCCTTGAATGAAGGGAGGCCAGGTACCCCAAAGAAGGACCCCACTACATTACCAACAATTTATTCAGTGAATCTTTCTCCCATCCTTCCCCAAGAAGACCTCCGGTCTTTTACCAGGGTAGCTGTGCACTGGGGAAAGAGAAATGATCAGGCATTTTGGGGACTACTAGACACTGGCTCTGAGATGATGTGGATTCCAGGGGACTGAAAACATCACTGTGGCCCTCCAGTTAAAGCAGGGGCTTACAAAAGTCAGGTAATTAACGGAGTTTTAGCAGGTCTGACTTACAGTGGGTCCCCTGACTGATCCTATGGTCATTTCCCCACTGCCTGAATGCATAATTGGCACAGACATATTAAGGAGCTGGTAGAACCCCCACATTGGCTCCCTGACTAGTAGGGTAAGGGCTATTATGGTGGGAAAGGCCAGATGGAAGCCATTAGAGTGGCCTCTACCTAGACGAATAGTAAATTAAAAAACTATTGCGCCCGGGCGCAGTGGCTCACGCCTATAATTCCAGCAGTTTGGGAGGCCGAGGTGGGTGGATTGCCTGAGCTCAGAAGTTTGAGTCCAGCCTGGGCCACACGATGAAACTCCACCTCTACTAAAGTACAAAATATTAGCCGAGTGTGGTGGTGCACACTTGTACTCCCAGCTACTCAGGAGGCTGAGGCATGAGAATCACTTGAGCTCAGGAGGCAGAAGTTGCAGTGAGCTGAGATCACTCCACTGCACTCCAGCTTGGGCTACAGAGTGAGACTCCATCTCAAAACAAACAAACAAACAAAAAACCAATATTGCATTCTTGGAGGGATTGCAGAGATTAGTGCCACCATCAAGGACTTGAAAGACGTATGCGTGGTGATTCCCATCACAACCCCGTTCAACTCTCCCATTTAGCCTGTGTAGAAGACAGATGGATCTTGAAGAATGACAGCGGATTATCGTAAACTTAACCAAGTGGTGACTCCAATTGCAGCTGCTTTACCAGATGTGGTTTCATTGCTTGAGCAAATTAACACATCTCCTGGCACCTGGTATGCAGCCATTGACTCTGCAAATGCCTTTTCCTCCATTCCAGTCCATAAGGCCTACCAGAAGCAATCTGCCTTCAACTGGCAAGGCCAACATTATATCTTTACTGTCCTACCTCAGGGGCATATTGACTCTCTGGCTTTGTGTCATAATCTTATTTGGAGAAATCTTCATCATTTTTCACTTCCGCAAGATATCACACTGGTCCATTACACTGATGGCATTATGCTGATTAGATCCAGTGAGCAAGAAGTAGCAAACACGCTGGACTTACTGTGAAACATTTGTGTGCCAGAGGATGGGAAATAAATCTGACTAAAATTTAGGGAACTTCTACCTCAGTAAAATTTCTAGGGATCCAGTGGTGTGGGGCCTATCGAGATATTCCTTCTAAGATGAAGTGTAAGTTGCTGCATTTGGGCCCTCCGACAACCAAGAAAGAGTCACAATGCCTAGTGGGCCTACTTGAATTTTGGAGGCAAGATATTCCTCATTTGGGTGTGTTACTCTGGCACATTTATCAAGTGACCTGAAAGGCTGACAGTTTTGAGTGGGGTCCAGAACAGGAGATGGCTCTGCAACAGATCCAGGCTGCTGTGCAAGCAGCCATATGACCCAGCAGATCCAATGGTGCTTGAAGTGTCAGTGGCAGATAGGGATGCTGTTTGGAGCCTTTGGCAAGCCCCCTTAGGTGAATCATAGCAGAGGCCTTTAGGATTCTGGAGCACAGCCCTGCCATCTTCTGCAGATAACTACTGTCCGTTTGAGAGACAACTCTTGGCCTATTACTGGGCTTTGGTGGAAACTGAACGTTTGACTATGGGTCATCAAGTCACCATGCGACCTGAACTGCCTATAATGAGCTGGGTGCTTTCTGACCCATCTAGCCATAAAGCAGATCATACACAGCAGCATTCCATCATCAAACGGAAGTGGAATATACATGATCAGGCTTGAGCAGGTCTTGAAGGCACAAATAAGTTACATGAGGAAACGGTTCAAATGCCCATGGTCTCCACTCCTGCCACCCTGCCTTCTCCCCCTAACCTGCACCGATGGCCTCATGGGGAGTGCCCTAGGATCAGTTGACAGGGGAAGAGAAGACTAGGGCCTGGTTCACAGGTGGCTCTGCCCGATATGCAGGCACCACCCGAAAGTCAAGAGCTGCAGCACTACAGCCCCTTTCTAGGACATCCCTGTAGGACAGTAATGAAGGGAAGTTTTCCCAGTGGGCAGAACTTCAAGCAGTGCACCTGGTTGTGCACTTTGCATGGAAGGACAAATGGCCAGATGTGTGATTATATACTAATTCATGGACTGTAGTCAATGGTTTGGCTGAAGGGTCAGGGACTCAGATGCAGCATGATTGGAAAATTGGTGAAAAAGGAATCTAGGGAAGAGGTATGTGGAAGGACCTCTCTGAGTGGTCAGAAACTGTGAAGATATTTGTATCCCATGTGAATGCTCACCAACAGGTGATCTCAGTAGAGGAGGATTTTAATAATCAAGTAGACGGGATGACCCATTCTGTGGACACCACTCAGCATCTTTCCCCAGCCACCCCTGTCATCCCACAATGGACCCATGAACACGGTGGCCATGGTGGCAGGGATGGAGGTTATGCTTGGGCTTAGCAACTTGGATTTCCACTCACCAAGGCTGACCTGGCTACAGTCATTGCTGAGTGCCCAATTTGCCAGCAGCAGAGACCAACATTGAGCCCTGGATATGGCACCATTCCTCAAGGTGACCAGCCAGCTGTGGCAGGTTGATTATATTGGACCTCTTCTATCATGGAAAGGGCAGAGGTTCATCCTCACTGGAATAGAACTTACTCTGGATATGGATTTGCCTATCCTGCATGCAATTCTTCTGCCAAGACTACCATCCACGGACTCACAGATGCCTCATCCACCATCATGGTGTTCCACACAGCATTGCCTCTGAGCAAGGCATTCACTTTTACAGCTAAAGAAGTGCAGCAGTGAGCTCATGCTCATGGAATTCACTGGTATTACCATGTTTCCCATCATCCTAAAGCAGCTGGATTGATAGAACAGTGGAATGGCCTTTTGAAGTTACAATTACAATGCCAACTAGGTGACAACACTTTGCAGGGCTGGGGCAAAGTTCTCTAGAAGGCCGTATATGCTCTGAATCAAAATTCAACGTATGGTACAGTTTCTCTCATAGCCAGGATTCACAGGTCCAGGAATCAAGGGGTAGAAGTGGAAAAGGCACCACTCACCATCACCCCTAGTGATCCACTAGCAAAATTTTTGCTTCTTGTTCCCTCAACATTACATTCTGCTGGCCTAGAGGTCTTAGTTCCAGAGGGAGGAATGCTGCTATCAAAAGATACAATGATTCCATTAAACTGAAGTTAAGTTTGCCACCTGGACACTTTGGGATCCTCCTACCTTTAAGTCAACAGGCAAAGAAGGGAGTTACAGTGTTGGCTGAGGTGACTGACCCGTACTATCAAGATGAAATCAGTCTACTGCTCCACAACAGAAGTAAGGAAGAGTAAGCATGGAATACAGGAGATCCATTAGGGCATCTCCTAGTATTACCATGCCCTGTGATTAAAGTCAATGGGAAACTACAACAGCCCAATCAAAGCAGGACTACAAATGGTCCAGACCCCTCAGGAATGAAGGTTTGGGTCACTCCACCAGGAAAAACCCCATGACCTGCTTAGGTGCTTGCTGAAGGCAAAGGGAATACAGAATGGGTAGTAGAAGAAGGTAGTCATCAATACCAGCTATGACCACGTGACCAGCTGCAGAAACGAGGACTGTAATTGTCATAAGTATTTCCTCCTCCTTTTGTTAAGAATGTTTGTGCATTTGTACTAAGAAAATATCTTGATTTTATTTTCTTTCTCCTTTATCACATGATATAAGATTTATTGACTTCACATCAGCATTTAAGTATTGTTAACGTAATAGTATTTGGGTCGGGGATTGGTGCATTTCCGGTTGTGTGAAGGATAGTTGTATTATGTTGGGCTTAATTATGACCTTATTATTGTCTTTATTCAAAGATTATGAATGATTTCAGGAGATGTGTATGGGTTCAAGTTGACAAGGGATGGACTTGTGATGTTTAATACGGAGTGTCAACTTGATTGGATTGAAGGATACAAAGTACTGATCGTGGTAACTCTGTGAGGGTGCTGCCAAAGGAGATTAACATTTGAGTCAGAGGGCTGGGGAAGGCAGACCTACCCTTAACCTGGGTGGGCACAATCTAACCAGTTGCCAGCACAGCTAGAATACAAGCAGGCAAGAAAATGTGAAAAGAGAGACTGGCCTAGCCTCCCAGCCTACATCTTTCTCCCAAGCTGGATGCTTCCTGCCCTTAAACATGGGACTCCCAAGTTCTTCAGTTCTGGAACTCGGGATTACTCTCCTTGCTCCTCAGCCTGCAGATGGCCTATTGTGGGCTATCTCATTAGTTCTGTCCCTGTAGAGAACCCTGACTAATACAGAGGGGAACGAGAGACACAGGGGCCTACTGGAGGGTGAAAGGAGGGAGAGGATCAGGAAAAATAACTAATGGATACTAGGCTTAATACCTGGGTGATGAAATAATCTGTACAGCAAACCCCCATGACATGAGTTTACCTATGGGACAAATCTGCCTATGTACCCCTAAACTTAAAACAAAGAAACCATATACTTAACAAAAATTAACTAAACGGTAGCTTAATGTGGTAAGCTACAAACAGCTGTTTTCACTCTAATAATTTCTGCTCTTATCGCAGGATCAGACTCCTAATTCTAACAATAACAAGCATGTAGATGAATAAATGGTGGTAAGGCTCTGATGACAGGACAGCACAATGCTAAGTCAGTTCATCTTTGCTGTCTCCAACATTCAGGTCATAATGCTTCTGAGGAAGGTGTGTGTCCATGTGAGGACGCTGGAGGATGGGAACACTGACCCTCCCTTCCATGTGTTTTGCTAATCACACCTATGGGGACTAAAGAAGTGTACATTTTATATTTCTCAGGTGAAAGTTAAGTAGTCTGAAGTACTTACGGAGAGAAGTAATCCTGCTTGGCCCTTGATACCAGAAAAGCAATGTTATTAATAGAATAGCAGCTGTTTCTCCTTATTCAGGAAAAACTCTTTTGCCTGGTGTAGAAAAATGCACCTTTCCTACAGAGGCCTTTGCAACTTCCCAAGAGTAACCCAGACCTAGCAGTTTTGAATGGCATGCTGAAATAATGATCAGATAAATAAATGAATGAAGGTTGAAGAAGCCAATTTAGTTTAGAATTAGTTCATCAAGTGTACAAAAGACTATTCTCTCAGTCAATCTGACTGTACTTAGATAAATATGTAACCTAGCACTATCACAAGTAAACAACATATTTAAGAGCAAATAACTGATAATATGATTTAGTTTTCCTATTTATTGTTTTCCAACTTATTTACTATATAAACTGAAAAGATTTAAACAAGTGCTAAAATGTGCTTGCTCTCTTAAAGCCTCGTGTAAAAACACTGTCTTAGCAATAATAATATTGACGGTCTTCCTGATTTTGTTACTCTCCCTCATTACCTACGCTGGTATTGATAATCTTGTTCTGTGCTTTCCAGTTCCTTACCACAACATGAACATTTTTGTTCTTTTTAACTTCATTCCTTTACTCATTATACACGTTTTTCTCTGTTCGGCATAAAACAAGATATAACAGTATTTAAGGGTTTTTATAGTTGCCATGTAATATATATATTCCTCTATATTTGTCCTGTTTTGATTACGGAAGTCCTCTAAGAATATCAGAATACACAGTATTTATATTTATTAACTTGTTCTCTTCACTATTTCTGCTGCTGTTTCTGTGTCTCAATGAGGCAAAGCCTTGCTTGTTTAATATGATAACATGTCACAGCACAAGAGACTTAGTCCAAAATGAGGGAATCCTGATGAGAAAGGCAGAGCTTACAGAAACCAAACACACACAGAGGAAATAGACAAATATAGAGTGTTTATAAATGGGAGCTAGAAAATTCAGCCATCCTGAAAGCCACATTAATATTTAAATTTGTCAGATATTTCACTAGATATTTTCTAGGCTTTTAAAGTACACAACTGGGAAGTTCAGGAACAATTTCAGGGAAGAACAGCAAAGAAAGTTCCTAAATGCTTTCGAATTTTTAGTACTTAAGAACTCTTAGGTTTTAGAAACATTTAAAATATAAGAATGTCCACTGCACTATGTTAAATTATTTTTTACTCTCCCTTAATATACAAAAATTACGGCTATTTATTTATATTTGAAGTGGAGTCTCACTCTGTTGCCCAGGCTGGAGTGCAGTGGCGTGATCTCAGCTCCTAGGTTCAAGCGATTCTCCTGCCTCAGCCTCCAGAGTAGCAGGGATTACAGGCATGTGCCACCACACCTGGCTTTTTTTTTTTT
>NW_012104388.1:285663-289398 GCF_000951045.1 Mandrillus leucophaeus | reverse complement strand
TTTTTTTTTTTTTTTTTAAGTAGAGACAGGGTTTCACCATGTTGGCCAGGCTGGTCTTGAACTCCTGACCTCAGGTGATCCACTAACCTCAGCCTTCCAAAGTGCTGGGATTACAGGCGTGAGCCAACGCACCCAGCTTTATGGCATTATTTTAAAAACAGTGTTATGTTATAATATTGTAGCTAATAAGCTACAGAGACAAGATTTTAGCCTAAGCCTGGCTTTTCCAAAATCTGTACTCATTCCAACTGTCTCTCAAGATATAGTATCTGAATGGTGAAAATAAGATTTAATATTGATCAAAAAGAAAGCATTTGAAAACAGCTACATCTCTCTAAATATTACATATTTATAAATGTGCACAAATGGATATATCCGGACTTCAAAGAACTCTCTTAATTTTCTTCTTTTGCTTCATATCTCTCCTTCCTCTTGATATCCTGTGCACTCAGTCTATCCTTTCTGCCATGGCCCTGCACAACCAGCTTACCAAATCGTTCAGCCCACCAGGTTTTATGCTGTGCTAACCAGTGGGGTAGCCACTAGCCACATTTTGTTATTTACATTAAAATTAAGTAAAGTTAAAGACTCAGTTCTTAGTCACATTAGCCACATTTCAAGTGCTCAACAGTCACATGTGGCTAGTGGCTACCAAAATGCCCCCCATATATAGAACGGTTCAGTTGTATTGGACAGCATAGCCCTGCAGGGTCTGTGAGGGGTCACTGAGACAAAAGACCCTATACTATTGCATAGCAGCACTGTTCTCATATTAGAGAAAACTACATCAATTTCCAAAGTACAACATTACAATGCTAGCAGCACTGAGGTCAGGATACACAGGTGGGGTTCTTGGGCTGGAAGGAGGATGTCCAGAGGACCAGATCTAGGAATGGCACTCTCTGGTACAGGCATTCCTGGTCTCCAAGGCTTAAAAATGGCAAGAGGAAACTTGACATCTAAAAACCTAACAGTCGAAGCACAGCTGAAGAAGTCTGTGGTTTACATGGACATGGTGGGCCAAAATTCTATGAAACAGGAGCTTGGGGCACAGAAAAGAGTTAACACAGCAGGCCTGAGACTGCTATCCTTAGAAAGGTCTGCTTGCAAGGCTGGCCCTTGGCTGGCATCTGGTATTTGGCTTTCAGAGTGTTCCCAACAATTAAGGGTGGCTCACTACGCCTAGACTGTCTGTGTGAACAATATGGCTTATGTTATATACCTGCTTCCCTTCTGGGAGCTTGGAATTTGGCATGTGCTACACAGAGGGTGCCTATGTGACAGCCCCCAATAAACCTTGGCTGCTGAGTCCCTAATGGGCTTCCCAGGGCTGAAACATCGCATACTTAATGCTACATATTCATTGCTGGAAGAGTGCTCTGTGTGACCCCTCATGAGAGAGAGAGCACAAAGAAGCCTGTGCATAGATTCCTCCAAAGTCTATGTCTTTCTCTGTCATGATCCAGCTACGTATCCTTACTACATCACTGTCATAAGTCTTAGCCATGACTACAAGTATATGCTGAGCCCTATGAGCTCTTTGTAGTGAATAATCACTAAGGGTGGTCTTGGAGAACTCCAACACGTCTTTTAAGTCCAGTGTCCTTGTCTGCAAAGCAGCAGAGACTGTAGGTCTTATATCTCTGCAACCCTCAAAGAATATAGTGTAGGGCAGGTAAGGCCAGTGGCAGTGTGAGTTCAGAGTTTAGGACAAGTACAAGGACAGATCTCAGAGGTCAAACTCAGGAACCCTTATGAGTTCTGACATATGGGGCTGAAGCTGGAGAACCACAGGCAGGTCTAGTGTTGGGTAGAGATGGACCATGGGTAGGATGAATTATCCTCAGGGGCAGTGGAATGAAGCTACAGACTGGTTATGGCTGACCACACCCTGGTCAGGAGCAAAGTGTGGAGCCAGAGTAGGCAGATAAAATGAAGTGGATGCTGAGGCATGAGGTATATGACAGCATGGGAACTATTACCAAAGTGGGTCTTTTATGCTTTAAAGTACAGTTTTCAATCTGGGCTCGAGACAGGTTTCAGAAGATCCACGTATCCTCTGCAGCAGGATGTAAACAATTACGTGTCTGTGTGCACATGTAATCTTCTAAGGAGAGAGTAGCAAAGGGTCCCAGCATCCTTCCTAATCTATCTCTATGTCCTCATATATCCATGAATCCTGCCAGGCCCATGTCAGATGTCAGGATGCTCTTCCGGGCAGTGGGAAGACGGCTGCAAGTCAATACCTCCATTTCCTTTTTCACTTTTTCCATTTCCTTTTCCACTTTTAGGGTCAGAAGTCAAAAAGTCTGGCTTTTGACTTTTTGACCCTATGCAAATACCACTAACCAAGTCAAAATAAATTAGGTTGGGGGGCGCGCTCAAGATGGCCGAACAGGAATAGCTCCAGCCTCCAGCTCCCAGGGTGAGCGACGCAGAAGACAGGCGATTTCTGCATTTTCAACTGAGGTACCAGGTTCATCTCACTGGGGTGTGTCGGACAGTTGGCACTGGTCCGCGGGTGCAGCCTGACCAGCGAGAGCTGAAGCAGGACGAGGCATCGCCTTACCTGGTAAGTGCAAGGGGGAAGGGAATTCCTTTTCCTAGCCAAAGGGAATTGAGACACACAACACTTGGAAAATTGGGTAACTCCCACCCTAATACTGCGCTTTACCAAGGGTCTTAGCAAACAGCACACCAGGAGATTATATCCCACACCTGGCCCAGAGGGTCCCACGCCCATGGGGCCTCCCTCATTGCTAGCACAGCAGTCTGAGATCTAACTGCAAGGTGGCAGCGAGGCTGGGGGAGGGAGCGCCCGCCATTGTTGAGGCTTAAGTAGGTAAACAAAGCTGCCGGGAAGCTCGAATTGGGTGGAGTCCACCACAGCTCAAGGAGGCCAGACTGCCTCTGTAGACTCCTCCTCTGGGGACAGGACATAGCTAAACAAAAAGCAGTAGAAACCTTGGCAGAGGTAAATGACCCTGTCTGACAGCTTTGAAGAGAGCAGTGGATCTCCCAGCATGGAGGCTGAGATCTGAAAACGGACAGACTGCCTGCTCAAGTGGGTCCCTGACCCCTGAGTAGCCTAACTGGGAGAGATCCCCAACTAGGTGCAGACCAACACCTCACACCTCACACCTCACATGGCAGGGTACACCCCTGAGACAAAGCTTCCAGAGCAAGCATCAGACAGCAACATTTGCTGTTAAGCAATATTCTATCTTCTGCAGCCTCCACTACAGCCTCCTGATACCCAGGCAAACAGGGTCTGGAGTGGACCTCAAGCAAACTCTAACAGACCTACAGCTGAGGGTCCTGACTGACAGAAGAAAAACTAACAAACAGAAAGGACACCCACACCAAAATTCCATCAGTACGTCACCATCATCAAAGACCAAAGGCAGATAAAACCACAAAGATGGGGAAAAAGCAGTGCAGAAAAGCTGGAAATTAAAAAATCAGAGCGCATCTCCCCCTTCAAAGGAACACAGCTCATCACCAGCAACAGAACAAAGCGGGATGGAGAATGACTTTGATGAGTTGAGAGAAGAAGGCTTCAGTCAATCAAACTTCTCAGAGCTAAAGGAGGAACTACGTAACCAGCACAAAGAAACTAAAAACCTTGAAAAAAGAATGGATGAATGGATAACTAGAAAATACAGAGAAGACCTTAAAAGAACTGATAGAGATGAAAACCATAACATGAGAACTACGTGACAAATGCACAAGCTT
>NW_012104388.1:280138-281058 GCF_000951045.1 Mandrillus leucophaeus | reverse complement strand
AGAACTGAAAGAGATAGACACACCAAAAGCCCTCCAAAAAAAAAATCAATGAATCCAGGAGCTGGTTTTTTGAAAAGATAACAAAATTGATAGACTGCTAGCAAGACTAATAAAGAAGAAAAGAGAGAAGAATCAAATAGATGCAATAAAAAATGATAAAGGGGATATCACCACCGACCCCACAGAAATACAAACTACCATCAGAGAATGCTATAAACACCTCTACTCAAATAAACTAGAAAACCTAGAAGAAATGGATAATTTCTTACACTCTCCCAAGACTAAACTAGGAAGCAGTTAAATCCCTGAATAGACCAATGGCAGGTTCTGAAATTGAGGCAATAATTAATAGCCTACTAAACAAAAAAAGTCCAGGACCAGATGGATTCACAGCCGAATTCTACCAGAGGTACAAGGAGGCATTGGCAGCACTCCTTCTGAAACTATTCCAATCAATAGAAAAAGAGAGAATCCTCCCTAACTCATTTTATGAGGCCAACATTATCCTGATACCAAAGCCTGACAGAGATACAACAACAAAAAAAAGGAATGTTAGACCAATATCCCTGATGAACACTGATGCAAAAATCCTCAATAAAATACTGGCAAACCGAATCCAGCAGCACATCAAAAAGCTTATCCACCGTGATCAAGTGGGCTTCATCCCTGGTATGCAAGGCTGGTTCAACATATGCAAATCAATAAACATAATCCGGCAGATAAACAGAACCAAAGATAAAAACCACATGATTATCTCAATAGATGCAGAAAAGGCAGAAAAGGCCTTTGACAAAATTCAACAGCCCTTCATGCTAAAAACACTCAATAAATTCGGTACTGATGGAACGTACCACAAAATAATAAGAGCTATTTATGACAAACCCACAGCCAATATCATACTGAATGGGCAAAAACTGGAA
>NW_012104388.1:253340-277964 GCF_000951045.1 Mandrillus leucophaeus | reverse complement strand
ATGGCACATGTATACATATGTAACAAACCTGCACATTGTGCACATGTACCCTAGAACTTAAAGTGTCAAAATAATTAAAAAAATTAGGTTACACTGTTCCTCTTAAGCTATCCATAGGGTGCTCAGCCTTATCAATATAAGCATTAATACACTTCACACATTTCTTAATGGAAGTAAAAACATGTTTGAATGCAAAAATCCAAGACAAACTATTTAAGACATATAACAATTGTGTATTCCAGGGTTTCTGAAGCATACAAATGTTTGTTTTCCTTTCTTTCTCTCTCTTTATCTTTCTTTTCTTTTATTTTGAGACAAAGTCTTGCTCTGTTGTCTGGGCTCACTGTAACCTCAAACTTCTGGGCTCTTCCCATCTCTGCCTCCCAAGTACCTAGGACTACAGGTGCACACCACCATACCTGGATGCTTTTAAATTTTTTTGTAGAAACCGGGTCTTGCTATGTTGCCCAAGCTGGTCTTAAACTCCTGGCCTCAAGCAATCCTCCTGCCTTGACCTTCCAAAGTGCTGGGATTACAGGCATGAACCACTGCACCAGCGCTAAATGTTTAATTTTGATATCAGGAAGTTTATTCCTCAGATTTTTTCCTTAAATCTGAGCTCATGATATGCTTCCAGGGATATAATATTCTGGCCATAAAGAATAAATAATATCCTAGGGGGTTGCTGATAGGGAAACTTGCCTGTTGTTTTTTAGAAGGGACAGTGAGCAGTTATCAAGCAGAGATCCTTGGACTTCTGGAATCCATGACTATGACCATTAGTTCCTCTTAAAAGCTTCTGATTTCTATCTCATGCTAATCCTGTGATATGGTTGGCTATTCTTTTATGAATCTCTGAAGCAATAGGAGGTAATGAAAATAATGCAAGACACCGACAGGGATTTAAATCTTGGATTGGATACTAGCAAACTGTTCAACCTCACTCAGTTGATTTAGGGACTGGATTAAATAATGATGTAAAGCTCCTGACACAGGATTTGGCACATACTTCAGAGAAGTGTTCACTCTTGCCCCTTTCTCTCCCTCATTCTCCACAAAGACTGATCCAGACCTTTACATTTTTCCTTAAGCCTCTTAGAAAAATACAAATCATTGGACATAAATGTCTTCCAATTGTCTTTAAAACTTATCATAACTCAACTTATTAATGATTGCAGGTATTTCTATCCTTCCTTCCCAGTCCCTGTGGAATAATGCCCCACTGAGCAATCTTTCCTCATTGAAATCTCCATGTCCCCCTTCTCTGCCAGCTCTTTTCCTGCTCTAAAAGCCTTCCCTGGGATTCCTGGGCAAGGTGGCTGAATAGGAAAAGCTCCAGTCTGCAGCTCCCAGCAATACCAACGCAGAAGGGGGGTGATTTCTGCATTGCCAATTGAGGTACTCGGTTCATCTCACTGGGACTGGTTACACAGTGGGTGCAGCCCATGGAGGGCGAGCAGAAGCAGAGTGGTGCATTGCCTCACCCTAAAAGCGCAAGGGGTTGGGGAACTCCGTCCCCTAGCCAAGGGAAGCCATAAGGGACCCTGCTGTGAGGGAGGGTACTATCTGGCCCAGATACAACGCTTTTCCTATGGTCTTTGCAACACACAGACTAGAAGATTCCCTTGGGTGCCTATACCACAAGGGCCCTGGGTTTCAAGCACAAAACTGGGTGGCGGTTTGGGCAGACACTGAGCTAGCTGAAGGGGTTTTTTTTCTTCTTTCTTTTTCATACTCCAGCAATACCTGGAATGCCAGCGAGACAGAACCATTCACACCCCTTGATAAAGGGCTGAAGCCAGGGAGCCAAGTGGTCTTGCTCAGCAGATCCCACCCCCATGGAGCCAAGCAAGCTTAAGATCAACTGGCTTGAAATTTTCACTGCCAGCACACAAGTCTCAAGTCGACCTGGGACGCTCGAGCTTGGTGGGGGGAGGGACATCCGCCATTACTGAGGCTTGAGTATGCAGTTTTCCCCTCACAGTGTAAACAAAGTCACCAGGATGTTTGGACTGGGCGAAGCCAAACACAGTGCTACAAAGCCACTGTAGCCAGATCTGCCTCTCTAGATTCCTCCACTCTGGGAAGGGCATCTCTGAAAGAAAGGTAGTAGTCCCAGTCAGGAGCTTATAGATCAAACTCTCATCTCCCTGGGACAGAGAACCTGGGGGAAGTGGCAGGTGTGGGCGCAGCTTCAGCAGACACAAATGTTTCTGCCTGCCGGCCCTGCAGAGAGCAGTGGATCTCCCAGCATAGTGCTTGAATTCTGTTAAGGGACAGACAGCCTCCTCAAGTTGGTCCTTGATCCCCGTGCCTCCTGACGGGAAGAAACCTCCCAGCAGGGGTCGACAGACACCTCATACAGCAGAGCTCTGGTTGGCACCTGGTGGGTGCCCCTGTAGGACATAGCTTTAGGAAGAAGGACAGACAGCAATCTTTGCTGTTCTGCAGCCTCCACTGGTGATACCCAGGCAAACAGGGTCTGGAGTAGACCCCTAGCAAACTTCAGTGGACCTGCAGAAGACGGATGTGATTGTTAGAAGGAAAACTAACGAACAGAAAGGAACAACATCAACATCAACAACAACAAAAAACGACCACACACAAACTCCATCCAAAGGTCACGAACAGCAAAGACCAAAGGCAGATAAATCCAAGAAGATGAGGAAAAACTAGTGCAAAAAGGCTAAAAATTCCAAAAGCAGAACACCTCTTTTCCTCCAAAGGATCACAACTCCTCGCCAACAAGGCAACAAAACTGGACAGAGAATGAGTCTGATGAATTGACAGAAGTAGGCTTCAGAAGGTGGGTAATAACAAACTCCTCCAAGCTAAAGAAGCATGTTCTAACTCAACGCAAGGAAGCTAAGAACCTTGATAAAAGGTTAGAGGAATTGCTAACTACAATAACCAGTTTAGAGAAGAACATAAATGACCTGATGGAGCTGAAAAACACAGCATGAGAACTTTGTGAAGCATATACAAGTATCAACAGCCGAATCGATCAAGTGGAAGAAAGGATATCAGAGATCGAAGATCAACTTACTGAAATAAGGCATGAAGACAAGATTAGAGAAAAAAGAATGAAAATGAACAAACAAAGCCTCCGAGAAATACGGGACTATGTGAAAAAACCAAATCTATGTTTGATTGGTGTACCTGAAAGTGATGGGGAGAATGGAACCATGTTGGAAAACACACTTCAGGATATTACCCAGGAGAACTTCCCCAACCTAGCAACACAGGTCAACATTCAAATTCAGGAAATACAGAGACCACCACAAAGATACTATTTGAGAAGAGCAACCCCAAGATACATAATCGTCAGATTCACCAAGGCTGAAATGAAGGAACAAATGTTAAGGGCAGTCAGAGAGAAAGGTTGGGTTATCCACAAAGAGAAGCCCATCAGACAAACACCGCATCTCTCTGCAGAAATCCTACAAGCCAGAAGAGAGTGGGGGCCAATATTCAACATTCTTTTTTTTATTTTTTATTTTTTTTATCATACTTTAGTTCTAGGGCACATGTGCATAATGTGCAGGTTTGTTACATATGTATACTTGTGCCATGTTGGTGTGCTGCACCCATCAACTCAACATTCTTAAAGAAAAGAATTTTCAAGCAGAATATCATATCCAGCCACAATAAGCTTCATAAGTAAAGGAGAAATAAAATTCTTTCCAGACAAGCACATGCTGAGGGATTTTGTCACTCTCCAGGCCTACCATACAGAAGGAAGCACTAAATATGGAAAGGAAAACCCGGTACCAGCCACTGCAAAAACATACCAAAATGTAAAGACCATTGACACTATGAAGAAACTGCATCAACTAATGGGCAAGATAGCCAGTTAGCATCATAATGACGGGTTCAAATTAACACATAACAATATTAACCTTAAATGTGAACGGGCTAAATGCCCCAATTAAAAGGCACAGACTGGCAAATTGGATAAAGAGTCAAGATCCATTGGTGTGCTATATTCAGAAGACCCATCTCATGCGCAAAAACACACACAGGGTCAAAATAAAGGGATGAAAGAATATTTACCAAGCAAATGGAAAGGAAAAAAAAAAAGCAGGGGTTACAATCCTAGTCTCTGATAAAACAGACTTTATCCAACACAATCAAGACCAACAAAGATCAAAACAGACAAAGCAGGGCATTACACAATGGTAAAGGGATCAATGCAACAAGAAAAGCTAACTATCCTAAATACATATGTACCCAATACAGGAACACCCAGATTCATAAAGCAAGTTATTAGGGATCTACAAAGAGACTTAGACTCCCACGCAATAATAGTGGGAGACTTTAACACCCCACTGTCAATCTTAGATCAATGAGACAGAAAATTAACAAGGATATTCAGGACTTGAGCTCAGCTCTGGACCAAGCAAACCTAATAGACGTCTACTCTCCACCCCAAATCAACAGAATATATATTCTCAGCACCTCATAGCACTCATTATAAAACTGATCACATAACCGGAAGTAAAGCACTCCTCAGCAAATGCAAAAGAATGGAAATCATGACAAATAGTCTCTCAGACTATAGTGCAACCAAATTAGAACTCAGGATTAAGAAACTCACTCAAAACTGCACAACTACATGGAAATTGAACAACCTGCTCCTGAATGACCACTGGGTAAATAATGAAATTAAGGCAGAAATAAATAAGTTCCTTGAGACCAATGAGAACAAAAACACAATGTACCAGAATCTCTGGGAAACAGTTAAAGCAGTGTTTAGGGGGAAATTTATAGCACTAAATGCCCACAGGAGAAAACAGGAAAGATCTAAAACCAACACTCTAACATCACAATTAAAAGAACTAGTAAAGCAAGAGCAAACAAATTCAAAAGCTGGCAGAAGAGAAGAAATAACTCAGATCAGAACAGAACTGAAGGAGATAGAGATGCAAAATTCCCTTCAAAAAATCAATGAATCCAGGAGCTGGTTTTTTGAAAAGATTAACAAAAATAGATCACTAGCCAGACTAACAAAGAATGAAAGATAGAATAACCAAATAGACACAATTAAAAATCATAAAGAGTTGATCACCACTGATCCTGAGCAATACAAACTACCATCAGAGAATACTATAAACATCTATAAGCAAATAAATTAGAAAACTTAGAAGAAATGGACAAATTCCTAGACACATACACCCTCCCAAGACTAAACCAGGAAGAAGCCAAATCCCTGAATAGACCAACAACAAGTTCTGAAATGGAGGCAGTAATTAATAGTCTACCAACCAAAAAAAAAAACCCCAGGACCAGATGGATTCACAGCCAATTTCTACTAGAGGTATAAAGAGGAGCTGGTACTATTCCTTCTGAACTTATTCCAAACAATAGAAAAAGAAGGACTCCTCCCTAACTCATTTTATGAGGTCAGCATCATCCTGATACCAAAAAGTGGCAGGAACACAACAAAAAAAAAAGAAAATTTCAGGCCAATATCCCTGATGAACATAGATGCAAAAATCCTCAATAAAATACTGGCAAGCCCAATTCCAGCAGCACATCAAAAAGCTTATCCAATATGATCAAGTTGGCTTCATCCCTGGGAGGCAAGGCTGGTTCAACATATGCAAATCAATAAACGTAATCCATCACATAAACAGAACCAATGACAAAAACCACACGATTATCTCAATAGAAGCAGAAAAGGCCTTTGACAAAATTCAACAGCCCTGCATGCTAAAAACACTCAATAAAGTAGGTATTTGTGTTAAATGTCTCAAAACAGTAAGAGCTATTTATGACAAACCCACAGCCAATGTCATACTGAATGGGCAAAAGTTGGAAGCATCCCCTTGAAAACTGGCACAAGACAAAGATGCCCTCTCTCTTCACTCCTATTCAACAGAATATTGGAAGTTCTGGCCAGGGCAATCATGCAAGAGAAACAAATAAAGGATATTCTAATAGAAAGAGAGGAAGTCAAATTGCCTCTGTTTGCAGATTACATGATGGTGTGTTTAGAAAACCCCATCGTCTCAGCCCAAAAGCTTCTTAAGCTGATAAGCAACTTCAGCAAAGTCTCAGGATACAAAATCAATGTGCAAAAATCACAAGCATTCCTATACACTAATAATATACAAATAGAGAGCCAAATCATGAGTGAACTCCCATTCAGAATTGCTACTAAGAGAATAAAATACCCAGGAATACAACTTACAAGAAATGTGAAGGACCTCTACAAGGAAAACTACAAACCACTGCTCAAGGGAAGAAGAGAGGACACAAACAAATGGAAAAACATTCCATGCTCATGGATAGGAAGAATCAATATTGTGAAAATGGTCATACTGCTCAAAGTAATTTATAGATTCAATGCTAACCCCATCAACCTACCACTGACTTTCTTCACCAAATTAGAAAAAACTACTTTAAATTTCATATGGAACCAAAAAAGAGCCCATATAGCCAAGACAATTCTAAGTAAAAAGAACAAAGCTGGAGGCATCACGCTGCCTGACTTCAAACCATACTACAAGGCAACAGTAACCAAAACAGCATGGTACTGGTACCAGAACAGCATGGTACTGGTACCAAAACAGATATATAGACCAAAGGAACAGAAGACAGGCCTCAGAAATAACACCACACATCTACAACCATCTGATCTTTGACAAACCTGACAAAAACAAGAAATGGGGAAAGGATTCCCTATTTAATAAATGCTGTTGTGAAAACTGCCTAGCCATATGCAGAAAACTGAAACTGGACCCCTTCCTTACAATTTATACAAAAATTAACTCAAGATGGATTAAAGACTTAAATGTAAGACCTAAAACCAAAAAACCCTAGAAGAAAATCAAGGCAATTCCATTCAGGACATAGGCATGGGCAAGGACTTCATGACTAAAACACCAAAAGCAATGGCAACAAAAGCCAAAATTGACGAATGGGATCTAATTAAACTAAAGAGCTTCTGCATGGCAAAAGAAACTATCCTCGGGGTGAACAGACAACCTACAGAATGGGAGAACATTTTTGTTATCTATCCATCTGACAAAGGGCTAATATCCAGAATCTATAAAGAACTAAACAAATTTAGAAGAAAAAAACAACCCCATCAAAAAGTGAACAAGGGATATGAACAGACACTTCACAAAAGAAGACATTTATGCAACCAACAAACATATGAAAAAAAGCTCATCATCATTGGTCATTAGAGAAATGCAAATCAAAACCACAATGACATACCACCTCATGCCAGTTAGAATGGCAATCATTAAAAAGTCAGGAAAAAACAGATGCTGGAGAGGATGTGGAAAGGGACGCTTTTGCACTGTCGGGAGTGTAAATGAGTTCAACCAGCGTGGTGATTCCTCAAGCATCTAGAATGGTATTTCTCCATTTGACCCAGCAATCCCATTACTGGGTATATACCCAAAGGACTATAAATCATTCTACTATAAAGACACAGCACACATATGTTTATTGCAGCACTATTCACAACAGAACCAACCCAAATGCCCAACAATCATAGACTGGATAAAGAAAATGTGGCACATATACACCATGGTATACTATGCAGTCATACAAAAGGATGAGTTTATGTCCTTTGCAGGGACACGAACGAAGCTGGAAACCATCATTCTCGGCAAACTAACACAGAACAGAAAACCAAACACCGCATGTTCTCAGTCGTAAGAGGGAGTTGAACAATGAGAAAATATGGGCACAGGGAGGGGAATATCACACACCAGGGCCTGTTGGGGGTTGAGGGGCAAGGGGAGGGATAGCATTAGGAGAAATACCTAATGTAAATGACAGGTTGATGGGTGCAGCAAACCACCATGGCACACGTATACCTATGTAACAAACCTGCACATTCTACATATGTGTCCCAGAACTTAAAGTATAATAGTAATAAAAACAAAGAAATAACAACAAAAAGCCTTCCCTAACCCTGTCCATTTTGTTTTCCACCAAACTTCTACAGAGTTATCCTCATTTCTGCCTGTATATTCCTACACTGCTCTTTCATTCCTCAGCCAACTTTCGTTAGGTTTCTACTTATCCAAAAATTCAAAACACTTTATTTAAACTAAAATCTCCACTGATGGCCTCCATATCCAATCCTATCACTGTGTCACTGCTCTGCAGTCTCTGGCATTGATGTTGGTGTGAAATAATGTTGGCCACAGGAAGCTTCCCTGCCTCGTCCTATTTCTGCTCTTGAAACGTTTCCTTTGTTGGCTTCTATTGATTCTCCTGTCTGACCGCTCCTTTACAGTCCAATTAGCTAGGTCTTCTTCCTTTTCCTTCCTCAGTTCTTTCTTCATCCAATTCTTTACCTAAAATATTCCCCCTTGGTTATGTGGCACACTGTTCTGAGGTCAAGAATCATTGAGTGCTAATATCTAAATCTCTGGCCTAGACCTCTTTCTACATATCTAACATTCCAATCATTCAGGCATTGCTTTTTTTTTTTTTAATTTTTTTTTATGAGACAGGGTCTTGCTCTGTTGCCCAGACTTGAATGCAGTGATGCAATCATGGCTCACTACAACCTTGACCTCCTGGGCTCAAGTGATCCTCCCATCTCAGCTTCCCAAGTACCTGGGACTACAAGCATGCACCACCATGTCTGGCTAATTCTTATTTTTTTTGTAGAGATGGCATCTTGCTTGTTGCCCAGGCTGATCTCAAACTCCTGGTTTCAAGTGATCCTCCCTCCTCAGCCTCCAAAAGTGCTGAGATTACAGGCTGTGACTGTCAATTTATAACAAACTCTCAAGTTTTACTGATGCTATTTGTCTTTGAATCAAACTTCAAATAGCAAGGTTTGAAAGACCTCTAATGACAAAAGATTTGTTGAACCACTGGGCACTGCAGAATAGAGGAAAATTCTGAGTATCAGTGTTGGGGTATGAGGGATTAACAGGTATATTAGATCACTGATGGAGACATCTATGTCAGTCCAGTGATTTATCTGGGGTCCTGCAGTGTCTCAGTGCCTTATGACTGGGAGTCTGTCTGATTTATAGACCAAGGGAAGTTGTCAGCAGCTCTGGAGTCAGGGTGGATTAGTGTTACTGGTATGTGGATTAATGTTCAAGAAGCTTCAGCGTTTCAGTGATGTTACAGCATCTAGCGATAGTATGTGGGGGGCAACACCAGTGGATTAGTGGGGTCTTTTAGAGGTCAATGGCTGAGGAAGCCTAGAGTTTTGCAACTGAAGGGGAATTGTTGTGGGGTCAGTCACTGGAGTCCTGAAATGTTCAGTGTTTTAATAATCTGCAGAGTCAGCGCTACCTCTTTAGAGAGGTCATGCCTAACCGCCCTACTTTAAAAAGTGCCATGCCCTATTTCTGTGATTCTCATTGCTTCATTTTCTTCGAAGAATTTACCCAATGCCAGTTTTTTAGTATATATTTATTTATTGTCTATCTCCCCCTCTAGAACATAAACTACAAAAATAAGGGGATTTTCTCTGTCTTGTTTTATGCTGAATCCTCAGCATCTGGAACAGTATCTTATACATGGTGGCATACAATGTGTTTTGAATAAATAAACAAGAAGAATATTATAATCTCAAATCCACTCAAATTTGTAAAAAGTAAATGCTTTTCAAATCAGCACTGTATTAGTAACGAATTACTTATAATACCCTCTTAATACCTTTTAGGTGCAGCAGCTCTACCCAAAATCCAACAGAGTCCTTGAGCTCAGCTGTCACAAGCACTAGTTCTTTGCCTTTCCTACACGTTGAAATCATCTGATAAATCCTCATTTAATTAATCTGTAGAGTGGCCAGAATATAAAAAACTTTAATTGTATGTGCATTTAAGATTAAGAACTCCTGGTTCAAAACCTGTCCACTCCTTTTGCATACCCTCCTGTGGCTAATGGCTTCTACATACACTCAACAGTCGCCCCTCCCACTTCACATATCTCTAAAAACAAGTCTCTTGAATGTGTCCTTTTATCTTTATTGTCACTTCCACTACCCAGGTTGCAAACTATGCCATCTCTCTTTTGCTCTCTAAATGTACCAAAGCACAGTTTACATATGGTAATAGGCACAAATCTAAGTATACAACTTGATGAATTTTTGCTTAGGGAACCACCATGGCAGATCATGATGCAGAATTAATTCCACCATCTAAAAGATTCCATTGTGATCTTTCTAGTGAATACTACCAACCATGACTATAGTTCAGGTTTGCCTATTCTCGAACTTTACATAAACAAAATCACTCAGTACGTATCCTTTTGAGTCTGGCTTCCTTTTTTACTTACTTATAATCTCTATTCTTTTTTTTTTTTTCCAAAAAATGTATTAGTGCTACAATGAATATATGCATGCGTCTTTATAACAGAATGATTTATATTCCTCTGGGTATATACCCAGTAATGGGATTGCCAAGTCAAATGCTAGTTCTGTTTTTAGGTCTTTGAGGAATTGCCACACTACTTTCCACAATGGTTGAACTAATTTACACTCCCACCAACAGCGTATAAGTGTTCCCTTTTCTCTGCAACCTCACCAGCATCTATCATTATTATTATTATATTTTACTTTTTAATAGTAGCCATTCTGACTGGTGTGAGATGGTATCTCATTATGGTTTTGACTTGCATTTCTCTAATGATCAGTGATGCTGAATTTTTCATATGCTTCTTAGTCACATGTATGTCTTCTTTTGAAAAGTGACTGTACATGTCCTTTGCCTACTTTGTAATGAAATTGTTTTTTTCTTGTAAATATGTTAAGTTTCTTATAGATGATGGATATTAGACCTTTGTCGGGTGCACAGACTGCAAAAATTTTACCCTATTCTGTAAGTTGTCTGTTTACTCTGTTGACAGTTTCTTTTCCCATGTGGAAGCTCTTTAGTTTAAATAGATTCCATTTGTCAACTTTTGCTTTTGTTGCAATTGCTTTTGCTGTTTTCATCATGAAATCTTTGCCCATTCCCACGTCCACAATGGTATTGTGGGTCTCCATTGGTCTCCCAGGGTTTTTATATTTAAGTCTCTAATCCATCTTGAGTTGATTTTTGCATATGGTATAAGGGAGGAGTTCAGTTTCAATCTTCTGCATATGGCTAAGCAGGTATCCCAGCACCATTTCTTGAATAGGGAGTCATTTCCCCATTGCTTATTTTTATCAGCTTTGTCAAAGAACAGATAGTTGTAGGTGTATAGCCTTATTTCTGGTCTCTCTATTCTGTTCCATTGGTCTATGTGTCTGTTTTTGTACCAGTACTATGCTGTTTTGGTTACTGCAGCCTTGTAGTATATTTAAAAGAACAAAGTAGAGTAGCATGATGTCTCCTGCTTTGTCCATCTTGCTTAAGATCGCCTTGGCTATTCTAACAATACTGATTCTTCCTATCCATGAGCATGGAGTGTTTTTCCATTTGTTTGTGTCATCTCTGATTTCTCTGAACAGTGTTTTGTAATTCTCATTGTAGAGATCTCTCACCTCCCTAATCAGCTGTATTTCTACATACTTTATTTTTTTTGTGTGGCAATTGTGAATGGGACTACCTTACTGACTTGGCTCTCAGCTTAGCTGTTGTTAGGTATAGGAATGCTAGTGATTTTTGTACACTGATTTTGTATTCTGAAACTTTGCTCAAGCTGTTTATCAGCTTAAGGAGCTTGGGGCCAGGATTATGGGGTTCTCTAGGTATAGAACCATGTCATTTGAAAACAGAGATAGACTGACTTCTTCTCTTCCTATGTATAGGCCCTTCAATTCTTTCTTTTTCCTAACTGCTCTGGTCAGGTTTCCAATGCTTTGTTCAATATGAATGGTTAGAGAGGACATCTTTGTGCCAGTTTTCAAGTGGAATGCTTCCAACTTTTGTCCATTCAGTATGAGGTTGGCTGTGGGTTTGTCATAGATGGCTCTTCTTATTTTGAGGTATGTTCCTTCAATATCTAGTTCATTTGAGAGTTTTTAACATGAAGAAATGTTGAATTTTATTGAAAGCCTTTTCTACATCTATTGAGATAATCATGGGGTTTTTATCTTTAGTTCTATTTATGTGTTGAATCACATTTATTGATCTCAGTATGTTGAATCAACCTTGCAAATCAGACATAAAGCCTACTTGATCATGGTGGATACATTTTTTGGTGTGCCGTTGGATTCGGTTTGCTAGTATTTTGTTGAGGATTTCTGCATCAATGTTCGTCAAGGATAATGGCCTGAAGTTTCTGTTGTTGTTGTTGGTGGTGGTGGTGGCACACGCCTGTAGTCCCAGCTACTTGTGAGGCTGAAGTGGGAGGACTGCTTGAATCTGAGAGGTAGAGGTTACAGGAAGCCAAGATCATACCACTGCACTCAAGCCTGGGTGATAGAGTGAACTCTATCTCAAAGAAAAAAAAAAGAGAGAGAGAGAAAAGGAGATTCAAAAACACACAATCTGGAATGACATTTCAGACATTTACCATTATATAATGCTCGTCTTTTTTATTTTTGTTGGTGTGAAATCTGTTTCGTCTGAAATCAGGATTGCAATCCCTGCTTTTTTGTTTTCCATTTACTTGGTAGATTTTTCTCCATCCCTTTGTTTTTAGCCTATGGGTATCAATGAATGTGAGATGGGTCTCTTGAAGACAGCATACCACTGGGTCTTGCTTCTTGATCTACCTTGTTACTCTGTGCCTTTTAATTGGGGCATTTTGCCCATTTACATTCAAGCTGTGTTTCAGAGATTCTCATATGTTGTATCTTTGTTCTCATTAGTTTCAAAGAACTTGATTTCCACCTTAATTTCATTATTTACCCAAAAGTCATTTAGGAGCAAGTTGTCCAATTTCCCTATAATTGCATGATTTTGAGAGATTTTCTTCTTCTTGAATTCTATTTTTATTGCTCTGTGGTTTGAGACAGTGGTTGGTGTGACTTTGCTTGCTTTGCATTTGCTGATGATTGTTTTACGTCTAATGGCATAGTTAATTTTAGGGTATGTGCCATGTGTAGATAAGAACGTATTTTGTTTTTTTGGGGTGAAGAGTTTTATAGATGTCTATCAGATCCATTTGGTCCAGTGTTGAGTTCAGGTCCTGCATATCTTCATTAATTTTCTGCCCTGATGATCTAATACTGTAAGTGGGGTGTTGAAGTCTCCCACTATTACTGTGTGGGAGTCTTAAGTTTCTTTGAAGGTCTCTTAAGAATTTGCTTTATGAATTTGACTGCTCCTGTGTTGAGTGCATATATATTTAAGATAGTTAAGTCTTCTTGCTGAATTGAACCCTTTACCATTATATAACGCTCATCTTTTTTATCTTTGTTGGTGTGAAATCTGCTTTGTCTGAAATCAGGATTGCAATCCCTGCTTTTTTCTGTTTTCCATTTCCTTGGTAGATTTTTCTCCATCCCTTTATTTTCAGCCTATGGGTATCAATGAATGTGAGATGGGTCTCTTGAAGAGAGCATACCATTGGGTCTTGCTTCTTTATCCACTTTGTTACTCTGTGCCTTTTAATTGGGGCATTTTGCCCATTTACATTCAAAGTTAGTACTGAATGTGTAACTTTTATCCTATATTCATGTTTATTTGTTTAAGCTGTTAATTTGCCAACTTGTGTGGCTGCTTTATAGTGTCACTGGTCTGTGTACCTAAGTGTGTGTTTGTGGTGGTTGGCAATGGTCTTTCCTTTCCATACTTAGTGCTTATTTTAGAAGCTCTTATAAAGCAGGTCTGGGGGTAACTAATTTCCTCAGCATTTGCTTGCCTGACAAGGATCTTCTTTCCCCTTTCCTTATGAAGCTTAGTTTGGCCGGATAAGAAATTCTCTGTTGGGATTTCTTTTCTTTAAGAATGATGATACCAGCCTGGCCAACATGGCAAAATCCTGTCTCTACTAAAAATATAAAATTAGCCAGGCATGTGCCTGTAATCCCAGCTACTTGGGAGGCTGAGGGAGGAGAACTGCTTGAACCCAGGAGGCGGAGGTTGCAGTGAGCCAAGATCATGCCACTGCACTCCAGCCTGGACAACAAAGCAAGACTCTGTCTCAAAAAAAAAAAAAAAAAAGAGAGAAAGAAAAAGAATGTTGAATATTGGCGCTCAATCTCTGCTGGCTTGTAGGATTTCTGTTGAGAGGTCCACTATTCGTTTGATGGGTTTCCCCTTGTAGGTGAGCTATCCTTTCTCTCTACCTGCCTGTAATATTTTTTCTTTCATTTCAAACTTGAAGAATATGATGACTTATGTGTATAGGGGATGATCCTCTTGCGAAGTATTTTGTGGGGGTTTTCTGCATTTCCTGAATTTGAATGTTAGCCCCTCTAGCTAGGTTGGGAAGTTCTCATGGACGATATCATGAAATATGTTTTCCAAGTTCTTTCCATTTTCCCCATCCCCATCAGGGATGCCAGTGAGTTATAGATTCAGTCTCTTGATAATCCTATATTTATTGGAAGTTTTGTTTATTCCTTTTCATTCTTTTTGCTTTATTCTTGTCTTATTTCAGAAAGCCAGTCTTCAAGCTCTGAGATTCTTTCCCCAGCTTGGTCTATTCTGCTGTTAATACTTCTTCTAGAGTGTTTTTCAGCTGTATCAGATTGGTTATGTTCTTTTCTACACTGGCTATCCAGTATTGTATTATTTTGATTCATAGCTTTCTTAGATTGTGTTTCAATGTTCTTCTGAATCTCAATGATCTTCATTCCTATTCATATTCTGAATTCTATTTCTGTCATTTCAGCCATCTCAGCCCAGTTAAGAACCCCTGTTGGAGAACTGTTGCAGTTGTTTGGAGGAAAGAAGACACTCTCTGGCTTTCTGAGTTGTCGAGAGTTCTTGCACTGGTTCTTTCTCATCTTTGTGGGCTAATATTCCTTCACTATTTGAAGTTGCTATCCTTTGGATGGGTTTTCGTTTTTTTTCCCTTTTATACTACTTAATGACCTTGGGGTTTGACTGTGATATAAGGTGGGTTCAGTCAACTAGCTTCATTACTGGAAGCTTTTAGGAGACCAAGGCTCAGCTCAGGACTTCCATATTGTGTGGTTTCACTCTGGAAACTGATATTGGGCTTGGCTTTGCAATCTGGCTTGAGGTTAGGAACCTGCTGCACTGGAGGGGCCAAGGTGCTCTGGGACTGCTGGTCACAACACTGCTGGGTGGTGCCAGTCAAAGTACTTCATATGGTGGTGGCAGCGGAATCTGTACTTGTTTTCATGTGCCAATGGCAGCAGCAATGCAGCAGGGAGCACACCGGGGCAGGGTGCTAGTGGGTACTGAGGTGCCAACCTCCATTCAGGCATTTGAAGTATGGCTGGGGGGGGCAACCCCTCCTACTAGTGACTATGCTCACATTTGCACAATGGTGGTGTTAGCACGGGGGTGGCACACTGGTGGGAACAGGACTGTGTGTATCCACTGTATGCACTGACGCTGGCAGCAGTGGCTGCTCAGGGCTAGGGGCAAGTCCACTGTTTTCCATGCCTAGTTTTGTGCCAGCACCCCTGGTGCAGGGGCAAGGCACTGGTGGGGGAAGGAGCCCACTAACATTCTGAAAACAATGGCGGTGTGGCAAGGGGGGGCAAGGGCGAGGTACACTCATGTAGGCAGGTGTGGTATGGCAGGGTGCATGCACACACACATGCCTGCAAAGTGATATGGAGAGTGGCCGTGGTCAAGTGTCTGCAGGCAAAGTGGCATGGGGAGGCTGCAGTGGCGGAAGGGTGTGGGTGGGCTGGAGCCTGTCAGTGGGAGCTGCTGTGCTGGAGCTCTCTGCCAGTCAAGTGTGGTCCGCCAGTGAAGGAGCTACGACATGGGTACCCACAAATTACCTGAAGGCTGCACTGATGCAGGCACAGTCAGGCTGGGGCCCTGGGAGAGGCTAGCCAACTGAGGGGTGCTCAGGTCTGACCCGGCCCTATCTCATGGGCCAGATCACCTTGCAGAGTTCAGGTCAGACAGTTCCCCTAGGGGCTAAAGTCTCCTATTGGAGCAAGTGAAGCCTAGCAGGAGGGGCATCTCTGGCCACGCTCCACTACCCATGCTCCCACACCAAACCCTCTGGGCTCCATCCTGGCCAGAGTTCTGCCCCTACTACTTCTCTAAGCAGCTTTCCCTGTCAATGTAAGTGTCTGTGGTGGTTGAGGGATCTCTTCCTGCCAGGATTCCTGGGGCCTGTGGCAAGAGCCGATAGTTTCTTGTCTGTTCAACTCACCCCCTATGCAGGAGTTGTTGAAGGTCAGGAATGAATCCTGGTGCATGGTAGCCCCATGCAGAATTCCCAGCTTCTTCCCCCTTCAATCCAGCCTCAATGGCTTCCCTCCATTTGCTGCAATGCCTTCCCTCTGAAGATCTGCTAGGAGTGCAACTATCTTCTCAATGTCTGGATCTCTCAGTGGGAAATGTTCTTCTGGCTCCGTCTAGTCGGCCATCTTGGAGCAGGAGTCTGTGCCTGGCTTCCTTCACACAACATAATGCTTTCAAGATTCATTCATGTTGCTGTATGAATACTTCATTCTTTATTGTTGAGTAATATTCCATTATATATAGATACAATGTATGTATATAGATACGATTATTTATCAATTTTCCTGTTGATACGTGATTTGTTTCCAATTTTTGGCTACGATGAACAAAGCTTCAGTGAACATTCTTGTTTAAGTCTTTTTTATGGGCACATGCTTTGTTTCTCTTGGATATATATCCTAGGAGTAGAACTGCTGAAACAGAGTAGGCATATGCTTAACTTTGTTAGAAACTACTTAAACTTCAGACCTAACCTCTGCACATTATCTGTGTGCTATGAGATCCTCACCATCGGAGGGATGATTTGATATTTAAAGATGACTATGCCAGGCCCCTCCTTAAAATTCAATCATGTTCTTTATCATCTTCTTTATAAATAAGGCCCAAGACCCTTAGTTGGCAAAGAAGACTCTTTTCCTTCATCTCTGATTTCACCATTCATACTATAACAATATCAAATGCTTGTGGTGCTTCCTGCCACTGCTTATTTCCCAAGTCTTTACTCACACTCTCTTCTTTGCTTGGAATACCTTCTGCCCCTCAGTGCCAAGATTAGTAGGAGTACTCATGCTTTCCCACTATCTCTCCCAGAAAACTTTTCCTAACCCTCAGGAAGAAATGGGAAATTCTCATTAGCTAGGTGTGGTGGTGTGCACTTGTAGTCCCAGCTACTCAGGAGGCTGGGGTTAGAGGATCACTTGAGCCTAGGAGGTTAAGGCTTCAGTGAGCTGTGATTCCACCACTGCACTCCAGCCTGGGAGACGGAGCAAGACCCTGTCTCAAAAATATTAAAAACATTTTAAAAATTAAAAAAGGAATGGGAAATCCTCCTAGACATTCTGACAATACCCTGAGCAACTCTTCATTGTTGTTAATATATTTTTCTCAGATTATAAATGTTTACTACAGTAAATCTAGAAACTACTTAAAAGCAAAAGCAGAAAGCTGTAATTGTCCACAATCCTACTAAAATTGTTCACTCAGAGGCAATCATGAACACTGTTAAAATTTCCACATAAAAGCCATTTTACTGCCGCCACTGGTCCAAACCCAATCTCTCCAGCTGTGATTATATTAGTCTCCCAATTGGACTCCTTGTTTTTGCCTGCACTTCCCACAATCCACTGTCAATATGGCTACTACAGTGAACAGGTTAAAACCCAAGTCAGAACATGTCCCTCTTCTCCTCAGAAACTTCAATGGTTCCCATTTCACTTAGAGTAAAATCCAAAGCATTTACAATGGCCTTCAGAACCCTACAGTTCTCTACTAGTCCCTCGCCAAGGCCAGATATTTGTTTCTCTGACTTCATGGTCTACTTTGTCCTAAGTCCTTGCTCACTTTGTTCCAATGACACTGGTCTCCTTGCTGTCCTCAAGCTCATGCTTCTGCCTGAGAGCTTCTGAACTTGCTCTGATTCCCTGTACCTGGAAACTTCTTTTCCAAAAGAAGTTGCCCCAATTCTTTTAGGTCTTTACTCAATTGTCATCCTCTGAGTAAACCTCCCTCCTCATTTATCCTATCAAAAATTTCCCCTATTCCATGTTCTAGCTCCCTTGTCTGCTTTATTTTTCTAATACATACAATATCTATATATAAACAATTGAACACATTACAATTCCACTTACCCTGTTTTTTGTCTGCTTCTCCCTCATCCCCCATGATGGGTAGAAATATTGCTGTCTAGCTCCCTAGTATATCCCCAGGACATGAGAAGAGGGCTCATTCCATTGTGTAGTTGGATAAGTGAATATCCTCCCAGTTTTTTTTTTCTCCTTGAGCACAAACATAGCTCAGGAAGCTCACAGAGTCCAACTTGGCCAAAGAAATGTATCCTTCCTTTGTATACATAAGGCAATAGATTTGTATTAAGTCCTTGAAGGCAGAGGTATTTTACTGATTTTAACTGGTATCTGGGACTTAGAATAGGACCTGGAACACTGTAGGCACTAAATACAGTCAACCTGCTTTAAGCATTTGGAGAATTGTTTTGAACCTTCTATGAGACTGTTGCACATGGCTTAAGTATCTTGGGAGTAGCTCATCAATTTTTTGAGGGTAAATTTATAAGAAATGGCAGAAAGTAATTCAGAGCTAAGTTTGGTAAACGTAGATAATCAAGAAAGGTAAAATTATTTTTGTCTAATAAACAGGATGACAATAAGACTCGTTTTCCTGTGCCATTTATATACTAGCTTTGCTTTCACTTTCTGAGATGCTAGAATTTATCTCTTCTGTTCTAGTCCCTCTTTTCTGCGTGAGCATGTCACCTACTTTGCTCTGTAGTCTCACTGTAGCACAGGCTCCAGCTCTTGGGCCTGTACCATCATTGATTTAGTGCATCTGCTATATACCTCTCTCCATTCTATGTCTTGGGGTGCTGACATATTTATATTTTCCATTAAAGGCCGTTGAAAGAAAAAGATATCTTTTTATATATTTAGGTTCAAAACTTAATAGCAACAATCAGGTAGACATTCAATAAAGAGTTCTACAGTTTTGATTTGAAGAGTCCATATATAAAGGGTATTGTGGCTTTCCTGCAGTGGGAGGGGAATAGTAGTTTTAATGATAATTGAGTTCAGGATAAACAACCGGCAGAATCTATTTCCAAGGGAGTCTCTGTTCTAAACGTGCTCAGAGGGAAAGATATTTGGAGCATTCCTTCTCAGAAACCAGCAGCCATATCTCTAGATGCCATTAAAAGTTTACATAGACAAAATATTCTCTTTTCTAACCAAGAACTGATTTTTAAAAATTCATAATTGTATATATTTTGTATGTGAAATTCTAAATTTTCTATTTTTCTCTCATACCGTTTAACTTTTTCTAATGAGTCATAATTATTGGACTCCTGGTTCCCATGCATTGCAAAGGAGTCATCTAGTCTCAGGGCTTTTGTTTGTGCTATTTCTACAACACTATTTCTTCTGTTCTTTTGCAGCTGATTTCTAGTTACCCTAACAACAGCCACACAGCTTACTCCATGGACAGCAAGTGTACATATATGTCACTCAATTTGCCATTCTCTCTCATGAGTCTCCAGACTTTGTTTTTAAACATCATTTAGCACATTCCTCAAAATATAAATCCTGATATACTGATCCAGACTTTGTTTTTAAACACCATTTAGCACATTCCTCAAAATACAAATCCTGATATACTGATTGATTTGCTTACAGGATCCAGTACCTTGTGTTCTTCACTTCCATGTGAAGATTAAACTATCCAGTTTTTTAAATCTTGCTCTGTCTTGAGATGATCTTTAATAAATCCTGATCTACAGCCAGACAGATATTTTACATTGCTTTGTAAATGTAAAAGAAGAGAAAATAATCCCCAGTTTATGAATAAATGCTCTGGCTCTGACAGAAACACCTCCAGTCACTAGAAGTCTGTGTCAGGGAATCAAGCCTCAGAGACCCTCAATGATTGTTACTCCAAAGACACCAGCCACAGGCCTTACAATTGAGTTGTTTCTCCAAGTACCGTGTTTTCAGATAAACACAAATTAGTTAAAATTTCCCCAGCTAAATATATTTTAGCGACAGCAAAACTTTTTAAAATAAGTGCAAGAAAGGTAGCAAACTTCAATCTTGTATTTTCTTTGATTCCTTCATATTTTTCTTTATCCCCAACTCTGGAAAAGCTTTAGTGGTACTTTGTAAATTTGAGGTTTAGCCAAGTGGATGCTGGGATCGGAGGGGAAGTGACTGTCTGTTTAAATCACCTTTTCTGTGAGCCTGGCTTTGAGGCAGGAGTAGAAATGGGAAAAAGCCTAGAATGCCTTAATTCGAATTCAGCTGGATTCTACACGAAGCCTTTTTTGCAACTATAGATTTAATGCTGGAACTCCATCTTGAGAGTTTATAACAAGTCATTTGTTCATTTGATAAATGTTACCAGCTCATAGCAGGCTCTGTAACAGTCTTTTTTTAGCCTTAGTTGCTAGCTGCTTTGCGTCTGCCTTGGATATGCATGGTTCAGAGGTGAGCCAGTGACATGGGCAGAGCTCATATACAGAATTTGAGATTCCCATTTCCTGCTCTCTTCTCTCCAGAACTCCCTCTAGTGGCCATACTTGCCCCAGGTTCCATCTCTTGGTTCCTTAGGCTAAAAATATGGCAGGCTTTCTAATGGAGTTTTAGACACTCTATACTATGCTAGGAGTACAGCTCACTTTCAGATCAAAACCACAAAAGCAGAAAATTCACCTCATGTTGGTCTTTTTCTCCAACTTTTTACTGCCTTACAATATCTGCCTGCTTTATTCATTCGGCAGCACTGTCAGGTAGTTTTTGGATTTTGCCCAGTGTTAACTGTAGGAGGGTCAGACTGTCAGGGACTTACTCCACCATACCAGAAATAAAATAAGCACAGTTCTACCTTTAGAAGATAGCCAGAATCCAAGCCACCATCGTCTGTCATCTGGTCACTGCAAAGACTTTCTATCTAGTTTCTTTATTTATCCTTAAGTAACTAAGGATGACATGGCTGCCAGTAATTTGATCCCTTAGCTCCACCTCACTAATTTAGAAATCACTTAGAGATCAAAGGATGAGAGGATGGGAGAAATTAAGTCTCTTCCCTGGAAGGTAGCTGCATGGTAGGTGTACCTACCCTGACAATCTTATTTAGCATAGCAAATCTCCCTTATACTTTACTTTTTCTATCCCATAACATTTATCCCTTCAAATATGATACAATTTACTTATTTTTATTTACTGTCTCTTCCTATTATGTAAGCTTCATGAGAACATGGATTTTTGTGTGTTTTATCCACTGCCATATTACTAGAGCCTATAACAGCACAAGCACATAGCAGGTGTAAAAATAAACATTTGGTGCATAAATGACTTTACCAAACACTGTAACTTCTACCTCTGATCTCACTTAATTCTCCACATTCCTCTCCTGACAGAGGATTTCTTTTTATATGTGAAAAGCATCAGTCATTCTGCTCTACTTTGTCCTACGTATTATGTTTTAGGCAGAGAAGAAGTCAAATTTCTTGTAAACAATGTGAAACTTTCTAAAGAAACTGATCATTTCTTTCACTGTTTTTAACTAGACTCTGTAGGATGATACGTTAAAAATTTTTCGCAGCCTAACAGCTAGACTCAGAACATAATGAGGGATGGCATATATAGAACAGCAGTTTCTGATCTTATTTTCAGATGAAAAAGGCAGGTTTAACCATAGGCCAAAGTATATATCTAAAGTAAAAGTTTCACCATGTCTATCTCTCAAAAGACTTTCACTTTAATGCTTCTGAGTAAGAGCTGATGTGTTGGGCATATATGTAGAAGCATGTCAAGATAGCCTGACCACTAGTATGAAATATACTTAGCTTTAAATCCTATTTGAATTCATTCTCTCTATATTTTCAGTTTTGAGTTATGTAACAAAATATATTAATGAAAAACTTAGCAGGGCAACAGGATTATAAAGTTTCACTTAAACATCCATTTGTTGGCCTCCTCATCCAAAGGGCACAGAAATCATTAGCTTTCTTTGTGGTTGTGTGAGAAAGAGAAAGAGAGAACACTATTAATTTCTCTAGACCCTTGTAATTTTTAGGGAAGATACGTATACTGACAATGACAGACCAGAGAGCAGGGCAGAAAAAGAAAGTGATGTTAACAGTTACCAGAGACAAGGTACCAGCTCCTCTCTTATTTCTGCTAGAACTCACAGAAAATCCTTGTGAAAATGTTGGTTAGTGAGCTGGAGTCTATGTCCTGGACCAAGTTAAGACAGGCTAGACTGTACCATGGGGCCTAGGGTCGAAGGACCAAGACTAAATTGCAGGTCTGTTAGTAGACTGCCTAAATCCTACGGTTAAGCTCCAGCTGCATTACACACATTACCTCTTTTGCAGACGGAAACAAAACTGTTTGCTTTAATAAAAAGTGCTCACCCATCATTTTAAAATAAAATTTATCTTCAGGGTCCCCTAAAATTTTCACAGACGCAGATTATCTCATTTAGGTGGAATGCTTGACTCTCAGGGACAGCCCTCTATTTCAATTATAGAAGCAGCTGATTTTCAACAAAAAGTTTATTTTATGCAAGGGTATCTTGAATGCTGAAAAAACTCCAAGAGAATAAGAATGGGACTTTGGGTCAGGCACGGTGGCTCACACCTGTAATCCCAACATTCTGGGAGGCCGAGGCAGGCAGATAATAAGGCCAGGAGTTCAAGATTAGCCTGGCAAACATGGTGAAACCCCATCTCTAATAAAAATACAAAAATTAGCTGGGTGTGGTCGTGGGCACCTGTAATCCCAGCTACTCAGGAGGCTGAGGCAGGAGAATACCTTGAAACCAGAAGGCGGAGGTTGCAGTGAGCCGAGATCGCGTCACTGCACTTCAGCCTGGGTGAAAGAGGAAAACTCCAATCGGTGGCTGGCAAGATGGCCAAATAGGAACAGATCTGGTCTGTAGCTCCCAGCGAGATCAACGCAGAAGGCAGGTTTTTCTGCATTTCCAATTGAGGTACCCAGCTCATCTCACTGGGGCTGGTTAGACAGTGGGTACAGCCCATGGAGGGTGAGCTGAAGCAGGGTGGGGCGTTGGCTCACCAGGGAAGTGCAAGGGGTCAGGGAACTCCCTCCCCTAGCCAAGGAAAGCCGTGAGGGACTGTGCCATAAAGGACAGTGCGCTCTTACTATGCTTTCCCCACGGTCTTCTCAATCCACAGACCAGGAGATTCCCTCAGGTGCCTACACCACCAGGGCCCTGGATTTCAAGCACAAAACTAGGCGGCCGTTTGGGCAGATACCGAGCTAGCTGCAGGAGGTTTTTTTTTTATCCCAGTGGTGCCTGGAACGCCAGTGAGACAGAACCATTAACTCCCCTGGAAAGGGGGAGCCAGGGAGCCAAGTGGTCTAGCTCAGCAGATCCCACGGCATGGAGCCCACCCAGGAGGCTAAGATTCACAGACTTGAAATTCTTGCTGCCAGCACAGCACTCTGAATTCAACCTGGGATGCTCGAGCTTAGTAAGGGGAGGGCCAGCCACCATTACTGAGGCTTCAGTAGGTGGTTTTCCCCTCATAATGTGAAGAAAGCCACCTGGAAGTTCAAACTGGGTGGAGCCCACTGCAGCTCGGCAAAGCCTCTGTAGCCAGACTGCCTCTCTAGACTCCTCCGCGCTGGGAAGGGCATCTCTGAAAGAAACTCAGCAGCCCCAGTCAGGGGCTTACAGAACAAACTCCCATCTTCCTGGGACAGAGCACCTGGGGGAAGGGGCGGCTGTGGGCACTTAAATGCTCCTGTCTGTGAATCTGAAGAGAGCAATGGATCTCCAAGCACAGCGCTTGAACTCTGCTAAGGGACAGACTGTCTCTTCAAGTGGATCCCTGACTCCTGTGCCTCCTGACTGGGAGACATCGCCCAGCAGGGGTCAACAGACACCTCATAAAGGAGGCTCTGGCTGGCATCTGGCAGGTGCCCCTCTTGGACAAAACTTCCAGAAGAAGGAACATTGCTGTTCTGCAGCTTCCGCTGGTGATACCCAGGCAAACAGGGTCTAGAGAGGACCTCCTGCAAACTCCAGAAGACCTGCAGCAGAGAAGCCTGTTAGAAGGAAAACTAACAAACAGAAAGAAATAGCACCAAGATCAACAAAAAGGATGACCAGACATAAACTCCATCTGAAGGTCACGAACAGCAAAGACCAAAGATGGATAAATCCAAGAAGATGAGGAAAAACCAGTGCAAAAAGGCTGAAAATTCCAAAAACCAGAACACCTCTACACCTCTTCTCCTCCAAAGGATCACAACTCCTCGCCAGCAAGGCAACAAAACTGGACAGACAATGAGTTAGGTGAACTGACAGAAGTAGACTTCCAAAGGTGGGTAATAACAAACTCCTCCAAGCTAAAGGAGCATGTTCTAACCCAACGCAAGGAAGCTAAGAACCTTGAAAAAAGGTTACAGGAATTGCTGGCTACAATAACCAGCTTAGAGGAAGAAAATAAATGACCCGATGGAGCAGAAAAACACAGCACAAGAACTTCGTGAAGCATACAAGATGACATGATTGTATATTTAGAAAATCCCATCATCTCAGCCCAAAATCTCCTTAAGCTGATAAGCAACTTCAGCAAAGTCTCAGGATACAAAATCAATGTGCA
>NW_012104388.1:206318-253290 GCF_000951045.1 Mandrillus leucophaeus | reverse complement strand
AACTTCAGCAAAGTCTCAGGATACAAAATCAATGTGCAAAAAACACAAGCATTCTTATACACCAATAACAGGCAAACAGAGAGCCAAATGGTGAGTGAACTCCCATTCACAATAGCTTCAAAGAGAATAAAATACCCAGGAATCCAACTTACAAGGGATGTGAAGGAACTCTTCAAGGAGAACTACAAACCACTGCTCAACGACATAAAAGAGGGCACAAACAAATGGAAGAACATTCCATGCTCACGGATAGGAAGAATCCATATTGTGAAAATGGCCATACTGTCCCAGGTAATTTATAGATTCAATGCCATCCCCATCAAGCCACCAATGACTTTCTTCACAGAATTGGAAAAAAACTACTTTAAAGTTCATATGGAACCAAAAAAGAGCCTGCATTGCCAAGAAAATCCTAAGCAAAAAGAACAAAGCTGGAGACATCATGCTACCTGACTTCAAACTGTACTACAAGGCTACAGTAACCAAAACAGTATGGTACTGGTAACAAAACAGAGATATAGACCAATGGAACAGAACAGAGCTCTCAGAAATAATACCACATATCTACAACCATCTGATCTTTGACAAACTTGACAAAAACAAGAAATGGGGAAAGGATTCCCTATTTAATAAATGGTGCTGGGAAAACTGGCTAGCCACATGCAGAAAGCTGAAACTGGATTCCTTCCTTACACCTTATAGAAAAAGTAATTCAAGATGGATTAAAGACTTAAATGTTAGACCTAAAATCATAAAAACCCTAGAAGACAACCTAGGCAATGCCATTCAGGACATACACATGGGCAAGTACTTCATGTCTAAAACACCAAAAGCAATGGCAACAAAAGCCAAAATTGACAAATGGGATCTAATTAACTAAAGAGCTTCTGCACAGCAAAAGAAACTACCATCAGAGTGAACAGGCAACCTACAGAATGGAAGAAAATTTTTGCAATCTACCCATCTGACAAAGGGCTAATATCCAGAACTGACAAACAACTCAAACAAATTTACAAGAAAATATCAAACATCCCCATCAACAAGTGGGCAAAGGATATGAACAGACACTTCTCAAAAGAAGACATTTATGCAGCCAACAGACACAAGAAAAAATGCTCATCATCACTGGTCATCAGAGAAATGTAAATCAAAACCACAATGAGATACCATCTCACACCAGTTAGAATGGCGATCATTAAAAAGTCAGGAAACAACAGGTGCTGGAGAGGATGTGGAGAAATAGGAACACTTTTACACCTGTCTCTTATACACATCTAGATGTGTATAAGAGACAGTTACTGGGTATATCCCCAAAGGATTATAAATCATGCTGCTATAAGGACACATGCACACATACGATTTCCAATAGCAAAGACTTGGAACCAACCCAAATGTCCATCAATGATAGACTGGATTAAGAAAATGTGGCACATATATACCATGGAATACTATGCAGTCATAAAAAAGGATGAGTTTGTGTCCTTTGTAGGGACATGGATGCAGCTGGAAACCATCATTCTGAGCAAACTATCGCAAGGACAGAAAAACCAAAGACCTCATGTTCTCACTCATAGGTGGGAATTGAACAATGACAACACTTGGACACAGGAAGGGGAACATCACGCACCAGGGCCTATTGGGGGTTGGGGAGCAAGGTGAGGGATAACATTAGAAGATATACCTAATGTAAATGATGAGTAAATGGGTGCAACACACCAACATGACACACGTATACATACATAACAAACCTGCACATTGTGCACATGTACCCTAGAACTTAAAGTATAATAATAAAAAAAGGTTAAACTAAGAAAAAAGGAGCCAAATCAATCAAGTGGAGGAAAGAATATCAGAGACTGAAGATCAACTTAATGAAATAAAGCGTGACGAAAAGATTAGAGGAAAAAACAAATGAAAAGGAATGAACGAAGCCTCCAAGAAATATGGCACTATGTGAAAAGACCAAACCTATGTTTGATTGGTGTACCTGAAAGTGACGGGAAGAATGGAATGAAGTTGGAAAACCTCTTCAGGATATTACGCAGGAGAACTTCCCCAGCCTAGTAAGACAGGCCAACATTCAAATTCAGGAAATACAGAGACCACCACAAAGATACTCCTCGAGAAGAGCAACCCCAAGACACAAGAGCAACCCCAAGACACATAATCGTCAGATTCGCCAAGGTTGAAATGAAGAAAAAAATGTTAAAGGCAGCCAGAGAGAAAAGTTGAGTTACCCACAAAGGGAAGCCCATCAGACTAACAGCAGATCTCTCTGCAGAAGCCTTACAAGCCAGAGAGAGTGCGGGCCAACATTCAACATTCTTAAAGAAAACAATTTTCAACCCGGAATTTCATATCCAGCCAAACTAAGCTTCATAAGCAAAAGAGAAATAAAATCCTTTGCAGACAAGCAAATGCTGAGAGATTTTGTCACCACCAGGCCTGCCTTACAAGGGCTCCTGAAGGAAGCACTAAATATGGAAAGGAACAACCAGTACCAGCCACTGCAAAAACATACCAAATTATAAAGACGATTGACACTATGAAGAAACTGTATCAACGAATGGGCAAAATAACCAGCTAGCATCATAATGACAGGATTAAATTCACACATAACAATATTAACCTTAAATGTAAACGGGCTAAATGCCCCAATTAAAAGACATAGACTGGTAAATTGGATGAAGAGTCAAGATCCATCAGGAGACCCATCTCACATGCAAAGACATACATAGGCTCAAAATAAAGGTATGGAGGAATATTTACTAAGCGAAAAGAAAAGAAAAAAGAGAAAAAAGAAAAGAAAGAAGCAGGGGTTGAAATCCTAGTCTCTTACAAAACAGACTTTAAACCAACAAAGATCAAAAAAGACAAAGAAGGGCATTACATAATGGTAAAGAGATCAATGCAACAAGACTGATCTTGTTGATATTGATATATTGGGTGCATATATATTAACTATCCTAAATATATATGCACCCAATACAGGAGCACCCAGATTCATAAAGCAAATTCTTAGAGAACTACAAAGAGACTTAGACTCCCACACAATAATAGTGGGAAATATCTAAAAGCTATGCCCTAACATCACAATTAAAAGAACTGGTGAAGCAAGAGCAAACAAATTCAAAACCTAGCAGAATATAAGAAATAACTAAGATCAGGACACAACTGAAGTAGATAAAGACACGAAAAACTTAAAAAAAAATCAGTGAATCCAGGAGTTCGTTTTTTGAAAAGATCAACAAAATAGATAGACCGTTAGCCAGACTAATAAAGAAGAAAAGAGAAAAATGAAATAGACACAATAAAAAATGATAAAGGGGATATTACCACTCATCACACAAAAATATAAACTACCATCAGAGAATAAACATCTCTACGCAAATAAACTAGAAAAATATGGAAAAAATGGATAAATTCCTGGACACATACACCCTCCCAATACTAAACTGGAAAGAAGTCAAATCCCTCAATAAACCAACAAGTTCTAAAATGGAGGCAGTAATTAGTAGCCTACCAACCAAAATAAGCCCAGGACCAGAGAGATTCACAGCCGAATTCTACCACAGGCACAAAGAGGAGCTGGTATTATTCCTTTTGAAACTATTCCAAACAATAGAAAAAGAGGGAATCCTCCCTAACTCATTTTATGAGGCCAGCATTTAACCTGATACGAAAACCTGGAAGAGACACAACAAAAAAAGAGAAAATTTTGGGCCAATATCCCTGATGAACATCGATGCAAAAATCCTCAATAAAATACTGGCAAACCCAATTCCAGCAGCACATCAAAAAGCTTATCCACCATGATCAAGTCGGCTTCATCCCTGGGGGGCAAGGCTCGTTCAACATATGCAAATCAATAAACGTAATCCATCACAAAAACAGAACCAATAACAAATCACATGATTATCTGAATAGACGCAAAAAAGGCCTTTGATAAAATTCAACACCCCTTCATGCTAAAAACTCTCAATAAACTAGGTATTGATGGAACGTATCTCAAAATAGTAAGAGCTATTTATGACAAACCCACAGCCAATATCATACTGAATGGGCAAAAGCTGGAAGCATTCTCTTTGAAAACTGGCACAACAAGGATGCCCTCTTCTCTCACCACTCCTATTCAACATAGTATTAGAAGTTCCGGCCAGGGCAGTCAGGCAAGAGAAAGAAATAAAGGAAAGACAGGAAGTCAAACTGTCCCTGTTTGCAGATGACATGATTGCAAATTTAGAAAACCCCATCGTCTCAGCCCCAAATCTCCTTAAGCTGATAAATAACTTCAGCAAAGTCTTAGGATACAAAATCAATGTGCAAACATCACAAGCATTCCTATACACCAATAATAGATGAGCAGAGAGCAAAATCATGAGCGAACTCCCATTCACAACTGCTACAAAGACACTAAAATACCTAGGAATACAACTTACAAGGGATGTGAAGGACCTCTGCAAGGAGAACTACAAACCACTGCTCAAGAATATCAGAGAGGACACAAACAAATGGAAAAACATTCCATGCTCATGGATAAGAAGAATCAATATCATGAAAATGGCCATACTGCCCAAAGTAATTTATAGATTCAATGCCATCCCCATCAAGCTACTACTGACTTTCTTCACAGAATTAGAAAAAACTACTTTAAATTTCATATGGAACCAAGAAAAGAGCCTGCATAGCCAAGACAATCCTAAGCAAAAAGAACAAAGCTGGAGGCATCATGCTATCTCACTTCAAACTATACTACAAGACTACAGTAACCAAAACAGCATGTTACTGGTACCAAAACAGATATATAGACCAATGGAACAGAAGAGAAGCCTCAGAAATAATACCACACATCTACAACCATCTGATCTTTGACAAACTTAACACAAACAAGCAATGGGGAAATGACTCCCTATTTAATAAATGGTGTTGGGAAAACTGGCTAGCCATATGCAGAAAACTGCAACTGAACCCCTTCCTTACACCTTATACAAAAATTAACTCAAGATGGATTAAATTGCTGCCTGTTCTTTCCTCTGGAAGGTTTGTCGCAGAGGGGCAACTGCCAGATGCCAGCAAGAACTCTCTTGCATGAGGTGTCTATAGGCCCTTACTGGGAGGTGTCTCCCAGTCAGGATACATGGGGGTAAGGGACCCACTTGAGGAGGCAGTTTGACCCTTAGCAGAGCTCAAACGCTGTTCTAGGAGGTCTGCTGTGCTCTTCAGAGACGTCAGGCAGGGACTTTTAAGTCTGCTGAAGCTTCACCCACAGCCGCTCCTTCCACCAGGTGCTCTGTCCCAGGGAGACGGGGGTTTTATCTATAAGTCCCTGACTGGGGCTGCTGCCTTTTTTTCAGAGATGCCCTGCCCAGAGAGGAGAAATCTGGTAGTCTGGACACAGCAGCCTTACTGAGCTGCAGTAGGCTCCACCCAGTTCAAACTTCCCAGTGGCTTTGTTTATACTGTTGAGCATAAAACCACCTACTCACGCAACAAGCAATGGGGAAATAACTCCCTATTTAATAAATGGTGTTGGGAAAACTAGCTAGCCATATGCAGAAAACTGCAACTGAACCCCTTCCTTACACCTTATACAAAAATTAACTCAAGATGGATTAAATTGCTGCCTGTTCGTTCCTCTGGAAGCTTCGTCGCAGAGGGGCAACTGCCTCAGTAATGGCAGATGTCCCTCGCCGCACCAAGCTGGAGTGGCCCAGGTTGATCTCAGTCTGCTGCTGTGCTGGCAGTGAGAATTTCAAGCCAGTGAGTCTTAGTTTGCTGGGCCCTATGGGAGTGGGACCCACCAAGCCAGATCACTTGGCTCCCTGGCTTCAGCACCCCTTTCCAGGGGAGTGAACAGTTCTGTCTCGCTGGCATTCCAGGTGTCACTGGGTTATGGAGAAAAAAAACTCCTGCAGCTAGTTCGGTGTCTGCCCAAATGGCTACCCAGTTTTGTGCTTGAAATCCAAGTCTCTGGTGGGTTAGGCACCAGAGGGAATCTCCTGGTCTGTGGGTTGCAAAGACCATGGGACAAGCGCAGTATCCGGGCCAGAGTGGACAGTTCCTCAGGCTCAGTCCCTCATGGCTTCCCTTGGGTAGGGGAGAAAATTTCCCAATCCCTTGCGCTTCTCGGGTAAGGGGATGCCCCACCCTGCTTCGGTTTGCCCTCCATGGGCTGTATCCACTGTCCAGCCAGTCCCAATGAGATGAACCGGGTACCTCAGTTGAAAATGCAGAAATCACCCGACTGCTGCATCGATCTTGCTGGGAGCTGCAGACCAGAGCTGTTCCTATTTGGCCATCTTGCCAGCAATCCACCTTTTTTCTTTTTTCTTTTTTTTTTTTTGAGACCAAGTCTCACACTGTCAGTCAGGCTATAGTGCAGTGGCGCGATCCCGACTCACTGCAACCTCCGCCTCCTGGGTGGAACCGATTCTTCTGCCTCAGCCTCTGGAATAGCTGGGCTTACAGGAGCCCACTAACACGCCCAGTTAATTTTTTGCATTTTTGTTAGAGATGGGGTTTCACTATGTTGGTCAGGCTGGTCTCGAACTCCTGACTTCGAGATTCATCCTCTTCAGCCTCCCAAAGTGCTGGGATTACAGTAGTGAGCCACCGCGCCCGGGCCACAATAATGGAATAGTTTTATCTGTTTCATATATTGGACTTTCTCATAAAATTTAGCTTGAAGAAAGGATTTTTACACACACACACACACACTCACACACACACAAAATAGAGTTTACAAAAAATCTGGGCAGGAAAAGAACAGCAGCCAGAATCTATATCCACATAGTCCTGGTCCATAGTCTTGCCTGTGTGCAACAGTTTTAGCTTTCATCAATACCACTGCTACTTTCTCTACAATAACTGTCCCAAGGGCACATACTAGGAGCCATTGGTGATAAGGAAAATTCACATGTCCTGATCAATGGGTGCATCATTTTATTCCTATGCCAAAGTAAAGCACAGTGTATTAATATTTTTGTCAAGATCAGAGGCACTGTGGGGCATGCAAATTAACTGTTTTTCTTTTGCATTCTGCTTTAACTTCCATTTCTAATTTTCCCACATGTGATGTATAATTGGAAAAGTGAAAAATCTGCTTTCGAATTTTAAGTACTAAAGCAAGTAAAAGCCATAAAGCACTCCTAACACAAGAAGTTCCCAAGCAATGTAAAAGAAACCCAGAAGATGCTCTCCTTTCATGGGCTGCCCAGACAAGGCACCATCAGCCCCTTTTTTCTGCAAAACCTCTCTTCCACAGCAGCAAGCCAAGGCCCAGGGCTTCCTGCACTCTGGAACTATGTGTCTCTGCTGCATTTGCCTGGTTCTATGTTTCTCCTGTGTCTTTTCTTGGTATTAAATAGATGCATCCTTTTCTCTCTGTGAGGTGGTGGCAAAGACTCAATTTTGAGCTTCTATGTGGAAAAAGGCATAAAAAAGGCGGCCACCCATGGTATGGTTTAGATGACTTAAGGGCACACAGGGAATTGGGGCCAAAACTCCTAGCTAATGAGATGAGGTTACCTTATCTTGTTTTGCCTCTTCTGTGCATCTGTCTTCTCTGAAGGTCAGAGATGCCTATGACCCATACCATCCTAATATAGAATCACAACCTCACCAGAATTTCCAGTGACTCTCACCTGATCTGCTTGCCTTCCCTCATGTCATATAAGGAAAAGAAGACATCGGTATCTTCCCCAATAGTATTGTAAGTGAAACTCTTCAGGCTGAGGAAGAAGTGATGTGGCACTGGCATCCGACATGTTTCCCCATGACGTGGGCGCATTGTATCTACCTAACGAGGAAGAAGAAAACCCGGTGATTTTTATTTTAGTTTTTATATTGATCATTAAAAGCTGCAAACTAAATTACAAACTCTTTTCACACTACTGAAGGAGATTATTTGAGAAACTGAAAATGTTTTCTTTGCTTGTAGGGGATGCTGCATCAACAGACTTGGGTTGAGGTGGGCAAGCAAGCAGCTGGGAGGAATAAACAGTGAAAGAAATATAGGGACAGTAATTCCAACTTATAAGTGAACTAAAGATCTCCACTAGGTGACAAACATCTTAATTCTCCAGGAAACCATTTTCTTTTTTTCTTTTTTCTTTTTTTTTTTTTTTTTTTGAGACAGAGTCTCACTCTGCCACCCAGACTGGAGTGCAATAGCATGATCTTGACTCACTGCACCTCTTACTCCAGGGTTCAAGCAATTCTCCCTCAGCCTCCCGTGTAGCTGGGATTACAGGCACTCACCACCATGCCCAGCTAATTTTTGTATTTTTAGTGGAGACAGGTTTCACCATGTTGGCCAGGCTGGTCTCAAACTCCTGACTTCAGGTGATCCACCTGCCTCGGCCTCCCAAAGTGCTGGGATTACAGGCATGAGCCACCGCGCCCGGCCCAGAAAACCATTTTCAAAGTCATTTTTAAGAAATGCCATTATGACCCCAATGCACTTGATTTACACTGTTACCCGGTAATAGTTATGATTCTAAATAACATTTTTATTTTCTCCCAGACTGATTCATTTTAGTTTCAGTCTGCTTTAATTGTGCTTATGCAAATTTGCACAGTAGAAGTAGAGTCTGGCCAAGACTGTTTAGAGGTCAAGGCTCCTCAGATAAAGACACCACACAGTCGAGAAGTCAGTGGTGTCTGTCATTTCCTGGTGTATTCATATGTTGTAATCTCTTAAGAGAAAAAGTTGACGGGAAAGGCTGGAAGACCCAGGAAAGCCACTTACCTGGGATGTGCTTTGCTGTACACTCTGCCGACTAGATAAATGCTATGGAAAGAAGGAAAGAAAAATAAACTCTACCAGGAAAGAAACTAAATTTTATTAAGTACTTTCGATATGCTGGGCAGTCTGCTATGCCTTTTATATTCATGATCTCATTTGATACTGATAACTCTGTAAAATAACTGTTACTCATATTTGGTGGAGACAACTAAGGCCTAGAGTAAGGACATGATTTGCTGAAGGTCACATAGCAACAAAGTGGCAAAGTCCAGATTCAAACCTTAGCCCTTCCAGATCTGACTAACAGACAAGTCACAAGTGGGTGACTGCCACTAAATTTTTGCTTTGCCACTGTCCTCTTCACATACTGTACCACTTTCTGAGCTGCCTGATCCGGCTTCTTCAGACTTTCCACACTGATACCTTTAACAATAAAGGGCTCCCTCCAAAACACTTCTCCATGCTGTTCCTTTACTGCTGGCTGGTTGAAATTAGAAGAAGCAGATTCTAATTCGAGCTATGCCACTCATAGACTGTGAAATTTCAGACAAATCACTTAATCTCTCCAAGAGACACTTTCCTGAACGTAAAATTCAGATAAGGGTCTGTATTATCTTCCTTACAAAGTTATTGAAGCTCAAATTACATAATGAGCATCAGTATGATACAGAAGTTAGGGACCTAAGTGCAGAAGTGAGGATCCTAGGTTTTGAATTTTTAAAAAATGTTTAAATTGATATATAATATTTTAAAATATTTATGAAGTACATGTGATATTTTGATACATGCATACAATGTTTAACTATCAAATCAGGGTATTTAGGATATTCACTGCATCAAACATTTATCATTTCTTTCTGTTGGGAACATTTCAAATCTTCTCTTCTAGCTACTTTGAAATGTACAATAAATTACTGTTAACTACACCCACCCTATGGTGCTATCAAACACTACAACTTATTCCTTCTAACTATATGTTTGTACTTGCTGACCAACCTCTCTTCAACCCCACCACCCCACCATTCTCAACCCTTGGTAACCACTATTCTATTCTCTGTCTCCAAGAGATTCACTTTTTTTTTTTTTTGGTTTTGTTTTTGTTTTTTAACTCCTACATATGAGAGAATATGAGATATTTGTCTTTCTGTGCCTGGTTTATTTCATTTAACATATTGACCTCTACTTCTATCCATGTTGCTACAAATGACAGGATTTCATTCTTTTTATGGCAGGATAGTATTCCATTGTGCATATATGACACACTTTCTTCATCCTTTCATCTGTTAACAAACACTTAGATTAATTCTATATCTTGGCTATTGTGAACAGTGCCGCAATAAACACAAGGGTGCTGGTGTCTCATTGATATACTGATTTTTCTTTCTTTTTGATAAATATCCAGTAGTAGGATTGCTGGATCGAATGGTGGTTCTGTTTTGTTTTTTGGGAAGTCTCATACTGTTTTCCATAGTGGCTGTACTAACTTACATTCCCACCAACAGTGCGTAAGAGTTGCCTTTTCTCTCGTGAACCCGGGAAGCAGAGCTCACAGTGAGCCAAGAATGCGCCACTGCACTCCAGCCTGGGCGACAGAGTGACATTCCATCTCAAAAAAAAAAAAAGAGTTGCCTTTTCTCCACTTCTTTGTCAGCATTTATTTATTTATCTATTTTTTGTCTTTTTGATAACAGCCATTCTAACTGGTTTTCTGCTGCGGTTTTGACATTGCATTTCCCTGATGATCAGTGATATTGAGCATTTTTTTATATAGTTGTTGGCCATTTATATGTCTTTTTTGGAGAAAGCTCTATTAGGATCCTTTGCCCACATTTCCCTTTTTTTTTGTGGGGGGGGGGACATAGTCTTGCTTTGTTGCCAGGCTGGAGTGCAGTGGCGCAGTCTCAGCTCACTGCAACCTCCGCTTCCCAGTTCAAGCGATCCCCCTGCCTCAACCTCCCGAGTAGCTGGGACTACAGGCATGCCAACACGCCCGGCTACTTTTTATTTTTTTGTTATTTTAGTAGATATGGGGTTTAACCATATTAGCCTGGATTGTCTCTATTTCCTGACCTCGTGATCCACCTGCCTCGGCCTCCCAAAGTGCCGGGATTATAGGCGTGAGCCACTGTGCCCAGCCCCTTTGCACACTCTTTAATGGAATAATTTGGTGTTCTGCTGTTGAGTAGTGTGAGTTCCTTGTATACTCTAGATATCAGTCCCATGTTAGATGAACAGTTTGCAAATGTTTGCTCCCACGCTATAGACTGTCTCTTCATTCTGTTGTTTCTTTTGCTGTGCAGAAGCTTTTAATATGGTCCTCTTGGTCTATTTTTGCTTTTGTTGCCTGTGTTTTTGAGGTCTTAGTCATAAAATCTTTGCTTTGATCAGTATATTGAAGCTTTTCTCCTATGTTTTCTTCTAGTTTTATAGTTTTGTATCTTAAGTCTTTAATCTATTTTGAGTTGATTTTGGTACATAGTGAGAGATAGGGGTTTAGTTTCATTCCTCTGGATATGGGTATCCAATTTTCTTGGCACCACTTATTGAAGGGTGTCTGTATGTTCTTGGTGCATTTGTCAAAAATCAGTTGACTGTAAACAGCTGGATATATTTCTCGTTTCTCTATTCTGTTCCATTGGTCTATGAGTCTTTTTATACCAATACCATGCTGTTTTCATTAATCTGGATTTGTAGTGTGTTTTGAAATCAGGTAGTGTAATGCTTCCTGATTAGTTAATTTTGCTCAGTATTGCTGTGGCTGTTTAGGGTGTTTTGTGGTCCCATACAAATTTTAGGTTTTCTATTTTTTGTGAAGATTGTCATTGGTATTTGGATAGGAGTTGCACTGAATCTGTAGATTTCTTTCTGCAGTATGGTCATTTTAACAATATTAATTATTAAAATCCATGAGCATCAAATGTCTTTATGTTTGTGTCCTAATTTCTTTCAATAATGTTTTCTAACTTTCGTTGTAGGGGTCTTTTACCTCCTCGGTTAAATTTATTCCTAAGCATTTTATTTTTCTGTAGCTATTGTAAATGGGATTGCTCTCTGATTTCTTTTTCTGCCACTTCATTATTGGTGTATAGAAACACTACTGATTTTTGTATGTTGGACTTTGTATCCTACAGCTTTCCTGAATACATTTATCAGTTCTAAGAGATTTTTAGTAGAGTCTTTAGGTTTTCCTATGTATAAGATTATGTCATCTACAAAGAGGGACAATTTGACTTCCTCGTTTCCAATTTAGATGCCTTTTATTTCTTTCTCTTGCTTGATTGCTCTGGCTACGACTTCAAGTACTATGTTGAATAGGAGAATTAAAAGTGGGTATCTTCGTCTTGTTCCAGTCTTAGAGGAAAGTATTTCAGCTTTTCCTCATTCAGTGTGATGTCAGCTGTGGATGTGTCATATACAGCTTTTATGTTGAGGTATTCTTCTATGTCTAACTTGTCGAGAGTTTTTAACAGGGAAAGATGATAAATTTTATCAAATGCTTTTTCTGTCCTACTGAGATGATCATATCGTTTTTGTCCTTCATTCTGTCAATGTGATGTATCACACACTGACTGATTTGCACATGTTGAACCATGCTTACATCACTGGGATAAATTCCATTTGATTATGGTTTCTAATCTTTTTGACATGTTGGATTCAATTTGCTAGTATTTTGCTGAGGATTTTTGTGTCTGTGTTCATCGTGTTCATCAAGGATACCGGTCCATTTTTTTTTTCTTGTGTCCTTGTCTGACTTACTATCAATGTAATGTGTAATGCTGGTCTCGTAGACTGAGTTAGGATGAATTCCTCTCTGCCTCAACTTTTTGGAATAGTTTGAGAAGATCTGGTGTTAGTTCTTCCTTATAAGTTTGGTAGAATTCAGCAGTAGAGCCATACAGTTCTGGGTTTTTCTTTGCTGAAAGATTTTTTATTACTTATTTGATCTCTTTTCTCATTATTGGTCTACTCAAGCATTTCATTTCTTTCTGGTTCAATCTTGGTAGATTGTGTGTGTTCAGGAATTAATCCATTTCCTCTAGGTTTTCCAATATGTTTGCATATAATTGTTCATAGCAGTCTCTAATGATCCCTTGTTTTTGTTTTTTTGTTTTTTTTGAAACTGAGTCTCACTCTGTCACCCCGGCTGGAGCGCAGTGGCAGAATCTTGGCTCACTGCAACCTCCACCTCCCGGGTTCAGGTGATTCTCCTGCCTCAGCCTCCTGAGTAGCTCAGATTACAGATGTGCACCACCATGGCCGGCTAATTTCTGTATTTTTACTAGAGATGGAGTTTTGTCATGTTGGCCAGGCTGGTCTTGAACTCCTGACCTCAGGTGATCCACCTGCCTTGGCCTCCCAAAGTGCTGGGTCTACAGGAGTGAGCCACCATTCCAGCTGATCCTGTGTATTTCTGTGGCATCAGCCATAATGTATCTTTTTTTGTTTCTGACTATTTGGATCTGTTGGGAACAGGTTCCCAAAATCTGGCCATAAACTGACCCCAAAACTGCCATAAACAAAATCTCTGCAGCACTGTGACATGTTCATGATGGCCATGATGCCCACGCTGGAAGGTTGTGGGTTTACCGGAATGAGGGCAAGGAACACCTGACCCACCCAGGATGGAAAAACCACTTAAAGGCATTCTTAAACCACAAACAATAGCATGAGTGATCTGTGCCTTAAGGACATGCTCCTGCTACAGACAACTAGCCAAATCCAACACTTTGTTTTGGCCCATCGCTTTGTTTCCAGTAAGGAATATTTTTAATCTATAGAAACAATGCTTATCACTGGCCTACTGTTAATAGATACGTGGGTAAATCTCTGTTCAAGGCTCTCAGCTCTGAAGGCTGTGAGACTCCTGATTTCCTACTCCACAAGTCTATATTTCTGTGTGTGTGTCTTTAACTCCTGTAGCGCCACTGGGTTTGGGTCTCCCAAGCAGAGCTGGTCTCAGCATGAGTCTTCTTTTTTCTCAATTAGTCTAGTGGTTTATTGATTTTATCTTTTCAGAAAACCAACTTTTTGTTTCACTGATCCTTCGTAGTGGTTTTTTCAGCTCTATTTTGTTTAGTTCTGCTCTGATCTTTATTATTTATTTCTACTAACTTTAGATCTAGTTTGTTTTTCCTTTTTGGGGGTCCTTAAGGCATACCATTAGGTTGTTTATTTGAAATCTTTCCAATTTTTATGCAGGCATTTATTGCTGTAAACTTTCCTCTTAGTGCCATATCTCGTAGAATTCGGATGTGTTGTGTTTCCATTTTCACTTGTTTCAAGCAAGCTTTTTATTTCCTTTTTAATTTGTTCATTGACTCATTGCTCATTCAGGAGCATGCTGTTTAATTTCCATGTATTTATACAGTATACAAAGTTTCTCTTTTTATTGATTTCTAGTTTTATTTCCCTGTGGTCTGAGAAGATACCTGACATGATTTTGATTTTTCAAAATTTGTTGAGATTTGTTTGTGGCCTAATATGTGCTGTATCCTGGAGTATGTTCCATGTGCTGATGAGAAAAATATGTGCTCTATAACTGTTGAATGAAATGTTTTGTAATGTCTGTTAAGTACATTTGTTCTATAGTGCAGAGTAAGTCTGATGTTTGTTGACTTTCTGCCTGGATAATCTGTCCAATGCTGAAAGTGTGGTGCTGAAGTCCCCAACTATTAATGCATTGGGGTCTGCTGAACTCTTTTGCTCTAATAGTATTTGCTTATATATCTGGGTGCTCTGGTATTGGATGCATATATATTTACAACTGTTACATCCTCTTGCTGAGTTGATCCCTTTATCATTACGACCTTCTTTATCTATTTTTATGTTTTTTGATGTAAAGTCCATTTTCTCTGATATAAGCATAGCTATTATTGCATACTTTAGGTTTCTATTTGCATGGATTTTTTTCAATCCCTTCACTTTCAGTCTGTGTGTCATTATAGATAAACTGAGTTTCTTGTAGAGAACATATAGTTGGGTCTTGATTTTTAAAATCAATTCAGCCAGTCTATATTTTTTAATTGGAGAATTTAAACAGTTCACATTCAAGGTTGTTAGTGACAGGTAAGGACTCATTCCTGCTTTGCTAATTATTTTGTGATTGTTTAATACACTCTTCATTTCTCTCTTCCTTGTTGTTTGCCTTTAAGATTTGGTGGTTTTTTGTGATGGTAATGTTTAACCCCCTTCTCATCTGTGTATGTATGCCACCAGTAAGCTTTATATTTTTGTGTGTTTTCATGATGGTGGACGTTGTCCTTTCACTTCCAGATATAGAAATCCCTTAAACATTTCTTGTAGGACTGGTCTAGTGGTGATGAATTCCCTCAGCTTTTGCTTGTCTAAGAAAGATTTTATGTCACCTCATTTAAGAAGGATAGTTTTGTTGGGTGTAGTATTCTTGGCTGACAGTTCTCCTCATGCCCCGACCAATCCCTCACCCCAGGACTTTGAATCTGTCATCCCATTCTCTCCTGGTCTAGAAGCTTCCTGCTGAGAAATGTACTGTTAGTCTGGTGGAGACTCCCTTATATGTGACATGATGCTTTTAACTGTTTTTAGAATTCCTTGTCTTTGATTTTTAAAAGTTTGATTATAATATGCCTTTAAAATCTTATTAGATTAAATCTATTAGGGGATATTTGAGCTTTCTGTATTTGGATGTCTTTATCTCCTGAAAGACTTGTGAAGTTTTCAGCTATTATCTCATTAGCAGGTTTTCTATATCTTTGCCCATGCCTTCTCCTTGTGAAACTCCCCAAATTTGAATATTTGTTTGCTTCTGGTATCCTGTATCTCACATAAGCTTTCTTCACTTTTTTCTTTTCATCTGTTTTATATCAAAAAATCTGTCTTCAGATTCAGAAACTTTTATTTATTTATTTATTATTTTTTCGAGATGGAGTCTTGCTCCGTCACCCAGGCTGGACTGCAGTGGCACAATCTCGGCTCACTGCAACCTTCACCTCCTGGGTTCAAGTGATTCTCCTGCCTCAGTCTCCCAAGTAGTTGAGCCTACAGGTGCACAGAACCATACCTGGCTAATTTTTTTTTTTTTTCTATTTTTAGTAGAGACAAGGTTTCACCATGTTGGTCAGACTGGTCTCGAACTCCTGGCCTCAGGTGATTCACCTGCCTTGGCCTCCTAAAGTGCTGGGATTACAGCTATGAGCCACTGCACTTGGCCAGAAAGTCTTTCTTTAGCTTGATTTAGTCTGTTGTTGAAGCTCTTGATCGTATTTTTAATTTCATTCACTACACCTTCAGTTCCAGGATTCTGTTTGGTTCTTTTCTATGATGCATATCTCTTTGTTAAACTTCAGCTCATGAATTGCTTTTCTGATTTCTTTATTATTTATCTGTGTTCTCTTGTATCTCACTGAGCTTCTTTAATCTTATTTTGAATTATTTTTCAGAGATTTCATGTATTTTCTTTTCTATGGGATCTGTTACTAAAGAACTATTGTCTTTGTTTGGAAGTGTCATATATCCTTGCTTTTTTATGTTTCTTGTGTCCTTACATTGGTATGTGGACATCCAGTGTAACAGCTGCTTGTTCTAATTTTATAGATTGGTTTACATAGGGAAAAGCTTTTTCCTATAGATATATATTTAGTGTGACGTAGGATGCTTTGGCTTTGATTATAGGTGAGTGCAGTAGCAGACTCTCCATATGATTTCTTCAGCTATAATCAGTTTCAGTGGTGTTTGTGAGTTCTGTAGTGACTTAGACTGTGGTTGTTAGTGGATGCTGTGGTGAGGCTTAGCTAGGAACAAGAATGTCAAATGGGCTGGTCCTCAGGTCCCTAGGTGGTGTATGTGGGACTCCATGGTGGAAGGTCAGTCCTTGGGCCTCCAGGCAGCATGCTTGGGTGCTAATGATAATTATCAAGTGGGTACTCAGGCCCCCAGGTGGTACACGTGGCACTGGCAATGGCAGTAGCAGTGGTGTGTCACCTCTCAGGTCCCTTAGTACACAGGCAACATCTAGGGCAGTTTCACCAGGCTGATCACCAGGCCCCTGGATGGCACATGGGGACAACAGTTATGAGTAGGAGAGGTCTGTTCTCTGGCCCCCAGGTGGTAAACACAGGTGTGGTGGCAGGAGGAATGCTAGTCAATACTCAGGTCCTGGAAAGCATGTGGGGGTACTGGTGGTGATAGGTGAGGTAGGTCGATCCTCAGTTCCTTGGACTATGCACTTATGTGCCTGTGGCAGTGTATGAGGCAGATTGGTCCTCAGTCCCCGGGACAATGTACACACGTGAACCAGTCCCCCTGCCCCTTGAATGTGTTGAATGTCTGCGCAGGTATGCAGAGGCTCTGCCACTGGAGGGAGCAGGGTTGCTATCAGTGGCAGTGGCCCCAGACATGCAGCTCTCAGGCTCTGGGGAGCACAAGCTTTAGGTTTCTTTGTCATGGGGGCAGTCTCCTAGGTGCACTGAACCACCCATTCCCCAGGTAAGTCACTGTGTGAGCTAAAGTGCTGGAGACCCAGGCACAATGCTGGGGCCAGTTATGTATTGTGATGCTGCAGCCCTCTGAATGGACATAGGGGGATGTCAGCAGGGTTCCAGGGATGTGGAGATTCGGGTGTGTTGGACCCAAGGCTGGAAAAATGTAGTCTGGTGGGAGCTAGGTTCTCAAAATGACACCGTGCTGTGGCTGCTTGAATCTCAGAGGTAGTGTGAGGCCCAGCCCAAACTCTCTCTCTGGAACAATGCCTTTTCCCCACAATGGGGAGTTCCTTCTAGCTCCAAGCTTATCCTGGGTGGGCTGGCTGCTTTGCTTCCCTCTCCTTCCATGACTCCGAAGTTTCCTGTCACTTCCTTGATGAACTCCAGTATTCTGTCTTAGATGCTCTATTCAATATGTAGTTAATTACTCACTGAGTAGAAGGCAAGTGCCTGATGCCTCTACTCAGCCATCTTGGTGCCGCCCCCTGCAACCCTCTAGTTTTGAATCCTGTTTTTTTTTTTTTTTGAGACAGAGTCTTGCTCTGTCACCCAGGCTGGAGTCCAGTGGTGCGATGTAGGCCCACTGCAAGCTCTACCTCCTGGGTTCTCGCCATTCTCCTGCCTCAGTCTCCTAAGTAGCTGGGACTACAGGTGCCTGCCACCACACCCGGCTAATTTTTTTTTTGTATTTTTAGTAGAGATAGGGTTTCACCGTGTTAGCCAGGATGATCTCGATCTCCTGACCTCGTGATCTGCCCACCTTGGCCTCCCAAAGTGCTGGGATTACAGGCATGAGCCACCGTGCCCGGCATAGTTTTGAATCTTGACTCACACTTACATCTGTGTATTCATTATCTGAAAAGTGAGTATAAAATTTTATGCCTAATTCAACCTCACAGAGTTTGAGCAGACAGACTCAGCATATTACCTATCATACTGTAAGTGGCTGATAATTATTATCCACAATTGGTATTTTTATTATTAGTATAATTGTTATTCTTTTTTATAAATAGTTATTATAGAAAGTCATTCACATTTAGAAGTAAACCCTGGCCAGGAATAATGATGAATTTACAAATGTTCAGTGCCTGGTGTTGGTAAACTCAACAACGAGAGATTTCATCCTGCTTCCTTTTGGACCCTAGAGGTATGGTACCACACTCATTTGTTGAATTGCTCCATATCACAAGGGTAAGAAGAATGGTTGTGGCAGTGGAAGTTTCCATTTCTTTTCCAAACACATATATTTAACCCTATATAAAAGAGAAGTAAAATTAAATATTAATTTAAATGTGTCTGACCAGCTATATTTGCTTATTATTCAATATCCATGTATATATTAGCAATATTAACTAATTATTATTGAGTATTAATGTTCATTCATGGAAATATATGTTTCCATGATATATATGAAATACAAAAAAATCAAGTCTCCACCAGCTGGGCAAAACATCATATAGAATGTATATGCACAAAAGAAAAATTCACATATAAAATAGGTTTTTAAAAAGTAAAAAAAAAAAATTCAAGCGTTCAAAAACAAATCAGGTTTTCTGTGGTTTACTGTTCATATCTCACTGGAAGGTTACTAGAGTAAAATAAATTCCATTGTTTTACTTTACATCCAGGAGCTGCACTAAGCTGTTTTTCTCAAGTACATTTACTGTTAACCCATTAAAAGGTCTACCAATCTTGGTAGTCATAAATTTTCAATTAGAATTATATACAGAAGGAGTTTATGAAACAGCTAATTTCAGTATGAAACATCCCTGTTGACAATAACAAATCTTTTTTTATTTCAGTCATTAAATTTTGAGAGAATGATTTAGTCTGAAAGCACACCACATGGGCAGCCAGAGAAAGGCATCGGAACTGGCATTCTGGAACCTCTTTCTGGGCACTCTTGTCAACTAGCCTTCAGCTGGTCAGCCAATATCTCCCTTTTCAGTGTAATCATCATCTCTATTAGGGTTGTAATGCACTGTTTCCCTGTTTGCTACATAACTCCAGACTTTGCACTTACAAGGAGCAAAACACTGTCTTATTTATCTTTATATTCCAAGTGCCTAGCAACGTACATCCAAAATATAAATTAATTAAGAAAGGCATAGAACACATTACTGCCTCTGCCAATTTTTCCCCAGTAGAGAAGTCATTTTCAGCCCTGTAAAGTCTCTTGTTCATTTAGTCTACAAAAGTCTAGCAATACGGAAAGAAACTATGCAGCTTTGAATATGCTAATCAACTGAATAACAAAATTAATTGCCTGTTATATATGTTGGGGATTGTGTTAAATATTGTGAGTCTTACAAGGAAATATAAGGCATATCCAGTCAGAATCTATGAAAGGATGAAGCATATAAAATCACTGATTTTTAGTAAAGAATCTAATTGATTTATCCCAGAAATGAATGTATAAACATTGAGCTATTAAAAATATTAACACAAGAAGACAACAAGCAAACATAAATCCCAAAACATGATAATGTGGATGGATAATAATGAAGCAGGGGGCTATAATGTGAGCATTCTGTTACATCTTGCCACAATTTAGAAACTCTCATATTATGTAATTTTTGAGTGTCACATTTCACAAAGATGCATGGCTAATTAAGATTAACAAAAATAGTTTGTGGTGCCTTTTGAAATACTTTATATTTTCGGCAGCACCAATTTTCTATTGTTTAAAATGGATTTAGAGTTGTTATGATGCAAAATTGAAGAGCACTAAGGACTTCCTCTGGTTTTCATCATAAAGAATGCTAAGCACGGTGGTTCATGCCTATAATCTCAACATTCTGGGAGGCCAAGGTGGGAGGATCGCTTGAGCCCAGGAGTTGAAGACTAGGCTGGGCAACATGGCGACAACTCGTCTCTACCAAAATAAATAAATAAATAAATAAATAAATAAATAAATAAATAAATAATAAAATAAAAATTAGCTGAGTATGGTGGCACGCACCTGTACTCCCAGTTACTTGGGAGGTTAAGGTGGGAAGATTGCTGGAGCCCAGGAGGTGGAGGTTGCAGTGAGCCCAGATCACACCACTGCACTCCAGCCATGGCAACAAAGACAGACTCTGTCTCAAAACAAACAAACAAAATAAAACAAACAAAAAGAATGCAAAATCCAACTGTGTATTTAAAGAGACTTTTATCAATCATTATCATTCAACATTTGCATGGAGGCTTCATTTTTTTATTAAAAAATGCTATGAGTGTAAACTTTAAGCATAATCTTATTCATATAGGATTTTTTCCCCAAAATCAATGACAAGGAGTATTATAATCAGAAAGTTTCATATAAAGTATTCATAATTTCCAGTAATAGATTCACATGTTAACACAAAAAGGTTCTAAAAGGATATTCTTTTGAATCTTGAACTTTTAAGATTTAACCAAAACATTTACTGTGCAATTTAACATATAAATCCTAAGTGGTTTTTAATAAATTGGTGGACTCCTTTAATTGTTTTTTATCATATCTAACTGTTTGTATGAAAAAGCAAATATATGAGATAAAAAAGACAGAACATTTAGCAGAAAATGAAATAAACAGGGCTTTAATTGTGTCAGAATCCCTTTCCCGGATAACACACAGTAGACCTTTTGATTTACTCCTTCATTTTAGAAGGAATAACTTACTCTTCAGTAGTTTCCTGAAAAGGAGTTAAACAGCATTGTTATTATTGTTGTTTTGAGACTCTGAGTGACCAAAATTCTCTTTAGGCTTCTCTCCCACTTGATTTATAATGTGGCTGAGTAAATATAGAATTATGGGTTGAATGTTATATCTCCTCAGAATTCTGAAGGCAATGGTCTTATGTTTTCTAATTTTTAATGCTGCTATCAGAAAGCCAAATGTTTTTATTACAACAAATCCTTTGTATGTAATCCATTTTGTTCTCTGGAAGTTTTAAGCTCATCTCTATCTCTAGTGAGCTGAAATTTCATAATTATGTTGGGCCCTTTAAATCTAGAGACTCATATCCATGTTCTGAGAAAGTTTTTAATATGATTCCTTCAGTAATTGTCTTTCTTTGTTTCTTTATTCTCTCTTCTGAATACTGAGCTTCCTGAATTGAACCTCTAAACTTTTAAACCTTTTCTCTCCTACTGTTACTTTATTTTGTTGTTGTTCTGTTTTCAGGGAGATTTTTCTCTATTTTCTAACCTTTATTCCAAGTGTAATCCAGTAATCTGCTTTTTAATTTTGTAAAGCTCTTTGGATTGTTGTACTCTGTTTCCTAACTGTTTCCTCATTTCTCTCTGCAGGCAGCAATCACCATTTTCTTCTGTTGGGCTGTCTCTTTCTTCCAAGGTCCTTTTATATGTTGTTCATTTTGGTCTCTCTCTGTTTCTCTTTCTCTCTCTCTCTCTGTCTGTCTCTCTCTTTTCTGAAGATTCAGATTCGTTGTATGGATGTTGCAAAACTGTGAGGTCTGGGCTTCTAGTGTACCCATCACCCAAATAGTGAACATTATGCGAGAGCTTTGCCTATTGATGCTTGGTTGGAAGTGCTGTATGGCCACTGGGTTTCACCGTATGAAGGTTTGGGCAAGGGGGTGGTCATCTAATTCAGCCCTACAGCTTTATATACCATATGTAATATGATGGCTCTAAAACTGTTTTATCTGAACTTCACTTATGAGCTCTAGTCTTTCAGCATCTCTGGTGGGATGTCTAAAAGGCATCTCAAACGTGAAAAGAAAATCAGAACTATAGATCCTTACCTGCCTCACTCTGCAAACTACTTCTTCCACAAGGTTTCCCATTTCACTTTTATACAATTAGGCAGGTCAAAAACACAGGTATAATTCTTTTCTGACCTTTCCCTTTCTTGTATACATGTACGGCAATTTAATCTATCAACAACTATGGTTCTGACTTCAAAATATATTCCGAATCCAACAACTTCTTACTAGTTTCACTCTTCCAGCTCTAGCTCAAGCTACTGAAATTAAGATCTCCTGCTTGAATGACTCCTCTCTACTTCTATTCTTGCCCCACTCCAATCCTTTTCCACACAGCAATCAGAGGCATCTTTTAAAAATGTAAGGCTGATCATGTGATTCTCCTGCTCAATTACCTTCACAAGCTTACTGTCACACTAAGAATAGAATTCAAAACCTTTATCAAGAACACAGCATCCTCCAACTATTCCAAGGGGAATTCTTAGTTTCAAACTCTCATTCTCTCTTCACTTTCCATATTTAATTGATCATCAAAATTTATCAGTTTTAATTCCAAACATCTACATTCTTATTGTATTTCTTGTCCATTGCTGCCTAGCCATTTTTCTTACCTGAATCACTACTGTAGGTCTCTGAATTCTATGCATGGGATTCCTCCCTCATTCCAGTCTTTTGCATTTTATATTATCTCTAGACAGAGTCAACATTTGAAATCAATATCTGCTTATGTCACTCTCATGCTTCTTTCAGACTACTGGATAGAGTCTAATTTGAGAAATACAAAGCTCTTCATGGTCTGACTTTTGTCTCCTTCTTGGCCTGACTCCCACTAACTAACATGAGTTAGTGGTACTCCATGCTGAAGTTATTAAATATCTTATATAGTTTCCTGGAACTGCCACTTCCACATGCTGTGTGCCTTTTTGGAATGTCTTTCCTTCTCCTTTCCTACTCCCAGGAAACCAGTCACTACCTCTAAGAGCATCAGTGTATACTTAAATTATGCTACACAGCACATACATGCAGCACACGTATGGCTGTTTGACTGTGGTCTATTGATTCCACTAGAGTAGAGTTTCTAACATACGGTCCATGCATGGGCTTCACAGCAAGCATCAGGAGAAACTATCCATCAATTCTCTAAAACTGATCATAAAACTTTGTATGCAAAGCATACTTGCATTGTCCTGGGAGAAAGTTTCACCTGATTTTCTATGACCCAACAGGGATTAGAAACCAATATCCTAGATAGTGAGATTCTTTAGGGAATAGATAAGTCTTGTTCATACTTTTTGTTTTTTAAATAGATGGGTCTCACTATATTGTCCAAGCTGCTCTCAAAATCCTGAGCTCAAGCGATCCTACCACTTCAGCTTCCGGAGTAGCTGGCTGTACCTACAGGTGCATGCCACCACATCCAGCTATCTTTAATCTCTGTATCTCACACTTATCAACCTATTGCATTGCATACAGCATAGTTAAAGCAACTGTACACAATTGCTTGGGTATGCTAGTAAGTACACACAAGGAAATATGCAGAAGCAATTGATATGTTATTAGCATATTAGGCAAATTTCGTTAGGTCCTTGTCCAGGCAATATACTTAGTACCCTCTAAGTTCCCTAAAAATATTACAGTTTCTTAAACAGACTCTAAAACTTATAAATCTCACCAATACATACTCATCAAATACATACTCTTCAAAATAAGTTTTTATCCAGTCTGTTAGTCTAAGCATAACTGCCACCACCTAAGGTTTCTTCTGTTTATTTATTTTACTTTAAAATATTGTACCCTTCATTTACTCACTTTGCATCCAGACTATAAAATGTAATCTTGATTAGTCAACCCAATAGATTTTTATAATAATCAACAGATAGCTAAGAATCTATATCAGGTTCTGTCTCTCTAGAAAGACTGGTACATTACTTCCAGGCTCAATTTCTCTATTACCTAATAATTGGCTCTTTCCAGCTTTAACAACTTTCTCTTTTAAACAGATGAGAGGAAAGAAACATAACTTTAGTTATGCTGCAGGCTGAAGGAGCTCTGGTTTACCAGGAAAGTCAACAAAGAAGTAATGCTTAGATAATCTAGTAAGCCCAGTATCCGTAGGTTACTACATTGGAATCCCATTTGGAAAGCTAGAGTGATAGATATGGCCAGAATAAGAAATATCACTTAAATACACTGGGAAAGAGGCAAAAAATGATAATTTTAGCAATGTTGTTTCATAACATTAGAGAAAATAAACAAAAGAGAAAAAATGAGGTATGCAGGAACAAGCTACCTCATATTAGATTTCTTACCATCTTATAGAGATCTGAGACACTAATCTGGTCCGAGTCCACTACTTCAAAGTCCTTCCGAGGCACCAGGTCCAGGCCCAAATGTCTAGTAAAGAGAGAGACTACATTCAGTATGCCATGTACTCATATTACTTATCTCTCTTTATGTGCCTGGGAACCCATACCTGCCACATCTTGTGGACAGACGATCAGACACTGTCCTAGCAGGAACATGTCTTTATAAAGCAACATCTAATTGTGTTCACTTCTGGGTAAATAAATGAGGCTAGGGATTTAAGGTTGACACAATTCCAGTTCAGGCAGTTCCACTCATGATGGTAAAAAGGTTTCATTCAGTATTACATTATATCAGCATGCTCGAGTTCATTAAGGATAGGTTTTCTTTAGATCAGTAATAAGTCATGTTTATTTTTCTGTTTCTCCCCATCTGACAAACATGCTCAAGGTTTAGTTATGCATTAGTTTCATTAGGATGAAAAAAAATCTTCAGGATGTAATTCAAAGACAAACACATAAAATTCACCTCTTAAAAGTTACTAAATTCAAAGAGATGTACCTTTTTCTCTTTATTCATTTATTTTATTTTTTATTTTTAAGTTCTGGGGTACATGTGAAGGATGTGCAGGTTTGTTACACAGGTGAACATGTGCCATGGTGGTTTACTGTACCTCACAACCCACCACCTAGGAATTACGCCCAGAATATATTAGCTATTTTTCCTAATTCTCTCCCTCCCCTCACCCTACCGCCAGATAGGCCCCAATGTGTGTTGTTCTCTTCCCTGTGTCCATGTGTTCAAAGAGATGTATATTTTGGCTGAGTTTCATCTCATTTTCAATTTAATTAATACTGATACTGGTAAAGACCTAGCTATGCATTAGCACCAATATTTTAAGAAATGTTAGATAAAAGTTTAACCAACAAGTATTACTACTCAAGACAATAGTATTTGGAGGATCTTTGGGGCAGTAAGAAGAAGTGATGGTAATGGCAGTACTGGGCAGCAGAAATAACTCTGGACATTTTGGGTTCAAAATGGTATCTAATTTATGGTCAATAAATGTTAGCTCCTTTTTCACACTCTAAGACAACAGTTCTAAGCCAGGAATTCAATGGAGTTTATAGGGTTGTAGACCTCTGAAACTACTTATGACACTGGATGAGTTTGTGTGTGTATTCATTATATATTTTTTCTGATGAGAGGGTCTATAACTCTCATCAGAATTTTGGAGACGCTCTGTGACCACCCTACTACAAAACAAGGGTTATGAATTATTGTGTCTGGCAAAAGCATTCCATGGGATTATAGAAGAAGAAAGATTTTTTTATATCTTCAACTAGACTATGAACTATTTTAGAACATGCTAGCACAGCTAAATCTGTAAGCTCTTTCTGTGCATAAAACTCGTCATTAAAAATAAAATCAGGTGCACATCCAAAATTCAGATTCATTTACAATTTATACCCCGTTTATAGGAAAATATGATAAAATTACATTGCAGTAAGGTTGATAAAGTAAAAATGGAAAATCAAACCTATATGGAGGAGGTATTATAGAAGCAAACGTACTAATAGCATATGCTAAAATGGTTACTAGGATTAAGAATTAAAATTTAGATGTACACTTTCTAGCAGGCAAGAAAAAAAGAAAAAACATGTTATTATATTATATGATAATTTAAAGGATAAAAACTAACATATTAAATGATAATTTAAAGGATAAATGACTATTAAAGGATAAAAACTTACGTTTTTCTGTCAAAGTAGTGTTTTTTTCTATTATCCACTAATTTAAAAAATGAGATTTTAAAGAGAAAAAAGTTTTGAATCAAATGTTAAAAATAACCCACAGTTTTGCATAATGAGATCAGTAACAAACTTTTGGCCTTATCCATGATGGTTTACAATCTAATGATAAAACTATGCCAACTGAAGTTGATGCATTTAAATCTATGAAATTTTATTTTTCTACAATTGGAATCCTGACTTCTTATATCAAAGAAACACTCAATTCCATCACCTCTTATTAGCTATTCTTCATTTACTTGAAACAATTTCAGGCCTCTGGCTTCTAACGGTTAGAGCATGCAAAGGCAGTAGTGTTCATGGAGTTTAAGAGAGAGCTGCAGTATATCCTTTCTACCTCTCTTCTTAAAAAAAGCAACTGACATTATAAAGATAATTTTGCAGATATAATCTCAAATATTTAAAATACTTCTAAGGAGAGATGGAAAAACAATGGAAAGATCACAAGAATATTAGCATTTTTATTAGAAAACTGAAATAGTACTATTTAAAACACTTTCAAAATTTTCTGTAGTCACATTATTTAAACTTTTTAAAATAATAAAAAATGAAGAGACAACATTTCATACATATTCTTTAATTATCCAAAATCTAAAAATATATGTGAACTAGTCTACAATTAGGAAACAACAACAAAAAAAAAGAATGAGTAAATAATATAATCAAAATAGGTGCTTTTTATGGCCAGGTGCGGTAGCTCATGCCTATAATCCCACAGTTTTAGGAAGTCAGGGAGAGAGGACTGCTTGAGACTAGGAGTTCGAGATCAGCCTGGGCAACTCAGTGAGACCCCCATCTCTAAAAAAAAATAAATAAATTAGCCAGGTTGTGATGACATGTGACTGCAGTCCCAGCTACTCAGGAGGCTAAGGCAGGAGGATCACTTGAGCCCAGGAGTTTGAGGCTGCAGTGCATTATTATTGTCTCACTTCATTCAGGCTTCAGGGACAGAGTGAGACCCTGTCTCAAAAAAAAAAAAAATGTTTTCAGCTGGGCGCCATGGCTCAGGCCTATAATCCCAGCACTTTGGGAGGCTGAGGTGAGTGGGTCACCTGAGGTCAGAGTTCAAGATCATCATGGTGAAACCCCATCTCTACTAAAAACACAAAAATTAGCTGCGTGTGGTGGTGTGTGCCCATAATCCCTGCTACTTGGGAGGCGGAGGCGTGAGAATCACTTGAAACCAGGAGGCAGTGGTTGCAGTGAGCTAAAATCATGCCACTGCACTCCGGTCTAGATGACAGAGCAAGACCCCATCTCAAAAAAAAATGTATTAGATACAACAGTTTAAAAAATATCCAGATGACACTTAAGTCATTAGGCCTAGAATTGAGTGTATGTGCTCCTCTGTGGTAGTGCACCACACAGTGATGGCCATGTCTGGAGACTGGTATTATAAGAACTCTATCTTAGCATCATGGCAACCTTAGCTTGCTTGTACAGTCAGCCACCCACCCATATAAATATCCATTCACCCCACAGAACTTTCTGAGGAACTATCATGTATCCTACCAATGGTGTTAGACATAGAGAATACAGTAGCTTTGAGTCATGCAAATGTTCATATTCTTCATGTCGATCCTCTCTTGAGAGCAGAGTGTTTTCCCTCTCCTAAAAGTAACTAGAGCACAGTATCTTTCAGTTTTGTAATTTCATTATCTTGAGAAATAAGAGAATAATTAATGGGTGATTTGGTAAAAACCAAAAGGAGTTCCTCCTGTTAAGACTATCTTTAATGGAGAAAGGGTAGTTTGCCAGTTATATTAGTGACTATCCTCATTTGAAAAAGGCAGAGATGTTGGACAGTGAGAACCAGTATGTGTTCACTACAAACTTCACTCTCAAAAAGAGGCTCCTGGCTATTTTTTCCTATGGTTTACTCCAAGAATAGTGAACATCGAGCACAGGGAATGGTCAACATGATCTCTATCTTCATAGCAAAAGATGCATTGCATTGCAGTATTCAGGAGCATGGGTTCTGATGTCAGTTCGCCTGGTCTGTATCTTGGGTATACCACCAAACCACACTGTCTAAAATCTACTATAATAGGCTGTTGTAAGGATTAATCCATGTAAAGGACCCAGCACAGTACCTGGCATTGTAAATTGCTACTGTTGTTTTAATTATTATCCCTATGTTACACTGTTAGCCAAAAAATGGCTTAGACTATAGAGATTGTGATCAAAGAAGTATGGCATCTGAATAAAAAACTCTTTAAACAGATGAACGCAAGCAGGGGGCAAACATCTATGTATATCTACATGCATATGTAGTACAGAGTTAAGTTTTCAGAAATGGTCTTACCAATTGTTTAGGTAAACAGTCTTCACAAAAATACTTGGTCTTCTCTCACCTATCATTGATCATTCATTCATTCATTCCAATAATCCAACGAATATATATTAGAACCTACTCTGTGCTAAGCTCATGTTGAACCTAGGGACACAGCAGCTAGTAAGGGACATAATCCTGACCCAATATTCTTTAAGTGGAGCTCTCTGAGGCCCTGAATCTCTATTTCTTTTAAATGCTCTATACTCTGTATTCTATGTCCTATTTTATCTTTTTCCTCTCCTCATCTGAACCACAGAATATAGAAAATAATCTGAAGTTAATTAATTATATACAATGGATACTTTAAGGCAGTGGTCCCCAATCTTCTTTTGTACCAGGGACTGGTTTAATGGAAGACAATTTTTCCACGGACGGTGGCAAGGGTGCAGGGTTAGGATGGTTTCAGGATGAAACTGTTCCACCTCAGATCATCAGGCATTAGATTCTCATAAGGAGCACACAACCTAGATCTCTCGCATCACAGTTCACTATAACAGGGTTCACACCGATTTGAGAGGAGATGGAGCTCAGGCAGTAATACTGGCTCACTGGCAGCTCACCTCCTGATGTGCGGCCCAGTTCCTAACAGGGGTCCGCAGCCCAGGGGATGGGGATCCAGTATCAGTTCAGAAAAGATGAAGATGTTAAGATTTCTTGTGGAGCAGTGCCCTTTTCTAATGCTTATAGTAAAAACAGCATACAGATAAGAACTATACTAATGAAAACACAGCATATTTATATTTATATAACATATAAAAAGATATAATTAGTAATTACTACCCTTTCCCAAACATTTACTTGGGCTATGTACATCATCTCTAAGCACTTTGGGAAGTAGATAGTATTAGACCCATTTTCTAACAGAGGAAGCTGGGGCCCACTGAGGTTAACTAAGTGGCCTTAATATTAAAAGAGTGGAGTTGGGCTTGTCTCAAGTTGGCTTGTTCTCATTCGTAACTTACGGTATTTCCATTATAACTGCTGTCTTTTTAAAAATAACTGTGAAAGTTGTAATAAGTACTAATGGCTACAAGTAGTTGTAAAATCAATTTAGTCATAACTGTTTGAAAGATGACTGTGTGTCAAACATCAAACCAGAAGGAAACTGTCCACCAGGCATGAAAACAAATCCACTTTATTACTCAAATATGTTCACATAGTGCCTACCAAGTGCAGAGTGCAGGTTATAATGATAAGTGAAAAATGCCAAAAGAGTGTCAGTGTAAGAGTGTGTGTTAGTCAGTCGACTGAACATAAACTTGACAGGACTTCGACCATACATACTTTAAACATAGTCAAGACATCCCAGACTGTCAACAGGGCAAGACACTGATCAGTGAGCACACCACCAGGTATGGGAAGAACCATAACTGTGAAATCATTGAAAATTTCTGCTAATTTCAGGTGTCCCAAAGTTGGAAAATATCAGTATATCCTTAAGGGTAAAGTACTAAGCCACAAACCTTTCTGGATCCTGGCTAAAAATCTACTTAGAGGAAACTCACTGGGGGATATTTTCTGCATATAACAAACTAAACTACTGCTTGTATATCTTACTCCAAAAGCAATTCCCTTGATGAGAGACATATACTAAGTGGGAAAAAAGAGATAGAGATGGGTTAGAATATGTAAAAATATGAGAAAGTAGAAAAGGGGAGGAGGAAGAAAAAATGACAGAGGGGGAGAAAGAGAGAATAAAAGAACCAGAAGTTTATATATATATACACATATAAATACATGTATATGTATATATATTAGTGATTTGTGTTAAATTATTATTCGAAGAATAAAATATTTCTTAGGTATTTTTCTAAGGCAGAGATCAATTAGGCTATGTCAGTTCTGGGTTAATGCAATTTTAACTTAGCTAGCTACTGTAATGATGAAATTAGAGACACAAGAAACTTAGCATCTTTAGAGAAGATGTTGAAAATATTAAGTTAAAATTACATCACTAGACAAATTACTTTAAAATTTATTTGGAGTGGATCTAATTAACTAATTCTCTATGTAAGACACTTGAGCAAAGATGATGACTAATTTGAACACAGCTTTATGCCCTTCTAGTATTGCAGTTCCTAAAAATATAAGAGCACAATGTAGTAAGTGCTGGTTTCTATTTGATACAATTTCATAATTTTTAGTTATGAAGTATCTACATATAGGCCAATAAGTTTAAGTCACATAAGTTTAATGTCTGAATATTCAAATTTTAGGCCAAATAAATAATTCTTAATCTCAGGAAACAAAATAAAAAATTGTTATCTAGATGTGGAGAGTTCCTCACTAAATTAAAACTCTAAATGAAAGATTACAGGACCAGGTCAGTTTCTATCCTTGGAAGTTCTAACTGAATGTTACTCAGATACACATCACAGGATATAACAGTATTCACACTTGCAGAACAGAACAAAGATCAAATAGCCTAACGACTAAAAATACTAGCCCAGGATGGAGTGCAGTGGCATGATCTCAGCTCACTGCAACCTCTGCCTCCTAGATTCACGCCATTCTCCTGCCTCAGCCTCTTGAGTAGCTGGGACTACAGGTGCCCACCATCATGCCCGGCCAATATTTTGTACTTTTAGTAGAGACGGGGTTTCACCGTGTTAGCCAAGGTGGTCTCCATCTCCTGACCTTGGCCTCCCAAAGTGCTGGGATTACAGGTGTGAGCCACCACGCCCAGCCAAGGCATAGTAGCATTTCATTGTAACAGTGCATGAAGTGAGACCATGTACTTGCCACAGTGATGTAGACATATTTAATCAATACACTACTAATAACAAATAGTAGTTTGTGAAATAGAGTCTGAAAAGGCAGAGCTATAATGTCTGTGTAAGAGCTTAAAGACATAACGAGTTTAAAATCATATATTTAATTACATCAATTAAAACATTAAAATACATTTGGCAAACACTGATTCAACATGTTAATGTGCTAAACTTCAAGGTTTTATGGCATTTATAAAAGTGTGGTGGAACAAGAAGTGTGGAACTATCAGAATAAAATGGGAACAATGGTTATAGTCATCTGTTCTCAGCTTTTGTGTGGAACAGTCTATTTTACATAACCTAATGGTATAAAATGACTTTGTTTTTACAATATGCCATCTTTTCTTTCAAAATAGGAAGAAAAATTTTAAAAAGGTAAGCTCAAGGAGAAACCAGAAAGAAGAGTCCTATCAGTTTTGGTGCGACATGTTTTTTCCTTTCAATAATGACACACCTGCAAAGTTCTTATTTAGGTTTTTAAGTGACTATATTTTCCACTGAAGGAAAGGAGGAAACAAGAAAAAAAAGGAAGACAGGGGTGGAGGGAAAGAAGTGCAAGGGGAGGAAGAAAGGGGAAAAAAAGAAAGAAGATGGAAAGTAGGGAAGGGAGAAAAGAAGAAATAGGAAAGAGGGAGAAGAAAAGTAGGGAGGGGAGTGGAACTGTGTTTTTTACCTTTGCTTATTAAAATATGCATATACATACCCCTCCAACTCACAGACACACACACACACACACACGCACACACACATTTCATTGAGAAAAAGTTAGTCATGAAATTGGATAGCCCTGTAATTTACTGGGAGGTATTTATAATGTTCTGAGCCTTTTTCCAGTACAATTTGAACTTGTTTCTAAGCTATCATCTATATATTTTCAGATTTGATTGCAAAATCAGATTGGTTTGTTTTTCAAGTTTCATAATAAAGAGGTATAGGTACTCATAGTTCTGAAATAATTCTATTTACTGGAATCTATAGTGGCAGTTAAACTGCAACATAATGAATTACACATTTATTAGTGTCAATTCAAGTGTGACCAATTTGCTTGCCACACAGTAATGTTGTATTTGCAATTTCTGTATTCTTATCATTGACTTAAAAATAAAAACAGTGACATAATTTTATAACATAAAAAGGTTTGCATTTGAAGAGGCAGAATCAGTAGCTATACTGCACATCAACATACTGTATTTTACTAAATTTTTATTCCCCAAAGTTAGATTTAGAGAACACTGATCTATGGTACACCCAAATTCATGTTATATACTATTATAGAAGGTGGTCTGTGGTAGATGCCAAGCAATCCTACTAACAGTCATGAGAGGGTATAATTAAACAAAACAAACAAGGATAGAATGTTGTGGCTTCAAAAAGGTCACAAATAACCAATTTTGTGTTATATTTTCTCCTTTCTACTGACGAACAGTAAGAATTTGGGTGTGATCCACTGTTTATTAGATTCCATGTTTCCTCTTTCCTGATTTATTCTACTTTGCAGGAGCATATCCTCAAGTCCCTTCTTAAGAAGGGGTCATGAGAGGTAACTTTTGTGCATCCCTGAACATCTAAAAATGGCTTTATGGCTTTGTGTCCCCTCTCACTTAATTAGATGGTTGGGTTTTTTAAAATAAAACTCCGGCTGGCAAATCATTTCCCTACAGAACTCTGAAGATATTATTTCATTATCTTCTAGCACCCAGTTAATGATAAAACTTTTGAGGACAGTATGATTCTTACACTTTTGTGAGAGGAACTATTTTTCTCTTTAAAACCCTTAAATAGTCTTCTCTTCATTCCTAGAATACTAAGGTATCTTAATGTGCCTCGCTGTGAGTTTTTTTTGTTTTGTTTTGTTTTCCCATTTATTATAAGCATCTGGTGGGGCCCTTTCAATCTTAAGATTCCTGTTTTTTTGGCTCTGACAAATTCTCTATTATTCCTTTAGAATTTCCTCTGTTCTTTTTCTGGAAGGCAAAATGTTTGATATTGGACCTCCCTGGGTAGAGCCTTTGTATTGAACTTCTTTCCTCATGTATTGCCTATATATTTGTTTTATTTTCCTAGAGATTACATAAAATTTATCTTCTCTGAGTATTTTATTTTGGAAATTACATTCTCCATTTCTTTTACATGGCATCTTATTCTACATAATAGATCTTCTAGATTCTATTTGAGGATATTAAAGTGTTTTTGTTTTGTTTTATTTTAAAGTACTTTATCAATCTCAATTTGCTCTGGGGACAGTTTACTTTCTTTGGGCACAGGTGTTTTGTTAATCTTCGTCTCTCTCTTTCCTGTAGAAGCGTTTCTTCAAACATCTGGTGATACTTGATTGTCCATTCAAACTTAAAAGACAGCAGAAGAAATGCAGAGTTTTTTTGTACATGGGTAGATGACTGGCAAGTTTCCCTTTCTGCTAAGTGGGAGCAATCTGCTCATTATACTTTAAAGTCCGTAAATGCCAGAATGTGGAGGGTTTTGCAAAGTCCCAGTTCACACCCCTGTTGCCCAGTTTTCCAAGAGGAAATACCTGGCCAGGCTTTCTGCTCATTGATTGGGGTAGACTGTTCCCTAGACACTCTTTTAAGCCAAACCCTTTACAAAGCTTCAAGGCCTATCCCACCTTCCATGATTCTGGAAGCTGTGAGGCAGACTGACTCTCTCATTAACTAAGGTTTCCTCCACATATAATGGACTTACTCTGTCATTAATCTTTCATCTACTTTCCGGCTTCCAGAAATGGGCTCATAGATCTCATTTATTGGTGGACCCCTCCCAAAAAGGATAAGGAGCTAAAGACACACGTTTAAATATACTTAAGGCAATGCATATTTTAAGTAGAGGCAACCTGGTCACTTAAAAGTTCAGTGGACCCAATTTTAAGAGAATGAGACAAAAACATCTGACATTTATATCAATTATAAAATTATATTATTATATCAATTATGGATATAATATATCAATTATATCAATTGAAAATTATACCCTAACTTCCCATACCAAAGTCTTCAAATTGTACTTGGATGGCAATAGCAAATCATAGTCATTTCATAAATGCAAGACTATTACTGAATGACAAGGTAGTTAAAAATATTCTAAAGTACAAATGTAGACAGTTTCCATTTGTAGGTTATGCTCATTCAGATTCACTGTATGGCTATAAAATGTAAAGGACACCAAATTCACGTTTGAAGAAAGCAATAAAATTTTTTTAAGTGTATTCTGATTAGGAGGTATAGAATCAAGAAATCTGAGGTCAAAGAAATTTAACTTTATACGATAATCTAGTCGTATTATTTACCTCTTCTTTCCAGAAGCAAAAACAGAGGCTGAAAGAGGTTCAGCAACTAGAACCAGTGAGTACCCTTTGCTAACTAGGACAAATAACTGTTCCTACCAAAAATGATAAAAGCTTAGTGAAGAATGTAACATCGTCTTCGAATCATTAAAGAGAAGCTTTGTACAGGTGCAAACTCCCTGAAGAGTGAGTTACCACAAGTGAAACTTAGAGATACCCAAACAATTTTCATACTTACTCATTACCCCAGTCCAGGCGCACGGTGATGTGCCGCTTAACCTCCCGCACCTGATCCTGAGTCAGGTGACCAGACAGTAGCTGCCTTCGCAGGTCAATAAGTTCATTCATCACATGGCGTAGTTTGTAGAAAAGATCTACTTTGTGTTTCTGAAAGGGCATTTTTGGTGTTGGATGAAATAAAAGAGATATGGAAAAGGAATGAAAAGAAAAAGAGAAATAGTTAAGCTGTGAATAGTGCTCATTTCTCTGAACCACTAAGGTAATATAAAGAGGAACTTAATTTTAAAGTCTGAAAGTCATTACCTCCTTCTATCCAAAAATCTCTACATAGTGACATCTAAGAAAGTAACATAATTGATCTGGATCATGCAAAAGTAGCATTTATCTCTACCACATCCTAGATTATTCACTTCTTTAGGAAATCAAAGTTACTAAACTTAGAACATAATGTTACACAGGAGCCCAGAGCTGTTTTCCCTCATAGAAATTGCAGTTCACATAAAAGCAAAAATTTCAACCATCCAGCAATAACTCTGGTTTCTCCAGGAGGGATATCCAAGTTGGGAGAGGAAGAATCATTTGCCCTATTTTGAAGCAACTGAAGTTTCAATATAAAGCCACAGTCCCTGGAGTGAAATTCACTCCTGATTTCTAGGCCTCATCTAATTTTCTAATTAGCTTTTCTAAACAGTGTGTCGTTCCCCGACTCCCTTTGGTGTAACAGATTTCCAGTCTTCTCCGTTTAATAAAAATTGTCACCTTTGTAAGAGTTAAATGGAAACATCTTAGCAAACTTAATTATGGACATTATAGTGGTTTTTAACCTTAAAAGTAGAAAAATGTAAGTGTCATGAGAACAGATGCTTCAGAAAAAAGATGTACTTAAAAATAACGTATGAATTTAAAAACTCAAGTCCTATTTGCTGATATGTGAAATCTTGATTTTAGAATCTTTTGGTTTCCGTATAATTAAAATTCTTCGGATGTGACCGATCTATAAATAATGCTTCTGAAGGCAGATTAAGATGTTAGTAGAATATCTGTATGAGATTTACCCTAAAAAAGATGTTTGCCAAAATAAGCTCAAGTCAAAGAAGCTATAAATAAAATTAGCTACAAAGCAAATCACAAAACAGTAGAATCAGCCAGTGTTTTGAGGTGGCAGTGACCTTATAATGAAAGTATTTAGAATATCACACTACTTAGAAATCATCTAATGTGACTTTTTTCTATTAAGAGACAGGATCTCACTCTGTCTCCCAGGCTGGAGTGCAGTAATATAATCATAGCTCACTGCAGTCTCCATCTCCTGGGCTTGAGCAATATCCCAATTCAGTCTCCTGAATGGCTGGGATTACAGGCCTGGCTAATGTTTTTTGTTTGGTTGGTTTTTTTTTTTTTTTTTTTTTTTTTTTTTGAGATAGGGTATTGATAAGTTGCCCAGGCTGATCTCAAACTCTCAGGCCTAAGTAATCCTCCTACCTCAGCCCCCTAAAATGCTGGGATTAGAGGCATGAGCCACCATGCCCGGCCCCATTAGACTTTTAAAGATCCATCTTAAAGAGAAACTATTTTAAACTAGAAGATGTTAGGAATCATACACTCTAACTTCTCCTTTCTTTAACCGATGAAGAAAAGTTAAGCATCCTGATGGTACACAATGCTGGCAAAAGGTGAGAACTCACAAATTCCTGCCAGCTCAAAAATCAGCAAAGCCTAAGCAAACTATATCATCTGGAAAACTGGAATCTTGAACATTAAGCAATAAAGGCAATGTGATATTTGTTTCCAACACAAACATTTCTTATTGATAAAACAAAGTCACCTGTTTAAGTATAAAACAGAAAGTTTGAATTATTTTTTCCCATCAAAGCCTATATGATAGTCCATTGCATGTATACATCCACAAGCATTCATTCATTCATCCAATTAACAGATGCTTGTGCGGCACCTGCTGAGTTCTAACACCTTGTTGCAATCAAAAGTCCCTGCACTCATGGCACTTTCGTTCTAGACAGCAGGCAATAGGCAAATCATTAATGATGGTAATAAATTATAAAAAAAAATCAAGTGGCCAAGGGTAGGCTGGTTGGGGAATTGGGGAAGGTACTGCTTTAGGTGGAGTTGTCAGGGAAAGACTTTTTGGGAGCTGAATTTTGAGAATACAACTGAATGAAGTAAGGTGGCAACATTTAAGGAAACTGGGGACGTTTTTCAGGCATAAGAAACAAGTGTAAAGGCCTTGAGGTGGAAGTCAACGTGGCATGTTCAGGAAGAACAGGGTAAGTGTGTCTTGAGCGAAGTGAACAAAGGGAAGAACGATGACGCAGAGAGGCGCAGGGACCAGGTTAAACAGAGATTTTGTAAACCACCTTTAGGGCTTTGGCTTTTATTCTAAGCAAGATGGGAAGTCACTGGAGATTTGGAGAAGAAGAGTGATGTGTAAGTCTTGAAAGCATCACTCTTGAGTGCTCTATTGAAGATAAACCATAAAAAGGCAAAGAGGAAGGCAGGGATTCTAGTCAGGAGGCTATTTAGTGCAACAATTTACAGCATAACAGCTGCTTGGATGAAGGTAAGAATGCTGATGTTAAGAAGGGCTTGGAGTTTTGACATGTTTTGTAGGTAGAGGTGTCAGAATTTGCTGATAGACTAGATGTGGGTTATGAACACAGTATCATTTGTGAAAACTAATTAAAAGTAATGTGGGGTGGGTGGGTGTGTGTGTGGGTGTATGTGTGTGTGTGGTTTTTTTTTCTAGCCGAGTCTAATGAACTATCACTCTTGTTTTGTGGCCTGGAAAGCATGTCTGGAAGAAGGAAACTAAGTTTAATTTTGGACATGCTAAGTCCGACATTGATTTCCAACATTCAGAGGTTAGGAAAGTGAGAAGTATTTAGCAGAGGAAACCAAAAAGGAGTAAGCAGTGAAGTGAGAGGAAAAGCAGGAGAGTATGTGTCATGAAAGCCAAATGAAAATTGGATTTTAAGGAGGACTTTGTCAAGTGCATTGGCGGGCGGTTAAATAAATATGAACTTAGAACTGGCCAGGGGATTTGGCATTGTGGTGGCTGTCACTGACCTCTACAGGAACAGTTTCAATGAAATTGTTGGAGTGAGTTTGAGTGAGATGGTGAGAGGAAGAAGTGGAGAAAGAGCACAGAGAACTCTTTTGAAGAATCTGCAGTAACTAAAAGCAGAGAAATGAGGTAACAGAATGTGACTGTGTGGTTAAGGAAGGGTTTTTTAAAGATTTGACAAAATTTCAAACTAAATTTTGAAGGGAGTAATCTAGTAGAGAGAGAAAATGTGATGATGCAGCTGTTAAATCCTCGAGTAGACATGAAGAGATGGATCCTGGGGGAAAAAAGGGAGGGTTTGATTTAGGTAAGAGGCTTGATACTCTGTGTCACCTATTTCCTCACAGAGAGGAAAGATACAGAATATGGGTAGTGAAACAGGTAGCTGGTAGATCTGGTAATAAGAGAACTAAAATTTTTCTCTGACTGCTTTATTCCCAGAGAAATAAAAAGCAACATCATAAGCTGGGAGTGAACAGAGTGGGAAGGGGTATTTGAGATTTGAGAATAGAGGAAACAATATAAAACAGTCTCTTATGGAGTGGTAAATCGAATTGACCGGAAAGTTAGTTTCATTGCTAGGTAGTTTTGAGATTTGTGAAAACTAATTAAAAGTAATGTGGGGTGTGTGTGTGTGGTTTTTTTTTCTAGCCAAGTCTAATGAAGTATACTGATAATGAGGCATCATGTGTATTCATGTACATGTGTGCTATGGTCCAAATGTCTGTGTTCCCCCCTCAACAAATTCATACGTTGAAATCCCAACCCTCAAGGAAATGGTATTAGGAGGTGAAACTATTTGGGAGATGATTAGGTCATAAAGGCCAAGCCCTCATGAATGGGATTAGTGCCCTTACAAAACAGGCCCAAAGGCATTATCCTAAGAAAATTAATGCAGAAACAGAAAAACAAACACCGAATGTTCTCATTTACAAGTGGGAGCTAAACACTGGGCACTCATGAACATAAAGACAACAGCAACAGACACTGGGGACTATTAGAGGTGGGGAGAGGGTGAAGTACAAGGGTTGAAAAAGTTACCTGTTAGGTACTATGTTCACTACCTGTGCAAGGGGATTATTCGTATCCCAAATGTCAGAATCATGCAATATACCCATGTAACAAACCTACACATGTACCCCCGGATCTACAAGAAAAGTTAAAATGATTTTATACATATATACATATATATGTAATGATTTTATACATATATACATATATATGTAATTATTTTATACATATATATGTATACACACAGACAAATTTCCTATTAATATTTAATTAAATATTTGTATTTGTTACCTTAAAAAATAAAATAGGCCCAAGGGGAACGTTTTTTCATCCCTTCTCCCACGTGAAGCCATAGCAAGAAGGTGCAAACTATGAGGAAGTGGACCCCCACCAGACACTGAATCTGCCAATTCCTTGATCCTGGACTTCTAGGCCTCCAGAAATGTGATAAATAAACTTCTGTTGCTTATAGACTGCTCAACTTAGAAAATTTTGTTATAGCAGCCCAACAAACTAACATGGCATATATGTATTATCTATGTGAATATTAATGCATATACATGTACATATACACACATAATATATACATAAATGCACAATACACATATACAATATCTATGCCACATACGCACACATACAGTATCTATGCAAGAATATACAAATGCAGTTTTTTAAGACATTGTACATTTTTTTTTTAATCAAGAGCTTCACAGATTGCATTTTCCAAAGACAACTACAATATCTCCCATGCCAAGTGGTCTTTTGCAATAATGTCACTTTGATAGTCTTCCAGCATGACATGGAGTCTATTTCTCCACAGTTTTGAATCTGGGCAGGCCCTGAGAATGCTCTGACCAACAGACATGGCAGCAGTGAGCTAGGCCAGTTCTCAGCCTTTAACTAATCTGGCTGCTCCTGATACCTGCGTTTTGGAATGCATGTTCTTGGCAGCTGGGGCCATAAGTAAGGAGTTTCAATGGTGTGAGTGAGCAGTCTTGAATACTTAGCCCCGTTGAGCCTTCAGAGGACTACAGCCCCTACCAATATTCAACTGCAACAGAATGAGAAATCCTAAATGAAAAGTGCACAACTGAGTTCACTATATCCAGAAAAGAATGAAAAACATAGTTATTTTAAGCCACTAAGCTTTGGATGGTTTGTTATGTAGGTAATTGAAACAATTACACATTTTTTTACAATAGAAAATCAGTTGTTTCCAAATACATGAAGATGAAATTACTTGCCCTACACCAATTGTGTAAAGATGCACAAAGAATGAAATGGATTAAGTAAAGCAGCACTGTTATTATAACCAATGTGGTGTTAATTTCTTTTTCCAGGTCAACCTAATGACCTCTCTGACCAGAGACCCTAGTAGCAGAGGCTCCACCAACATTGCTCCAACACCACACTGTGTTCTTGGGTTTGTTAGCATAAGACAGTATATATCACTCAAGGTGAGCAATCTGGGTGACTAGCACGAGAGCATACATTCACCTAGAATCATTTGATGCCACAAAACAGCTAAATACCTCACTCAGGATAAACAATCCTTTTCTACTTAGAGACCTGTTCCTCGGTGGATTAAAATAACAGTATAATTAGGTTGGCACTACAGGTTTTGTTTTCTGGCACAATCATCCCTATTTCCTGTCACCGCTAAAATAAAACGAAAATTCCATAAGGAGGAGGTTGGGCAGAAGAAACCTGTATAGCTCATCTTAGCAACACATCCAGCCTCTCCAAAAACTCTACAGGCTAGTATTTGTCAAGATCAGTCACAGATTATTTGGAAAGTACACTGAACAGTCACTAGAAACCATAAATTTAGAATGATTAAACTACTTTACAAACACACGCCAAGTACAATTTGCCTCATTGTTGTGAAACAATCCCTGGAGCTCTGCAGAAAACAAGAATACGTTTTAGTGCTTGTGTTTTAAAGATAATTTTTGCTAAATTATTTTTAACCCAGTATGGAAAGAAAGGTTATGCCACAGTGATGCCTCTAAGTCAGTAAATGAGCAAAGTTGTAGGGCATTCACCAGAAAGTATATTACCTTTATTTTAAAACTACATATGCTTAAAGACCAATTAATATAAACTAACACAGCATCATAAAAATCTAATTAAAGAAAAATGACATCAGAAATACTGCTCTCCTCAAAGAGAATAGTGTCCTGCCATGAGTACTAAAAACTGTATATCAAAATCAATTTAATGGAAGCTAAACATTGCATTTAAATTTCAAGTTGCTGTGGGAAGATTACCAGATCTCCCCTATTTTACATTTTCTTTTTGAATATTCCTTTATTTATACATAAGTAGATGGGTTTTTCCTCACTTTCTTTTTAACAAATTAACCATTAAGAACTTGACTTTATTCAAAACTCCCAAAACAGCATTCTTTTTTCATTACTACTAATAATCAAGTCTCTTCTCATGAAGTAACCTCTAATCCTATTCTAAATGTTTTCTTATATTCCGAAACTCAACCCAATATAATGAAAAAATTTCTAGACTGCAGTAGTTGGAACCCTAATGACCTTTATGTCAAAAATACCTTTAAACGGTCAGGCATGGTGGCTCACACCTGTAATCCCAGCACTCTGGGAGGCTAAGGCGGGTGGATCACAAGGTCAGGAGATCGAGATTATCCTGGCTAACACTGTGAAACCCTGTCTCTACTAAAAATACAAAAAATTAGCCAGGCGTGGTGGCGGGTGCCTGTAGTCCCAGCTACTCAGGAGGCTGAGGCAGGAGAATGGCACAAACCTGGGAGGCAGAGTTTGCAGTGAGCAGAGATCGCACCACTGCACTCCAGCCCGAGGCACAGAGCAAGACTCCATCTCAAAAGATAGATAGATAGATACATAGATAGATAGATAGATAGATAGATAGATAGATAGATAGATAGATAGATAGATATTTTTAAAAATATCTTTAAATCCAGGAATCTAAATTTTCATTTTAGGTTGCCGAACAACATAGAAACTGAGTAAAAAAGAGACATTTTTGTGAAACAAAACAGTACTTAAACCAAAACTAATTTACACTGACTTTCAAGCACATATTTTCAACAAATGAAAACGCAAAGAAACAATATGAAAATTCTTTTTCTCTTCACTAATATGAGGAAGTACCTATACAATATCTATTTCCTTGGCACACACATCTAACTCCTCCACATCTCAAGGGCCACGATGTCATCCTCACTCTACCCCCAGCCCAAATACATCCTCCATTATACAGTTGATATTCCAAATAACAAACAGCATTATAGCTCTATTCCTCTCTTACAACACACATATTTGCAGAAGAGCTAAGATTTGTAAAAATCTTTCTATTCCACAGAGCAGATCTTCATAAGAAAGGAACAACACCAAAGGTAGAAAGGTACAAAAAATATTAGAGATATGAAAATGGAGGCTGTAGTTGCTGAAGTCATCCATTCATGGATGGACAGATGCCAAGTGAAGGGCATCCATTCACAATACTGAACAAGGTAGACTTACCTAACAGTGGGCAGTAAACAGCTGAGGCGTTCTCAGGCTCACAGTCATTCCTACTACACAGGATAGATCAAATCTCTACTTAAAGTCAGTCCTTAATGTGTCCATAGGCATCTCTTCTTAGGGAGATGAATAAAAAGCCAGCCTCAATCTTTCCCATGTACAACTACCCACTCTACCAAACATTAAAGGTGAAAGCTGGAAAGCAGATGACTTGTCAAAGAATAGAAAACTAAAAAGCCCTAAGAATAGGGTGGAGGAAGACAAGTGAGGAGGGTGGGAAATAGGGAAGAAATCAATAAGACACAGCAAGCGTCTTACTTCTGGAGGTACCAGAAACCTCTGAAGCCTAGAAGTATTATCAGAAACCTCTGACGTATTATCAGAAACTTCTGAAGAAACCTAGAAGTAAACCTATTATCAGAAACCTAGAAGTATTATCAGAAACCTCTGAAGCCTAGAAGTATTATCCCCCTTTACCCCCAACCCCTGCCCACTGCCCTTTTCACATCGAGCTCCCCAAATGTTAACAACCAGGCTGATACCTTCATATGAAAAAGAACAGAGAAGATTCCTCTTTAGAAAAACTCAGCCCAGGGGAAAAGATCCAGAAATACTGACAGCTGCTCTACCTTTTCCCATGAAAAGCCAAGCCCTATTCTAATCCCTCTAAAGTAATGTTCACCAATTGATAAATACTAGCCCAATTCACAGAGCTTTCTGTCAACATTTTAATGTCTCATTCTTAAATATGAATGGACAAAGAACACCATATAATAAGGAAGGCTTCCAACATGAAGGGAACAAAACAATCAGAAAAATAGATATTGGAGGAAACAGACATAATGACAAGAATAAAAGAAAATTTCAAAGAAACAATAATATTTTATAAGACCATAGAAATTATAGCACATCCATCCAAAGAAGAATAGGGCATAATAAAGGGGCATAACACCCAAAACCCAAAAGGGCTTTTGGAAGTTAAAAGCAGGGTAGTTGTAATTTAATATTTAAAAAACAGTAAAATAATAAAACACAAAATTGAGGAATCCTGCCTGAAAGTAGAATGAAAAGGTAATGCAATCCAATAGATAAATGGGAGACAAAATGTAAGAAAATTAGTGAATCATTTGAAGATGTTCAATTCTAATCAAAGGGTTCCAGGAAGAGAGGACTGTGAAAACAAAGAGGAGGGAAGTATCGAAAAAGGAAATACAAATAAAATGTCCCAGAATTGAAAGAAATTAGCTTTTAGGCTAAAAGAATTGGCTGATTAGCCAGAATTACCAATGAAAAAAATCTAACTACATCAAATCATTGTAAAATTTCAGAACACTGGGGCAAAGAGATAATACTAAATTTTTCATAAAAAACAACTTGTCAATAAAAGGATCAGGAACTAGAAGGGCATTGGGACAGGACATGGAACATCTCAACAACACTGGAAGCTAGAAAATAATGAACCAATGCTTTTAAAATTCTTCATCTTATTTGTAACAAAGAAGTATAGATCCAGCCAAACTATCAATCAAAGGTAAGGGTAAGCTAACACATTTTAAATATGTAAAACCTCAGAAATAAAAATTCTCCCACACACTTTTCTTTTTTTTTTTTTTTTTTTTTCAGGAAGCTATGGGGAAAGTGCTTCACCAAATGAGGAAGTTAACCGTTAACCAAGAATTAAAGCAACACTGACTTAACCTAAGAGACAAAGGGACCTAGGAGAGAAGCGAAGAAAATTCTCAGGTTAGAGTAACAAAGAGGGTGGCAGGGTCCATGCAGGATATAATTGAGAAAAAAAATTCAACTGATAAAATACCTGAAGTTCTTGAACCTAGTCAAAGATTTTCATTTATGCCACAAGATTGACACATAGAAAACAGAGGAAATAAAGCAAATTAAAAAGGAGAAACAATTATTAACTATAAGAAAAACAAAGTTACACAAGAAAGGAAATGTAACCTTAATTCACTATATGTGAAGTGGCTACACAGACACAGTAACAACTAAACACTGGTTCAAAACATGGTGATACAGCCGGGCATGGTGGCTCATGCCTGTAATCCCAGCACTTCAGGAGGCCGAGGCAGGTGGATCACGAGGTCAGGAGATCAAGACCATCCTGGCTAACATGGTGAAACCCCATCTCCAGTAAATATACAAAAAATTAGCTGGGAGTGGTGGCGGGTGCCTGTAGTCCCAGCTACTCGGGAGGCTGAGGCAGGAGAATGGCATGAGCAGAGATGGCACCACTGCACTCCAGCCTGGGGGACAGAGTGAGACTCCGCCAGATGGGGAAAAAAAAAAAGTGATACAACTAGTTTGGAAGTACTGAAAGGGTAAAAGTATGTATGTAGGGACAAGAGCATTCGGAGCTTAATTCCTATCTTCTATAATAAGGAGATCACTGAACTATAACTTAAATAGAAAAATCAAGATATACATTAAAATAACTATTTAAAAATGTAAAATACCAGAAGAAACAGCTAAAAGGGCTTAAAAAATGTAGAGTGAGAATCAGGAATGGGGAGAAATAGGGCCAGGAATTTAAAGCTATTTGTTCAATACCAAGTAGTCTGTAATATATGACTTAAAAATCCATATATACATATATCTTTGACTTTTTTAAAAGATGAAACTGAGTAATTCTTACTATAAAAGGCCCTCCTCCATCCTCCACCCCAATTGGGTTGCTATGGGTCACAAAGTTAAGCAGAGTCTCAATTTAGCCCTCACTGCTATTTATTACTTTAAATAAATAGAACCAGCCAAATCTGCACTAGTGCAATGATCCCTCTCAGAATCAACACAAAAGCTAGACCATTTATACATCTCATTCTCCTAGAGTGGATGAGAAATGACACACATTTCACAGCAAAAGAATGCTCTAGGGAAAGCTCTCTTGATTACATATAGCATCTGTCCCTTCACAGCTTTCACATTGGTGACAGTACATACAAGGCAGAAATGATAGTAGCTACCCTGCCAACCAAGCCCCTACAAGATCTGAGTCTCCCTGCTAAGGCAAAGAAAGGAAAAAAGCGGAAGGTGCACACTGGCAAGCAAACTCTAGAGATGCAGCAGGCTCAGACCTTTCACACGAAAAGAGCTGAAATTCCAAGGGCATCCAGGAATTCTCTATTAAAGGCATTATGTTGCGTTAACTCCTACCTCTAGTTTAGTCCATTCATTCATTCATTTTTTTAGACAGGGTCTTGCTCTGTTGCCTAGGTTGGAATACAGTGGCACAATCATGGCTCACTGCAGTCTTTACTTCCCAGGCTCCAGTGATGCTGCCACCTTGGCCTCACGAGTCGCTGGGACTATAGGCATACCATGCCCAGCTAAATTTTTGTATTTTATAGAAACAAGGTCTTGCCATGTTGCCCAGACTTGTCTTGAACTCCCAGGTTCAAGCGATCCACCCGCCTTGGTCTTTTAAAGTGCTAGGATTACAGGCATGAGCCACTGCACCCAGCCTACTCTAGTCCTTTTAAATGACTGTCTTACCTCGTGAAAAAAGAAAGCTGAGAACTTCAAACAAACCTGTGAAATTTATCCAAATCATTTCCTGCCTTCCTACTACTCATCCTTTCTCTGGAGTTTCATAATTCTTTAATATAAAGATAATAGAGCATAGTGGGTGATATAGTTCAAATGCCCCTCCAAATCTCATGTTGAGATGTAATCCCTACTATTGGAGGTGAGGACTAGTGGCAGGTGTTTGGATCATGGGGTGTAGCCCTCATGAATGGCTTAGCCCCATCCCCTTGGTGATGAGTGAGTTCATGTAAGATCTGATTGTTTAAAAGTGTATGGCACCTCTCCCACCACCTTCCTCCCACTCTTGCCATGTGATGTGTCTGCTCCCATTTTGTCTTCTGACACAAGTAAAAGCTCCTTGAGGCCTCCTCAGAAACTGAGCAAATACAAGGCCATGCTCGTACACCCTGCAGAACTGTGAACCAATTAAACTTCTTTCTTTATAAATTACCCAATCTCAGACATTCCTTTACAGCAACGCAAGAATGGCCTAACACAGTGGGAAAGGGTATTGGCTTTAGAGTCAGAATGGTTGGTTTTCTATCCCAACTCTGCCAACTACAGTACCTTAGGCAAATTTACTAACTACTTGTGTGCCTCAATTGGCTCATCCCTTTACAAAAAGAAAAAAGAATAAGGTCATCTACCAAGGATTATTACAGGGGTTAACTGTGCCTAGTACCCAGTAAGGGCTCTGTGATTGTGACTATTACCATATTCCTTGACTTCCCTCCAAAAGACACTCTGCTCTGAGCCTGGCTCCGAAACATTAACAAGTCTTCTAGTTGTGTTTCCAGGACACCACATCTGGCCTTTGCTGTTGAGTCTCACGTGCACCTCTCTAATAATAATCCTTTTCAACTTCCTACAGGTAACCATCTTCTTAATTAGTATCCTTTTGTTCCTTTAAATTTAACTACTTAATATATCCCTTTAAAAATTGTTTCATTTTATCTATTTTTTAAAACTTTGTATGAAGAAATTCTGTACCCTCTTGACTAAGTCAACCTTTACTTTTGAAGAAGATGTTACTCTGAATAAGGTAGACAGAAACTATTTATAATTTTTTTCTCAGAACAGACATTTCTCAAAAGAAAACATTCATACAGCCAACAGACACATGAAAAAATGCTCATCATCACTGGCCATCAGAGAAATGCAAATCAAAA